>NC_079477.1:35674703-35985614 GCF_026230105.1 Diorhabda sublineata
TCCTAGTAGGCGACGGCGTCGCGTAATGCCTCGACCTACCGTAGCTCGACGACCTCGATCTCCTCCGGGACACCGGACTCCTGCTCCTGGAATATCTACAAGACAAAGGAGGGGAGGGGAGAGAGAGTTTAGATTAGCGAAAAATCCATATTTCATGAGACGTCGTTAACCCACCGACTCCTCTCCTTCAATCTGGCCTTTTCCTTTTTGTGTTTCCTGTGGAGCATCTCCCTTTCGATTCTCCGTTTCCGGCTGCTGGGTGTCAAAGAGCGATGCTTGTTGTAGTGCGAATGTATCACGACGTCGGGGGTGGCTCCCCTGTAAGTGGGGGATTTCAAGGGGGGCGACAGACGATCGTCTATTATTATCGGAGAGTCTCTTATCCGGATCGGTTCGTCCGATATGAAGTGATTGTACCTAAACGGAGTAGTGCAGAAAAAAAATTTTGCGTCAATTTTCATTGTGGGTACCGATTTGGGCGCCAAATATGAAATGTTTCGGTCAATATTCGCATCTGGTACCAATTGGGCGCCCAAAAAAGTCGAAAGATTATCAATATGTTGGTCAATAATCACATCTGGTACCACTTGGGCGTCAAATTTTTGAAAAAACATCATAAAATTTGATATAAAGTACAAATACTACCACTTGGGCGCCGAAATACCAAAGGAACATCAATAGTTTGGTCAATAATCGGATCTAGTACCACTTGAGCGTCAAATTTTTGAAAAAACATCATAAAATTTGATATAAAGTACAAATAGTACCCCTTGGGCGTCGAAATACCAAAGGAACATCAATATTTTGGTCAATAATCGGATCTAGTACCACTTGAGCGTCAAATTTTTGAAAAAACATCATAAAATTTGATATAAAGTACAAATACTACCACTTGGGCGCCGAAATACCAAAGGAACATCAATATTTTGGTCAATAATCGGATCTAGTACCTTTTGTGCGTCAAATTTTTGAAAAAACATCATAAAATTTGATATAAAGTACAAATAGTACCCCTTGGGCGTCGAAATACCAAAGGAACATCAATAGTTGGGTCAATAATCGGATCTAGTACCACTTGAGCGTCAAATTTTTGAAAAAACATCATAAAATTTGATATAAAGTACAAATACTACCACTTGGGCGCCGAAATACCAAAGGAACATCAATAGTTTGGTCAATAATCGGATCTAGTACCACTTGAGCGTCAAATTTTTGGAAAAACATCATAAAATTTGATATAAAGTACAAATACTACCACTTGGGCGCCGAAATACCAAAGGAACATCAATAGTTTGGTCAATAATCGGATCTAGTACCACTTGAGCGTCAAATTTTTGAAAAAACATCATAAAATTTGATATAAAGTACAAATAGTACCCCTTGGGCGTCGAAATACCAAAGGAACATCAATATTTTGGTCAATAATCGGATCTAGTACCTTTTGTGCGTCAAATTTTTGAAAAAACATCATAAAATTTGATATAAAGTACAAATAGTACCACTTGGGCGCCGAAATACCAAAGGAACATCAATAGTTGGGTCAATAATCGGATCTAGTACCACTTGAGCGTCAAATTTTTGGAAAAACATCATAAAATTTGATATAAAGTACAAATAGTACCACTTGGGCGTCGAAATACCAAAGGAACATCAATATTTTGGTCAATAATCGGATCTAGTACCACTTGAGCGTCAAATTTTTGAAAAAACATCATAAAATTTGATATAAAGTACAAATAGTACCACTTGGGCGTCGAAATACCAAAGGAACATCAATATTTTGGTCAATAATCGGATCTAGTACCACTTGAGCGTCAAATTTTTGAAAAAACATCATAAAATTTGATATAAAGTACAAATAGTACCACTTGAGCGTCGAAATACCAAAGGAACATCAATATTTTGGTCAATAATCGGATCTAGTACCTTTTGTGCGTCAAATTTTTGAAAAAACATCATAAAATTTGATATAAAGTACAAATAGTACCACTTGGGCGCCGAAATACCAAAGGAACATCAATAGTTGGGTCAATAATCGGATCTAGTACCACTTGAGCGTCAAATTTTTGGAAAAACATCATAAAATTTGATATAAAGTACAAATAGTACCACTTGGGCGTCGAAATACCAAAGGAACATCAATATTTTGGTCAATAATCGGATCTAGTACCACTTGAGCGTCAAATTTTTGAAAAAACATCATAAAATTTGATATAAAGTACAAATAGTACCACTTGGGCGTCGAAATACCAAAGGAACATCAATATTTTGGTCAATAATCGGATCTAGTACCACTTGAGCGTCAAATTTTTGAAAAAACATCATAAAATTTGATATAAAGTACAAATAGTACCCCTTGGGCGTCGAAATACCAAAGGAACATCAATATTTTGGTCAATAATCGGATCTAGTACCTTTTGTGCGTCAAATTTTTGAAAAAACATCATAAAATTTGATATAAAGTACAAATAGTACCACTTGGGCGCCGAAATACCAAAGGAACATCAATAGTTGGGTCAATAATCGGATCTAGTACCACTTGAGCGTCAAATTTTTGGAAAAACATCATAAAATTTGATATAAAGTACAAATAGTACCACTTGGGCGCCGAAAAACCAAAGGAACATCAATAGTTGGGTCAATAATCGGATCTAGTACCTTTTGTGCGTCAAATTTTTGAAAAAACATCATAAAATTTGATATAAAGTACAAATAGTACCACTTGGGCGTCGAAATACCAAAGGAACATCAATAGTTTGGTCAATAATCACATCTAGTACCACTTGAGCGCCAAATTTTTGAAAAAATATCATAAAATTTGATAATAAGTATAGTTAGTACTTGGACGCCAAGAAGAAGAAAGAATGTGGATAGTTCGGACAATTATCACATCTGGTAGTACTTTGGGCGCCAAATTTTAAGTAAAAGTCAATATTTTGGACCATTATTATCTCTTCAGGAGTCAAAAATCTACATTTTGGGCCTTGAATGGAACTCGTATTACTTTGGACACCATTCAGTTACCAAAAAGTTAAAGTATAGTCAAAATTTTGAACGATAATCATATTCAGTACCACTTTTGACGCCGAAATATTGAAAAAAATCTGTATTTGTGGGCATTAAACTGAGCCAGTACCACTTGGGACGCCAAATGTCCCAATAAAAAACTACTTTTTGGACGTTAAACACATTTGGTACCACTTAGGTGCCAAAATATCAAAGTATATTAAAAATTATGGGCGATAATCATATTTAGTACCACTTTAGGCGCCAAATTTGGTAAAAAAAACGTACTTTAGGGCACTAAACACATCTGGTACCACTTTGGGCGCCAAATTTTGAAAAAAAACATACTTTTGAACACCAAACCCAATTAGTACCACTTTGGACGACAAATTTGCTAAAAAACGTACCTTTGGGCACTAAACACATCTGGTACCACTTTGGGCATTAAATTTTCAACCGAAAATCGAAATATTCGCATAAAAAAAATATTTTTCTGTACCTTGCGGGATGATGTAACGGCGGGGTGTGCGGGGATTCCCTAGTGGCGAATTCTCTCGATGAAATATCTCTGGAATATTTCGGCGGCGGCGTTTCCGAAGGCGGCGTCGGACTTTGAACTTCGAACGTTTCCGGTGACGCTATACTATCGTTCGATACCGGCGAACATCCGCCGGTATCGATGACGACCTTGTGGTGACCGGCCTTAATCGACGTCTCCTCCCAATCGCCCAAATCGATTGGCTGCCTGGGCGGCGTCCTCTTCGACGAGCTACAATCGGATATCACCGAACCGCTCGCGGCGCTCTCTATAATCACACACACCAAAAATCATCGTCAACAATCGATTTAATGATCGATTATTTTTTTTTTTTACCTAAACTGGTACTTCTCGATCTGTGTTTCGATTTTCTCTTCTTCTTTTTCGTCTTCTTATCCTTTTTGTGTCTCTTCTCTTTTTTCTTCCTCTTTTTTCTATCGTAGTCTTCGCGGAAGGTGGGGGAAGTCAAGGGGGCCGTTACGTATTCTAGCCCCGTTGGGGATTCCTCCATTTTTCTTTTCGATTTCATGTCGCCGGATCTCGAGGAACGCGACGATATCGATAATTGTCTTTCTCTGACTAAAATCGGGGGCGTCGGCGATCTCGGTATAAGCGGCGTCTGATCCAAACGGTGTCTCCTAACTTTCGGTAGAAAATTTTTTTCAAAGACGGAATTGAATTAAAAATAATTTTTGGTTACGGGGTGACTCAATAATAGTAGTTGTTTTTTTTTTATTAAATCACCTTGTATATTACGGATATGTATCATTTGATTTGACGAATGTCAAGTCAGGAATGGAATAATTGAAAAGGTAAGTCTGCTTTTGGGCGTGGAATTATCGAAAGAACAATAACAAAACGACTTTTGGCGCCAAATTAGCACAAGAAAACTAGAAAAACGATTTTGGGCGCCAAATTATCTAAAAGAAAAGCAGAAAAACTACTTTGGGCGTCAAATTATCAAGAAAAACACTAGAGAAACTACTTTGGGCGCCAAATTATCGAAAGATAAGCAGAAAACCTACTTTGGGCGCCAAATTATCAAAATAAAACTATAAAAAAGACTTGGGGCGCCAAATTATCAAAATAAAACTATAAAAACGACTTTGGGCGCCAAATTATCAAGAAAAAAACTAGAAAACGACTTAGGGCGCCAAATTTTCGTTCAAAAATTTAAAAAACTACACGGATAACCCCTTGCGGACCTTGAAATATAAATTTTCTTTTTCTTTTCACTATAATGGGCTCACATGGACAAAATTTTTATGGAAAACGACTTTAGGCACCAAATAATTCAGAAAAAAAACTAGAAAAATGACTATGGGCGCTAAATTTTCGTTCAAAAATAGTAAAAACGACAAAAACAGCCCTTTGAGGTTATTGAAAGAAGACTTTTCTTCTTTTGCACTAAATATTTCCATGGAATACGATTTTAGGCGCCGTATTTTCGTCAGAAAATAGTAAAAACTATAAGGATAGCCAATTGAATATCTTAAAATATGAATTTTCTGCGATTTTGCACTAAATGGAGGAATATTTCCATGGAAAACGACTATGGGCGCCCAATTTTTGTTAGAAACTAATAAAAACTATAAATACAGCCCCTTGAGCATAAAAATGGGCTACCAAGGGCAATGTTTTCAAGGAAAACGACTTTGGGCGCCAAATTGTCGTTAGAAACTAATAGAAACTACAAAAACACCCACTTCAGCACTAAAATGGGCTACCAAGGGCAATATTCTCATGGAAAACGACTTTGGGCGCCGAATTTTCGTTATAAACTAATAAAAACTACAAAAACAAACCCTTGAGCATAAAAATGGGCTACCAAGGGCAATATTTTCAAGGGAAACGACTTTGGGCGCCAAATTTCCATTAGAAACTAATAAAAACTACAAAAACAGCCCCTTGGGCACTAACATGGGCTACCAATTGCAATATTTCCATGGAAAACGACTTTGGCCGCCAAATTTTCATTAGAAACTAATAAAAACTACAAAAACAGCCCCTTGGGCACTAACATGGTCTACCAATGGCAATATTTTCATGGAAAACGACTTTGGCCGCCAAATTTTCATTAGAAACTAATAGAAACTACAAAAACACCCACTTCAGCACTAAAATGGGCTACCAAGGGCAATATTTTCATGGAAAACCCCTTTAGGCGCCAAATTCTCGTTAATAAACTCTATATGAAGGATCTCGAAGAACAAATACATCACTTATAGGTATTGGGAGAGACTAATTTCCATTTAATGTCATTGTGAGTATCAAATTGACGATTTTCGAGGTTTTTCTACAGGGTGACTTATTAAAATCGGGAAATATGGTTATGTTTTTATTGAATCACCCTATATATATATATATATATATATATATATATATATATATATATATATATATATATATACGGAGAAATATTTATGATCTAACCTGGCGAATGTAAAATAAGTGACGATTCTCTAACGTAAATGTCGTCTTCTAATCTACCGTAACGACTATGTTGATTACTTCTGTGCATATCGGCGTCCAAATCTAATTCGCCATCTTCGCTGACGATTTCTTCTTCTCCGCTTTGAATTTCTCCAGCTTCCGGTCCGGACAGATCCTCCGAACTCACATCCGAATATTCGACTAATTTCGTTTTGGTTTTCGATAAACCTACGTAATTATTCGATGAGGTTTTATCGCCTTTCTGTTTGCGCCTTTTCGATTTCTTGTTATGTTTGCCATGACGGTTTTTTTCCATTTTACGTATTAATTTATATCGGATATCCAGCACATAGTAATTCGTGCTGGTCTGCCTACTGGCAATCGACTCCTAGGGAAAGTCCACATACTCTTAATTCTATTAGAAAAAGAGGTTATGTTGACATTGAGATCGCAGTGTTGCCAGAATTGTTCATTTTTTCAACTACTTAACCGTTTTTTTTTTGTTAATAGTTTGGCTAAATACGAAATAAGTTTTGTTATATACGGATTGAATTTTGGAGTAAACAGATTATTGTAAAGAAATTTAAGTATTACAAAATCATTTTTGGGTGATCAAATAACTTTTAATATCAATTCTATTCGCGTAAATTTGATTTTCATAAATTAAATTACGAAATCGTGTTTAAATTCGAAATTATGTAATAAAAATCAATAAACCTTTAATAAATTACGTTATTATCAATAAAATATTGAAATTAATTGAAAAATAAACAAATTTGATATAGATTTAATCGAATTTTGTCGTATTACATTCAACAATGAACAGAAATTGGGGCAACTACTTTTATTATTATTTAAACTTAATATCATCGTTTTGTATTATTAATTTCGAGTTTTAAATGATTTAACCAAACTATTTTTCAAAAACTACAACGTTATTTTATCCATAATCTTAAAAACTTGACTAAAACCAAGGAGAATCCGTATTTAGAACTAACACTGTATATACGAACAAATATAATATTTTTCCGCTGATTATGTATTGAGGTTATAATAATATTGATATAACTAAAGTCGATATTAAATTTTTCTTAATAAATTAATAATAAAAGACGTTTCAATGAATATTTTGTGATCAATTAGAAATATTGTAACCTGGCAACACCGTGTTGTTGGCATGCACGAATTGAGCCATCACCACGTAAGAGGAAAGAGTTCAATTAATTTTTTTGGAAAAAAAAATAAGAAGATATGGTCATCAAAATGTTTGCCAGTCGTATATAACTTTATATAATATCGTATGAATAAATAAAAAAATTATTAATGACATTGGTGACCTTGAATGAATGAAAATAATGGCGATATTTAGGGTGGGTCTAAATTCGATGTAAAAAAGCGAAATAGTATTAAATGAAGCCGTATAATATTGAAATAACACTTACCCAAATTTAAAATTAACTATTAAGTTCACTATCACACTCACTAACCCACAACACAGCACTTTATTCCATTAGACAAGTTCTTTCGTCATTTATTACTCTCTTAGCAGGTTTTTCAAGCTTTGTCGTTCAATTTATGTGAAAATATCAATTCTATTAGACAATATTAATAAGTTAGATTCTTATTTATTGTTTAATTGTATCGGATGTAGCATAGGTCATAAAATATTTGAAGATTCTGTTATTTTTTTACAGCGAACGATCCTCTCGACAGGACGCCATTTTCATCTGTTTTCCCCTTTATAAATAGCATGCGTCATTCTTCTCCCCTCTTTATTCGAGTAGATCTCTTCTATTATCGTTACAAAATCAAAATTTTCGAAAATTATAAATACACATTTCAAAAAAATACGATATATAAGTATCGCTTCTTTTATTCAAACATAAAAATATGATATTTAGTTTAGAAAATAAATTCGTTTCATACGTGACATCGGTTATAGTAAGACTACTAATAAATAGATGGCGTAGTGTAGTTTTAATTCGTTTTCTATAACGAAAATAATCAGAAAAAAATTATTAACATCAACGTTGTTTTTTATTTAAATATAAAAATATCGATTTTATATATTTTTTTTTTGAAAAATTTGTGTAAATAAGTAATTTTCAAATCATACTATTATGTTATATCCAACATATAGATGGCGTAGATAACGTCATGCTCTATTTTTATATTTTTTCCATAATTATTGATATAATTAGAAACCAATTGTCGTTTTTAATATTTAAATTCGTCTAAATACGATAAACTCGAATTGATATATTTCTTTTTAAAGTTTAAATAACAATTTTTGATAATTAAACTACACTATTACGTCACAAATGACAACAATCTTTGTATTTGTTAATGGATTAATGGGTATTAAGAAAATAATCGAAAATTGATAAGAAAGAAGAATGCCAATTTGCTTAATCAGTGAAGAATTTGTTATAAACTGCCCGTCATAAAATTTATATTCCAAAATTTGGTATGCACTGCCTAATTTTATATTATATTTTTCGAAATGATTAGAAGTAGGATGATAAATTTGAAATTTGTTATATACTGTCAGTCACAAAAATAATTGTATTTAAAAGTGAATATATACTGCCCGTTGTAAAACCCATTATTTTTCAAACTGAATAAGCATAAAATTTGTTATATACTGTCCCTACACAAAGAATTGTATTTAAAAATGAATATACACGGTTATGAGTTGTACACTGCCCGCCGTCGTAAAATCGAACATTTTTCGAATCGAATTTACGGAAAAATGGAAAATTCGTTATACACTGCTCGCCGACTTTAAAACGGTAATTTTTCGAGTTTAATTTTTGGAAAAAAATGAAAATGCGTTTCACACTGCCAGCCTTTGTAAAATCCCTCATTTTAAATCGATTTTTTGAGAAAAAAGATGAAAATGCGTTATACACTGCCCGCCGTAGTAAAATCGAATATTTTTCGAAACGAATTTTCGGAAAAAATGAAAATGCGTTATACACTGCTCGCGGTCGTAAAATCCAACATTTTTCGAATTGATTATTAAAAAAAAAAAGAAAATTCGTTATACACTGCCCGCCGTAGAAACGAATTGTATTTAGGTCGAAAAATAAAACAAAAAAATCGAACATCGACAAAATTTATTTACAAATTTTTCCATAATTATTCGTATCATCGTACTTAGTATAAATAGTCGAACTATTAAAATATTGGCACTTTTTTTCTTTTTTTAATTTTTTAATTTTTTTATTTTGTTTCACGCCCGATTATTTTTGGCGATGTTGTGAGTGGCCCAATTGACGCTGGTCTTCCACGAATTCGACAAGGCCTCGTCGAATTTCGATCTGAAATGTTTAAGGGCCTCGTCGTCGGACATTTTCAATACCAAAGTGTCCCTTAGATAATTGAGATCCTTTTCGGAACTCAATTCCGGTAAACCGGTCGATATCATCATGGCGAATAGGGATATGAAGAGGTTGCCGTGTTTGCGGAGCACCATGAAAGCCTTAAAAAAACAAAAAAAAAAAAATTAAAAAACACAAAATAAATTAGCAGGTTTCGAGGGGGCGTCGATGATAGAACGTACCTTTTCGCAACATTCTTGGAATATTTTAAATTCCAACGATTTAGTGTTTTGTCCTTTGTTGATTACGTAGACGAAATCGTGGGTCAATACGAATGGTACTCGTTCTCTTTTGAAACCGAATTTTTCTTTGAAATGGCCGAGGATGTGTCCGAAATCCACGTGAAAAACCTGCAGATCGAAAAGAATTTTCAAAATTTAGAAATTTCCACAATAAAAACGATAAATAACGACGTAAAACGATCTAGAAGTTTCTACAATGTTCTAGAATGTTCCAGATTGATGAATTAGGTCACTAAAACGACTCAACATGATCCCAAATATTTCAAAAACGAACTAGAATGCTCGGATTTGTTTCAAAAATGAATTATAATGAAGTAAAATGTTTCTAAAACGCTCTAGAATGGTACGAAACAATCTCAAACGACTTAAAAGTATCTAAGATGGTCTAAAACGATCTAGAATAACGTGAAAGAGTACCAGAACGATATAAATTGACGTATATAGTTCAAGAAACGATCTAGATGTTTCTACAATGTTCTAGAATGTTCCAAATTGATAAATTGGGTCACAAAAACGATCAAGAATGATCCCAACCGCCCAGAACCGCTATAGTACGATCCCAATTGCCCTAATCCACACTGGAATTACCCCAAATGTCCCACAAACACTCTAGAATTATCCCAATAGAGCCAGACGCTTCTAGAATGATCCCAAGTACCCTAAAAGCGATCTAGAATGATACCGACTATCCAAAACCGCTATATATTGATCCCAATTGCCTAAACCGCTCTATGATGATCCTCTATCGACCTAAACCGTTCTAGAATGATTACAAACGATCTGAAATCATCTCAAGTGTTCTAAAAACGATCTACAATTATCCCGACTGCCTAAAACCGCTATAGTATGATCCCAATTACCCTAAATGGCTCTGGAATGGTACCCAATATCTCAAAAATGATCTTGAACGATCCCAACCATTCTAAAATTATTTAGACTGATCGAAAATGTTCAGAAGAAGTCCTCATTGATCCAAACTCGATCGGAAAAGATCCCAAATGATGCAAAATCATTATATTAGAATCCCAAATCGCCAAAACGATCCGAAGCGCTCTAAACAATTCAGAATGATGCCAAGTCCTCTAAAACGATCCCAAGTGGTTCCAAAACGAACAATTATCATTCCAAGTGTCCTAAAACGATCTAAAACCCGCTAGAAGGACCCCAATTATATTAAAATACTCTAGAATGATCCAAAATGTTCCGAAGACGTTCAATAAAAATCTAAAGGTATCCCAAGAAGATCAAAACAAGTCCCAATTGATACAAACACGATCGGAAAAGGTCCCAAATAATTCAAACATTGTCGGAAAAGATCCCAAATGATCCAAAAACATTGTAGAAAAATTCCAAATCCCCCAAAACGAGCTATAACGATCCCAAGCATTCTAAAACAATCCAGAACGATCCCAAGCGTCTTAAACGATCCATAATCTTCCCAAGCGCCCTCAAACGATCCCAAGCGTTCCGAAACGATCCAGAGAGATCCTGAGCGTCCCAAATGATCGCGAGCGTCCTAAAACGATTCCATGCACTCCAAAACGATCCCAATCGCCCTAAAACGAAACCCAAACGTTCTAAAACGAAACCCAAGCGCCCCAAAACGATCCCAAGCGTTCTAAAACAATCCAGAATGATACCAAGCGTTCTAAAACGATCCCAAGCGTTCTAAAACGATCCCAAACGCCCTAAAACGATTCCAAGCGTTCCAAAACGATCCTAAGCGTTCTAAAACGAAACCCAAGCGCTCCAAAACGATCCCAAGCGTTCTAAAACGAAACCCAAGCGCTCTAAAACGATCCCAAGCGTTCCAAAACGATCCCTATCGCCCCAAAACGATCCCAAGCTTTCTAAAACGATCCCAAGCTTTCTAAAACGAAACCCAAGCGCTCCAAAATGATCCCAAGCGTTCTAAAACGATCCCAAGCGTTCTAAAACGATCCCAAACGCCCTAAAACGATTCCAAGCGTTCCAAAACGATCCTAAGCGTTCTAAAACGAAACCCAAGCGCTCCAAAACGATCCCAAGCGTTCTAAAACGAAACCCAAGCGCTCTAAAACGATCCCAAGCGTTCCAAAACGATCCCTATCGCCCCAAAACGATCCCAAGCTTTCTAAAACGATCCCAAGCTTTCTAAAACGAAACCCAAGCGCTCCAAAATGATCCCAAGCGTTCTAAAACGATCCCAAACGCCCTAAAACGATTCCAAGCGTTCCAAAACGATCCTAAGCGTTCTAAAACGGAACCCAAGCGCTCCAAAACGATCCCAAGCGTTCTAAAACGTAACCCAAGCGCTCTAAAACGATCCCAAGCATTCCAAAACGATCCCTATCGCCCCAAAACGATCCCAAGCTTTCTAAAACGATCCCAAGCTTTCTAAAACGAAACCCAAGCGCTCCAAAATGATCCCAAGCGTTCTAAAACGATCCCAAACGCCCTAAAACGATTCCAAGCGTTCCAAAACGATCCCAAGCGTTCTAAAACGAAACCCAAGTGCTCCAAAACGATCCCAAGCGTTCTAAAACGAAACCCAAGCGCTCTAAAACGATCCCAAGCGTTCCAAAACGATCCCAATCGCCCCAAAACGATCCCAAGCTTTCTAAAACGATCCCAAGCTTTCTAAAACGAAACCCAAGCGCTCCAAAATGATCCCAAGCGTTCTAAAACGATCCCAAGCGTTCTAAAACGATCCCAAGCGTTCTAAAACGATTCCAAACGCCCTAAAACGATTACAAGCGTTCCAAAACGATCCCAATCGCCCCAAAACGATCCCAAGCTTTCTAAAACGATCCCAAGCTTTCTAAAACGAAACCCAAGCGCTCCAAAACGATCCCAAGCGCTCTAAAACGATCCCAAGCGCTCTAAAACGATCCCAAGCGTTCCAAAACGATCCCTATCGCCCCAAAACGATCCCAAGCTTTCTAAAACGATCCCAAGCTTTCTAAAACGATCCCAAGCTTTCTAAAACGAAACCCAAGCGCTCCAAAATGATCCCAAGCGTTCTAAAACGATCCCAAACGCCCTAAAACGATTCCAAGCGTTCCAAAACGATCCCAAGCGTTCTAAAACGAAACCCAAGTGCTCCAAAACGATCCCAAGCGTTCTAAAACGAAACCCAAGCGCTCTAAAACGATCCCAAGCGTTCCAAAACGATCCCAATCGCCCCAAAACGATCACAAGCTTTCTAAAACGATCCCAAGCTTTCTAAAACGAAACCCAAGCGCTCCAAAATGATCCCAAGCGTTCTAAAACGATCCCAAGCGTTCTAAAACGATTCCAAACGCCCTAAAACGATTCCAAGCGTTCCAAAACGATCCCAATCGCCCCAAAACGATCCCAAGCTTTCTAAAACGAAACCCAAGCGCTCCAAAATGATCCCAAGCGTTCTAAAACGATCCCAAGCGTTCTAAAACGATCCCAAACGCCCTAAAACGATTCCAAGCGTTCCAAAACGATCCCAAGCGTTCTAAAACGAAACCCAAGCGCTCCAAAAGGAACCCAAGCGTTCTAAAACGAAACCCAAGCGCTCTAAAACGATCCCAAGCGTTCTAAAACGATCCCAATCGCCCCAAAATGATCCCAAGCGTTCTAAAACGAAACCCAAGCGCTCCAAAACGATCCCAAGCGTTCTAAAACGATCCCAAACGCCCCAAAACGATCCCAAGTTTTCTAAAACGAAACCCAAGCGCTCCAAAATGATCCCAAGCGTTCTAAAACGATCCCAAGCGTTCTAAAACGATTCCAAACGCCCTAAAACGATTCCAAGCGTTCCAAAACGATCCCAATCGCCCCAAAACGATCCCATGCTTTCTAAAACGATCCCAAGCTTTCTAAAACGAAACCCAAGCGCTCCAAAATGATCCCAAGCGTTCTAAAACGATCCCAAGCGTTCAAAAACGATCCCAAACGCCCTAAAACGATTCCAAGCGTTCCAAAACGATCCCAAGCGTTCTAAAACGAAACCCAAGCGCTCCAAAACGATCCCAAGCGTTCTAAAACGAAACCCAAGCGCTCTAAAACGATCCCAAGCGTTCTAAAACGATCCCAATCGCCCCAAAACGATCCCAAGCGTTCTAAAACGAAACCCAAGCGCTCCAAAACGATCCCAAGCGTTCTAAAACGAAACCCAAGCGCTCTAAAACGATCCCAAGCGTTCTAAAACGATCCCAAACGCCCTAAAACGATCTCAAGCGTTCCGAAACGTTCTAGAATGATCCCAAACGTGCTGAAACAGTAAAAAAAACGTTAATTGATCCATATTTATTTATATTCACCTGTCCGTTCTGTTTGACCATAATATTATCGGAATGTCGATCCGCGATACCCAAAACGTAAGTGGCAACGCAATAACCTGCGCAGGATAAAGTAAATTCGGTAACAGCTTTGTTGAGTGCGTTCTCCGAAGGATTGTGATCTTTCAACCATGCTGGAAAGAAAAGAGAACAAAACAAAAGAAATTGGAAATCGATCGATTCGATAATCGATAGTTTTACCTAAAATCGGTCCTTTCCTGAATGCGGCGGTAGCCGTAAACATTCCCTTTTCTTTTTGTATGTTCGCTATGGTTTCGGCGTTGAGTACAACTTCGATCATACCGACGCGGTTTTCTAAAGATATGCAACCGTAAGGATTCATCCTGAAAACGATCTACGATCATCCGAAATGTTTCAGAAACGATCTAAATGTTCGAAAAATTTATCAAGAATGATCTAAATGTTGGAAAAATGATCCCAAATGTTCCAAAAATTATCAAGAATGATCCCAAATGTTCCAAATTGATCAAGAATGATCTAAATGTTGGAAAAATGATCCCAAATGTTCCAAAAATAATCAAGAATGATCCAAAATGTTCCAAATTGATCAAGAATGATCTAAATGTTGGAAAAATGATCCCAAATGTTCCAAAAATAATCAAGAATGATCCAAAATGTTCCAAATTGATCAAGAATGATCTAAATGTTGGAAAAATGATCCCAAATGTTCCAAAAATAATCAAGAATGATCCAAAATGTTCCAAATTGATCAAGAATGATCTAAATGTTGGAAAAATGATCCCAAATGTTCCAAAAATTATCAAGAATGATCCAAAATGTTCCAAATTGATCAAGAATGATCTAAATGTTGGAAAAATGATCCCAAATGTTCTAAAAATTGTCAAGAATGATCCCAAATGTTCCAAATTGATCAAGAATGATCTAAATGTTGGAAAAATGATCCCAAATGTTCTAAAAATTATCAAGAATGATCCCAAATGTTCCAAATTGATCAAGAATGATCCCAAATGTTCCAAATTGATCAAGAATGATCTGAATGTTGGAAAAATGATCCCAAATGTTCTAAAAATTATCAAGAATGATCCAAAATGTACCGAAAATGATCTAAAATGTTGAAAAAATGATCTGGTGGGTTCCAAAAACTTCTGAAACGTTCCAAAATTTATCTAGAACTTTTGAAAAATGATATAAGGTGTTCCAAAAATGATCAAGAATGATCTAAAATGTTGAAAAAATGATCGCAAATGTTCCAAAAATTATCTAATGTTAACAATGCGATCCCAAATGTTTCAAAAATGATCCCATATATTCCAAGAATTATCTAATTTTGACAATACGATCCCAAATGTTCCAAAAACGATCAAGAAGTATCCCAAATATGATCTAAATGTTGATAAATGACCAAAAGTTAAAAAAACGATCCCAAAGATTTCAAAGATGATTTAAATATGGGAAAATGATACCAAATATTTCAAAAATGATCTAAATGGTGAAAAAATGATCCCAACCATTCCAAAAATTATCTATATACTGGAAAATGATCCCAAATATTCCAAAAGTGATAAAAAATGTGCCTAAAATGTTTCCAAAATGATCTAAAATTATATAGAACGTTCCAAAATTTATCTTGGACGTTTAAAAAATTTAAAAGGTGTTTCACTAATGATCTAAGGGATTTTAAAAATGATTAGATGACTTAGAACGTTCCAAAAAGGTCTAAAATTATGCAAAATGTTCCAAAATAGATCTAAAATGTTTCAAAAATGATCTATAAATTGTCTCAAAATTGATCTGGAACGATCCAAAAATGATGATTATCCCAAATGTTCCAAAAACGATCTAAGGTGTTTCAAAACTGGTGATCTAAAATGTTCCAAAAATGATCTAAGGTGTTCCAAAAAGAATTGTTCTAAAATGTTCCAAAAACGATCTAGAAAGTTTTAAAGAGATCTAGAATTTGTTTTGAACGCCACACCACGATGTAGAACGAACGAATAAACTTACCTCAGATCCAAGTTTTCTTTTTTCCACAATTTGTCCATTAATTTTATCATCTGTAAAGTGAGCATGTCTTGTCGTAGATCATCGCCGTTTTTAAATATGATGTACACGTCTTCGCCGTAAGCGTCAGAATTTTCGAATACTATCCAAAGGGGTCGCATCTTACTATCCATCACCCTGCACTTTTCCAACCTGAAATTACGATCTAGAGCAATCAAAATAAATTCAGTTCCTAAAAAGGATCCCAAGCATCCAAAATGACCTCAAAAAGGAACTAAAGCGTTCCAGAATGGTCCAAATGGGGTCGAAGGCGTTCCAAAATGACCCAAAAATATTCCAAGCGTTGCCAAAACAATACGGAAGGATTTTGAATTTTCCAAAACGATCTAGAAGGACCCCTAAGGGTTCCAAAAAGTCTCAGAAGGACCCAAAGTGTACCAAAACTTCCCAGAAGGGTTCCAACACGATCTGGAATAATGTAGGTTGTTCCAAAACGACTCAGAATAATCCAAGGTGTTCCAAAACAGCCTAGAAGGATCCCAAAATGTTCCAAAACGATCTAGAATGATGTAGAATGTTCAAAAACGACTCAGAAGAATCCAAGGTGTTCCAAAACAGCCTAGAAGGATCCCAAAGTGTTCCAAAACACCCTAGAAGGTTCACCAACGATCCAAAACGATATAGAATAATGTAGAGTATTGCAAAACAATCTAGAATTATGTGGAATGTTCCAAAACGATCCAGAAGAATCCAAGGTGTTCCAAAACACCCAAGAAGGATCATAAAGTGTTCCGAAGCGACCTAGGATGATGTAAATTGCTCCAAAATGATCTAGAATGTTCCAAAACGACTGAGAAGAATCCAAAGTGTTCCAAAACGACTGAGAAGAATCCAAAGTGTTCCAAAGCAGCCTAGGAGGATACCAAAGTGTTCCAAAACATTCTAGAAGGTTCACCAACGATCCGAAACGATTTAGAATAATGTAGAATATTGCAAATGGATCCAGAAGAATGCAAGGTGTTCCAAAACACGCAAGAAGGATCATAAAATGTTCCGAAACGACCTAGGGTGACGTAAATTGCTCCAAAACGACCCAGAAGTATCAGAGGTGTTCCAAAAGACCCAGAAGTATCCGAGATGTTCCAAAACAGCCTAGGAGGATCCCAAAGTGTACCAAAAAGATCTAAAACAGCATAACTTTCTCCAAAACGACCCAGAAGTATCCGAGGTGGTCCGAAACAGCCTAGGAGGATCCCAAAGTGTTCCAAAGCAATCCAAAATGACGTAAAATATTACTCACTTTATCCTCGTGCATCTGTACATCGGATTCAAAGGACTCCTCGTATTGTTTATGGCCATTTCTGCTATAGATTCGCTGAGATATTCCTTAAGGGCAGCCTTCGCCTTTTCCTTATCCTTACTCTGTCTGACTAATTCGCTGCAAATTTTCAATTTGTCGAGGCACTCCAATTGTTTTTGTAATATAACTATATGTTCTTGGGTACCTCTGCAGTAAGCCTCTAATATAAGGCCGAAGCGAACCGATACAGCCGGTACGGACATTTCCGATCTAAAAATTGAAAAAAAAAAAGAAAACATAGAAAAAAAGAAGAAGAAATGAACGTTTATACTATGAAAAAGGAAAAAAAAGAATGAACAGTCAAAAGACGCGATGCCTTAACAATCTGCAAGGTTCTAGAGTGTTCCGAAACTATTTGGAACGAGAAAAATGATTGGAAAACGATGCAGGAGGATCTAAAATAATCCAGAACGATTTGGAAGTGAGTAAAATGCTTGTTAAAAGTTCCAGAAGGATCTAAAATGATCCAGAACTATCTGGAAATGAATAAATTAGTTGTCAATCGACCCAAAACGTTCGAAAGTGTTCCAGCATGATATAGAAAGAAATAAAATGCTCCAGAACAGTTTGAAAGTTAATACAATGCTTGTTAAACGGTTCAGAAGAATGTAAAGTGTTTCTAATTGACTTGGAAGTGAATAAAGTGCTTCTAAAACGAAGCAACACGACGTAAAGTGATCTAGAACGATCTGAAATGGAATAAAATGCTTGGAAAATGATCGAGAAGGACGTAAAGTGTTCCAGAACGATCTGGAACTGGATAAAACGTTTATAAATCGACCCAGATTGTTCAAAGGTATTCCAAATAAAATGGAATGAAATAAAATGCTTGAAAAATGATCCAGAACGATCTGGAAGTGAATGAAATGCTTGTAAAATGATCCAGAAGAAATTAAACTGTTCTAGAACGATCTGAAATGGAATAAAATGCTTGTAAAATGATCCAGAACGATATGAAAGTGAATAAAATGCTTGTAAAATGCTCCATATCGTTTTGGAAGTAAATTAAATGCTTCTAAAACGAAGCAACAGGATGTAAAGTGTTCTAGAGCGATCTGAAATTGAATAAAATGCTTGTAAAATGATCCAGAAGGACGTGAAGTGTTCCAGAACTATTTGGAAGTGAATGAAATGCTTGTAAAATGATCCAGAACGATCTGAAAGTGAATAAAATGCTTGTAAAATGCTCCATAACGATTTGGAAGTAAATAAAATGCTTGGAAAATTATCGAGAAGGACGTAAAGTGTTCCAGAACTATTTGGAAGTGAATAAAATGCTTCTAAAACGATACTGAGACGGATGTAAAGTGTTCTAGAACGATGTGGAAGTGAATGAAATGCTTGTAAAATGATCCAGAAGGACGTAAAATGATCAAGAAGGACGTAAAGTGTTCCAGAAATATTTAGAAGTGAATAAAATACTTCTAAAACGATACTGACGGATGTAAAGTGTTCTAGAACGATCTGGAAGTGAATGAAATGCTTGTAAAATGATCCAGAAGGACGAAAAGTGTTCCAGAACTATTTGGAAGTGAATAAAATGTTTTTAAAACGATGCTGACGGATGTAAAGTGTTCTAGAACGATGTGGAAGTAAATGAAATGCTTGTAAAATGATCCAGAAGAACGTAAAGTGTTCCAGAACGATCTGGAACTGGATAAAACACTTCTAAATCTACCCGGATTGTTCGAAGGTGTTCCAAATAATATGGAATGAAATAAAATGCTTGTAAAATGATCCAGAACGATCTGGAAGTAAATAAAATACTTCTAAATCGAAGCAACCGGATGTAAAATGTTCTATAGCGGTCTGAAATGGAATAAAATGATTGTAAAATGATCGAGACGGACGTAAAATGATCCAGAAGGACGTAAAGTGTTCCAGAACTAGTTGTAAGTGAATAAAATGTTTCTTAAACGATACTGAGACGGATGTAAAGTGTTTTAGAACGATGTGGAAGTGAATGAAATGCTTGTAAAATGATCCAGAAGGACGTAAAATGATCCAGAAGGACGTAAAGTGTTCCAGACCTAGTTGGAAGTGAATAAAATGTTTCTTAAACGATGCTGACGGATGTAAAGTGTTTTAGAACGATGTGGAAGTGAATGAAATGCTTGTAAAATGATCCAGAAGGACGTAAAATGATCCAGAAGGACGTAAAGTTTTCCAGAACTAGTTGGAAGTGAATAAAATGTTTCTTAAACGATGCTGACGGATGTAAAGTGTTCTAGAACGATCTGGAAGTGAATGAAATGCTTGTAAAATGATCCAGAAGAACGTAAAGTGTTCCAGAACGATCTGGAACTGGATAAAACACTTCTAAATCTACCCGGATTGTTCGAAGGTGTTCCAAATAATATGGAATGAAATAAAATGCTTGTAAAATGATCCAGAACGATCTGGAAGTGAATGAAACTATCGAAACGAAACGATTTAAAAAAATAGTCCGAACGAAATTTTTTTATCGCCGACTTACCTGAGATGCCAAAACAAATAGTGACCGATCTGTTGATTGCTCAACGCCCTCCTCAACAAAAAATTAACCAAATCGCAATCCAAATAGAGTTCGTGCTTCAACGCCTGCACCAATTGCAACAGATACAACAGGATCTCCTCGTCGCTGACGTCGTACAGACATTCGACGGCGAATTTCCTCAATTCCTGATCGGCGTAAGCGTAATCCAACAATTCCAAAGCCTTTTCCACCGACAGTTTCGGCCAAACTTTCAACATGGCGAACACCTCGCTGACCTCTTCGCGCTTATCCCAATCGATGCAGTACAACAATTTCGGCAGCACTTCCGGTTCGATGCGACGCCAATGATTCTTCAACGCCCATATTTTCTTGCGATCCTGCCGAAGAAAACACCGAACGAAAGTTAAAAACGTCGATCGATACACGATTTTCATTCATTCATTCATTCGTTCGTTCATTCATTTTTTTTTTCACCTGATCGTGCGCCTCGTACAAATTGTCGGTTTCGTAGAGGAGTTTTTTGAATGCCGCTTCGTCGATTCGTTCGATTTCTTTGTCGGAATCTTTGAGATCCACGTTTTTGATAATCGATTCGACCGAAGGGAAAACGACCGTCTGATCGTTGGCGTAACTGAAATATTGAAAAAACGCAGATGAAATTGTCCGAAGAAAGCATTACATCGACTTGGGTAGCGTAAAACGTCACTTGTCACCTGTCAATTGTCACTATTTTGCGATTTGACAACTGATGCGTGACGTAGAACGCAAAAAATCATGAAACGATCGCGTGTCGATCATCAATTGTCATAATTCTGTGATTTGACACTTGACGCGTGACGTAGAATGGAAATAATGATGAAATAATCACGTGTCGCGTGACGTAGTACGCAAAAAATAATCAAGTAATCACGAGTTGGCCGTCAATTGTCATAATTCTATGATTTGACAGTTGACGTGTAACGGAAATAATCAAGTGTCGCCCGTCAATTGTCATAATTTGACAGTTGACGCGTGACGTAGAACGCAAAAAATGATGAAATAATCACGTGTCGGCCGTCAATGATCATAATTCTGTAATTTTACAGTTGAAAAGTGATGTAGAACGCAAGAAATGATGAAATAATCCAGTGTCAGCTGTCATTTGTCATAATTCTATGATTTGACAGTTGACGCGTGACGTAGAACGGAAATAATGATGAAAGAATCACATTTCGTACGTCAATTGTCATTATTCTCCAATTTGACAGTTGACACGTGACGTATAACGCAAAAAATCATGAAATAATCAAGTGTCAGCCGTCAATGTTTATTGTTCCATGATTTGGCAGTTGACGCGGGACGTAGAAGGGAAATAATGATGAAATAATCACGTGTCGTCCGTCAATTATCATTATTCTCCAATTTGACAGTTGACACGTGACGTATAACGCAAAAAATCATGAAATAATCAAGTGTCAGCCGTCAATGTTTATTGTTCCGTGATTTGACAGTTGACGCGTGACGTAGAACTCAAATATTTTTTCGTGAAACTGGCACCTTTTAAATGACAGCCAATACCGATGAAAAAATCAAGTGTCAGCTGTCAATATTGGGTAGGTATTTGGGTCTTGGACAATATCTGGCGATTCTTGCACAGTAACATAATATAAACGACAGATGACGTGTGACAATGAAAAAATCACGTTAGCTGTCAATAATAGCAGTGCCGTGTATCACAAATCCCGTGTCAGCTGTCAATAGTCATTGTTTTATGACCTTCAGCACTCACTGACAGTTGACGTGTGTCATTAAATAAAATCGCACGTCAACTGTCATTAATTGTAGATTATTGATATCTGACGATGTCTAATCGTTGCTTGTCACACGTCAACCATCAAAAAAATGACAAACGGAATCGATTGCGACGTGAAAATTACCTTTTGATATTGACGGTGAGGGTGGTGGCGTGTTCGATGTACGGATTACTAACGACGGTACCTAAGGGATGTAAAAAATCGTCGGAATTCATATCGTCGGCGAAGGCCCACATATAGAGAGTCATATCGCCACTTTTTAATTGACCTTTGAAATCGTATACAGACGTATTCGCCCAAGCTAGCGGATTATTCGAAAAATTATTATCCTGAAAGGTAAATCGTTAGATTATCGATGGGTAAAAGTTCATACGGACACACTGTATATAGAAAAATCGACGGAAATAATCTATTATCACGGAGAATTGTTTTTGAACGACCTCGTATCCTCCAACGATATAGGATGATCTAATGTGTTCTGAAAAGATCTACAATCATTTAAAATGTTCAAAAAATGATCTGAAATGTTCCAAAAATGATCTATAACGATCAAAAGTGTTCCAAAAATGATCTATAACGATCAAAGGTGTTCCAAAAATGATCTATAACGATCAAAGGTGTTCCAAAAATGATCTATAACGGTAAAAAGTGTTCCAAAAATGATCTATAAAGATCAAAAGTTCCGAAAACGATCGAGAACCATCCAAAGTGTTCCAAAAATAATCTAAACTGATAAAAAGTGTTTCAAAAACGATCTAGAAATATCCAAAACGATCTAAGGTGTTGCACCATGATACAAAATGTTCCAAAAATGATCTAGAATTGTGTAGAGCGATCCATAAACGATCTACAATCATCTAAAGTGTTTCAAAAAGATATACAAATATGAAAAATGTCCTAAAAATGATCTAGACTGATAAAAAGTCTCTCAAAAAAGATCTAGAATGATCCAAATTGATCCAAAAACGATCCAGAATTATTTAACTGTATCAAAACGATCTACAACGATCCAAATTGTTCCTATATGATCTAGAATGGTCCAAAACGGTATAGAATTATACAAATTGTTTCACAATGATCTACAATTATCCAAGGTGTTCCAAAAACGATCTAGATTGATCCAGAGTGATCTCAAGTGTTTTAAAAACAATACAAATTGTTCCAAAACGATCTAGAATTCTGCACAACAAACTAGAACAATATAAAACAATCTAGAATTGTCCAAGGTGATTTGCAACTATCAAGAATGGTCCATAAAGATCTAAAACTGTCCAAAATGATCTAGATTTGTCCAAGGTGTTTCAAAAATGATCTAGAATTGTCCA
Organism: Diorhabda sublineata; assembly: GCF_026230105.1. NCBI lineage: Eukaryota > Metazoa > Arthropoda > Insecta > Coleoptera > Chrysomelidae > Diorhabda > Diorhabda sublineata. Next base: position 35,697,535 of record NC_079477.1, read on the forward strand.
AAACGACGTAGAATTGTCTAAAACGTTCTAGAATTGCCCAAGATGTTTCACAACGATTTAGAATTGTCCAAAGTGGTTCAAAAACGATCCAGAATGGTCCAAAAGAATCTGGAATTGTCCAAAATGTTTCAAAAACGATCGAGAATTGTCCAAAAGGATCTAGAATTATCTAAAAGCATCTGGAATTGTCCAAAGTGTTTCAAAAACGATCTAGAATTGTCCAAAAGGATCTAGAATTGTCCAAAAGGATCTAGAATTGTCCAAAAGTATCTGGAATTGTCCAAAGTGTTTCAAAAATGATTTAGAATTGTCCAAAAGGATCTAGAATTGTCCAAAGTGTTTCAAAAACGATCTAGATTTGTCCAAAAGGATCTAGAATTGTCCAAAAGAATCTGGAATTGTCCAAAGTGTTTCAAAAATGATTTAGAATTGTCCAAAAGGATCTAGAATTGTCCAAAAGAATCTGGAATTGTCCAAAGTGTTTCAAAAACGATCTAGAATTGTCCAAAAGGATCTAGAATTGTCCAAAGTGTTTCAAAAACGATCTAGATTTGTCCAAAAGGATCTAGAATTGTCCAAAGTGTTTCAAAAATGATTTAGAATTGTGCAAAAGGATCTAGAATTGTCCAAAAGAATCTGGAATTGTCCAAAGTGTTTCAAAAACGATCTAAAATTGTCCAAAAGGATCTGGAATTGTCAAAAGTGTTTTAAAAACGATCTAGAATTGTCCAAAAGGATTTAGAATTGTCCAAAGTGGTTCAAAAACGATCCAGAATGGTCCAAAAGAATCTGGAATTGTCCAAAATGTTTCAAAAACGATCTAGAATTGTCCAAAAGAATCTGGAATTGTCCAAAGTGTTTTAAAAACGATCTATAATTGTCCAAAAGGATCTAGAATTGTCCAAAAGAATCTGGAATTGTCCAAAGTGTTTCAAAAACGATCTAGAATTGTCCAAAGTGTTTCAAAAATGATTTAGAATTGTCCAAAAGGATCTAGAATTGTCCAAAGTGTTTCAAAAACGACCTAGAATTGTCCAAAAGGATCTAGAATTGTCCAAAAGAATCTGGAATTGTCTAAAAGAATCTGAAATTGTCCAAAGTGTTTTAAAAACGATCTAGAATTGTCCAAAAGGATCTAGAATTGTCCAAAAGGATCTAGAATTGTCCAAAAGAATCTGGAATTGTCCAAAGTGTTTCAAAAACGGCCTAGAATTTTCCAAAGTGGTTGACAATGATCCAAAGTGTTTCAAAATGATCTACAATGATCCGGAGCATTCCAAAATGCGTTTTATGAAGATCTGGAAATACAGTAAACCGTAAGGAAAACGAAAAAGATCTAAATTTTCATATTTTTTCGATATTTTTTTTTCGCAAAAATTCGAGCGAGAACGTTTACCTTATTGGAATCCTTCGTCTTTTTGGTTCTGGTTCCTTTGACGTATTTATTAACTTCATAAACGACGAAACACAATTTGGCGCTTCTCGGTACGTCGCGCACTTCGATATCGAAAATCAATTCAGTATCGATGGCGCATTCGTATTTGTCGTTTATGCTACAATCGATAGTCTTTTTCGGTTGACAAAGCGATTTTCCGCCGTGGAAAAGCCCCGCCTGGATACCGATCTAAAAAACGAACCAACAAAATCGATTTAACGTTCAGATTTTTTCGACGATAAATAAAAAAAATTACCTCCGACGTTTTTTTCAAATCGCAGTTCAATTTACTGACCGTACATATTTTAACGACGAAATTATCGTTTATGCTCCAAGAAGAAACGCCGTTCTTCTTTTTCCTCAACGTATTCGTCGAACCGAACGACGTCGAATGGACTTTTCGGTTTTCGAATATGTCCAAACATTCGTAATCGTTGGTTTTGAATACTGAAAGGAATCGAAAATCACATCTATACTTTCGTATCACACTGTATGTTAAGTAATATTCACTTTTAGTTGCCACAATTATTTTTTTTGTACGCGAGAAAGTCGATTTTTTATGAAAAATATCTTTAATAAATCAATTCGAATATTCTAGAATAGTTTCAAAACTATCTAGAACAAATTAATAAGTTTTTTGATGATCTAGAACAAATTAATAAGATTTTTGACAATCTAGAACAAATTAATAAGTTTTTTGACCATATAGAACAGAGCAATAATAATAAGAACATCACAAAATGTTCTAGAACAAAATAGAATAAAGTAAAATGTTCTAAGATGTTTGCAAATGATCTGGAACATTACAAAATGTTCTAGAATAATATAGAATTAATCAAAATGTTCTAAACCTTTCCAGAATATCGAAAAATGCTGTAAAACATTATAGAAAGTTACCAAAACCGGTTTTTTTATTAAAACAACCGAATTAAATAAGGAAATAACTATATTTGACTCACCCGGTACTTTATCGACGTGTAAAGTGATAAGAGTCGGCGTGATACCCCTCGAAATGCAATCCTGAACGTACTGAAATTCGATAATCCTATTATCTCCTATAAGGAACTCGTCCTGGCCGCACACTTTCAAAACGTACTCGCTGACGCGTTCGTTCCTGATATTCAACGTCGTCGCCCTCTTAGCCAGGAACATTTCCAACAGTTTTTTAGGTTTTATTATCGCCGGAACGTTGAAAGTGTAACTGCTTTGCATTATCTCCTTTTCGTTCTTCTTATCGTAGAAATTATATTCGTGATCGAATTTGGTGGCGATTTTTATGTTCCCGTTGACTGTTTGGTCCAAAACGAAACTGTCGGATTGAATCCGCGGCGGGAATTGATATTTCAGACTTTCCACCCATGATTGTTTGGATCTTTGTTGGGCGATTTCGTCGCCCATCCGACGCATTTTGAAACGGAAATCGTTGATTTCCGAGCTATTCAGAGCGTCGAATTCTTGTAGACGTTTCCCTATCAAATGCCCTATAGAAATGTTTAAACTATCGTCGGATTTTTCTCCACGACATTCGGAAATTATTAATATAGCTCCTGTTGGTCGAATATCGCATAATCTCCTCGATTCGTCGTTGATTTTCTCCCGTTCGGCCATAGAATTGATGTAAGTAAAAATATATACGGACATGTCGTGGAGTTTACCGAATAGGGGAAACTTTGCAGCTTCCTCCCATAAATCCTAATATAATTATAACAAATATCGTTTTAAATCAACTATAATATAATAAATTAATAATTACCTCTTTGATTTCGGCGAAAGATGCATTATAACTCACGTTTTCCAACAAAATTATTATACCGTTAGGTAATAAACATGTTAATGTAATTGAGCATTCCGTAGAGGTTTTATCCCAAAAATCGTAACTATATTCAGATGGAATTGGAACCATTTTGAAATAATATCTCCTAATTTCGCATTATCACCAAAATTATTGTTTACGAGAAAAGCTTTTTTCCTCGATGTACTTCAATTCCGTTGAATCAACACGGCGTTGTTAATCACATTTTACACTCTTCTATGAGGATTTTTTATTGAAAAAATTTTTTTTTCACAAATATTTGAATATATACACGTTTGTTTTAATATTTTAATATTTAGGTAATAATAATGTCACTTCATCTGTCCGTTTATAACACCCATAAAAACAACAACGTCTACAATATACTAATAAGAAAAGTTACTAGAAAATTTTGACATATGTCAAAACTAAATTAAATTATTTCTAAAATTATATGATTTAATTTAATATATTTAATAAAAAGTTTGGATAGTAATAAAATTTCGTATTTATAGAAATATGTAATTTATTTAATTTTAATAGTTTGTTATGTCTAAATTTGTTACTGGATATTATATTTTTATAAAGTTGGTTCTTCTTTTTTAGTTTTAAACTTTAATAGACAGCTTAAGTCTGACGTCACAGAGACGGGCGGAGCTTATACCGACTCCAAACAATTTCGTTGAAAATGGTAAATGCCCATAAGCAATTTTTCATTTAGTGTTTTCGTGGTTTATGTGATAAAATAAGACTTTTCAGTTGAATATATTGTTGAAGGAACGTACTATTTAAGAGGTTTTTATTAGTTTTTCACGTAAGTTAATTTAACATATTAATTCTGCTTAAAAAATGTTGAGGTTATATCTGTTTTATTTTTGCAGTACATTTTTGTTTGTTTTTTTTTGTTTTGCAGATCCTTTTGTTGTTAAGAAAATAATGGCTTTTAAACATGTCCTAAAACTTTCCAGCATCAGTACTTTTATAGATGACACAATACTGGAAATACTGTTGGTTTTACCTGGCTATTGAAGGGGGAATCAACAAATTTGCTGGAAAATGGATATTCGGTAATTGAAGAAATAATTTCTTCCAAGGACTTTTTGAAAGATGCTCTAGATCATTTGAAGCAGATATATAATTTAAATGTTCGCCCAACTGGAGTATGGCTAACAAAATCAGGACTTCTTGGTGTTAGCCCTGATGGAATAATTGATGAAGAAGAAGCCATTGCAGAAGTGAAATGCCCATATTCTTTCAGAAACGATAAGTTATCCGAAAAATTGAGGAATTTTAATAAATATATAGTTTTTTATGATGATGAGGGTAACTTGATCTTAAATACAAGTCACAATTATTATCACCAAATTCAAGGAGCTATACATATTTTAAAAAAGAAAAAATGTTACTTATGTATTTATACCTTGAAGGAAACGGTTGTGACATTTGTAGAGTTTGACGATTCATGGAAAGAAAACATTTCACTCTTGGAAAATTTCTATATAGAACAACACTTACCAGAGTTGTTAGACAATTGAATAAAAATTTTTGACATGTTTTTCAATGTGATTTTAGGTTATTTTACAGTGTTAGGAGATAGAGTATACAGTTGGAAAAATCTTTACTATTTATTTTAGACTGTAAAGCCACTCTATGCAAATTTTTGTTTGCTGAGGATATCAGGAAATTATGTTTTTTAATATAAATGTCATTTTGTCAATAAAGATTTTTGAAACAAACTTTAGCTATTTTAAATTGCTGTATTGAATGTACTATAGTTGAGTGATTTTTTTTCTGTACAAAAACACTGCTTGTGGCTTAATAATTTATTTGAAGATTGTAAAGACTGACAAGAAATCAAATTGTATTTGTTTACTTTATGAAAATTGTAGATTGTATCAGATCAAGTCATTTATAAATAAAGTAAAATCTAAATATACATTTTTTAAATAAAAATTTCCAAACTTTTTACAAAAAAAGTCGAATAAGGAAATATATTGCTACAATAAAAAATATTTAAAACTCAAAATTATAATATGTCTATGTACTTTGGCTCAACTCCGTACAGTTAATCAATTCAGTTCACATTAAACGGCATAACCTACAGTATAGATCCTACCAATAATACTCCTCAACTTCTTTAATTGGAGGATATTGCAAGTTTGTGAGGGCTGCACACAGTTGAAAGATAATTGAAATTTGTGATATATAATATGATGGAACAAAATACACTATTCTTGGCCCGTTCTACATGAATTCTAGCCTTTGCAATTTCCTGAGTTTCTTATACTTGGGATTCTGTAAACTGTGGTGTTGTTAATTAAAAATGGAGGCATATTTAATGATACTTCTGTAGGGAGAAGTTCCTTAATCAAGAAACCTTTATCTGCTAATATCAAATCTCCAGCCACAACAAAGGTGATTACACCATTTGGTGCAACATCTACCAACATTTTTCATTTGTTTCAGTGTTTGTATGAATTGTAGGTGAATCTCTGGTTTTCCATGCTTGCTGGAATTGCTGAATAAATTTTGGTGCAATCCAAAATTATCCTACAATTTTTAAAATTCATAAAAGCAGTAGGGAAAGTGAAAGATTAAGTCTTAGCTTCATTAAGGTCATAAACAGTTGATTAAAAAGAACCATGAACAGCTTATTGGTTGGAATACCAGTATACATTAGTACACGAGCACCTTTGTTCTTCACAATTTCATAGCTGAACCTTGTTGATAACTTTTCCAGCTTCTCAGTTGATTCAACCACCTGCTGACGCAAAAAGTAATTCTCAGCATCTTGAAATGCAGATGATGGACTCAGTAGTGAAGCATCAAGTTAAATTTGAGTCACTTCATGATCTCGTTTTGAAGACCCTGGCAGTAGTTTGGTTGAAGGACCTGGTAGTGGTTCGGTTGAAGGTCCTGGTAGTAGCTCGGTCACAAGGTTTTTTACAGTTCACTTCCTAAAAAAAGTGGTTTATTAGACTAATGGACTTTCTGCAACAAAATACATACCTTTTTTCTGGTGATTTTATATTAAACTTCTTCTGAATATTGAAATCAAATAAATAAATTTAAAACATAAATCTTTGAAAAGTTAATGTTATCATTCTTTTACCTTATGAGAGAAATCCATCTATTCCTCTCGGTCTTGTTTTTTGGGAACCGAAAAAACTTACATGGATGCTTTGAACTGTAATGTTTACAGTCTGGAACAAAGCACATACCCATTCTGAAGCAGTCCTAGATCTTACAAACAGAAAAATTAATTTATTTATACTCGAAAACTGAAAGTCTAAAAAGTCTTTTTATCACATAAACCACGAAAACACTAATTATTATTATCATTTGATTGTTATAAGATCTAATTTAAATCAATATAAACGAGTTCGAATCAAATAAATAAACAAAAATAATTGTGGTGGTTGAAAATTGTTATAAACGAGGCTAAAAAAATAAAACGAGGAAAGAAATGTCATAATTGTCATTGTTGTGTCATGTGGTTTTCATTTAAAGTGAAGTTCTCAATTTTAAAAGGTAATTATGAGAAATCATTCAATAAAAGTGCCCAGATTGTATAAAGTATCTGCTCAAGTAGCTAAAGAAGTAAGCGAAGGAATAGGAAGTATTAAAAATATCGTTTACGAAAAACAGAAAAAACATCCCGTGAGTATCAATTTGATAAAAGGTTCCCCGTAAATTCCAGACAACTTTTTAGAATATAAAAGCTATATACGCCCTAGTAACCACCCTCTTTCAAAAATCTGAAGAAATCGAAATTTTATTAAAGCGATCCCAATTATTAATTAAAGAAATTAAATTTGATCCATGGTTGGCAAAAATTTTGATAGTGGAACTTTTATGGGGTAAAAAACACCTTCCAGGGCAAAGTAGACCCGAGAATACAATCCGAGCTTACGAACAAATATTTAAAGCGCATTTAAGCGATTCCGGGAGTAAAGAAAACGATTTTAAAGGTAAATTTTTATTTTCAGAATTATGGCCGACACCAGTGTGGATAATCGACCTCTTTTGACCCCGCAAACGAGGTTGGCGGCCCTAGCTATCGGCAAATTGTTATTTTTCAGTTTTTTAATGTTCACGGTACCGTTTATCACATTTTTTGGTACTAAATACTCTCTGAACTACTATTTCGATATCGTCGGGTTTTCTAATACAGTGTGGTCCGTTTTTACCAGTGTTATCGCAGTTAATTCGATAATTGCCGTTTACGTTTATATCGCTTATTTAGAACCTGATTATGACGAACATGGGAACGTTATTAAAGAAGAAACCGAAGATAAAAAACAAAAAATCAAATAAATTATTCATAATTTGAATTATTTTCGTTTTATTTAAAATAAATAACCAAAAAGAAACTAATTAATTATAATGTTGCGTTTTTATTCATATTGTATTTATATATTTTTTGGTTAGAATTTTGACGTTTCTCTTCTTTCTTATCTCTTATAACCAATTCAAAGTTATAGAACATCTTAATGTACTCTGAAATATTTAACTGTATAATCATATTTACATAGGCCGAGTTACAAATGACCGAACAATCACTTATAGGGAAAGTTTTCTATTTTGAGGTTATATTTTTAATTTTCGAAATAATTCATCATAGTGTTTAATAATCGATTATTTGTTTATTCGATATATCGAGAAATTCATAGATTTTTTTGTTCGATTTAGCTTTAAATTTATATATTTATATATACAGGGTGAGTTAAGAATATTGGGTACGTGTTTTTGGGTGTTTGATCGATTTGAATAATGATAGAGATTTGTAGGGACTAATTTGAGGCTTATTTTAGTTAAATAGTGATACAAAAACCATTTTTAGATAAGACAAAACCGAGGTACGTACGTGTTAATACGTTAAAATGCAGTTTAAACGAAGCAATAGAAGGATTTCGAGACGAAGGATGGATTTTAAGTCAATATTTAGATAAATCTAACTACGAGGGTTATTTAGAAAAAATTAAATCTCTAAATAACGACGAATTCGTTATAGATATACACGTATCTAATTTATTAGTATTTCCATCCGGCACTGAATTCTACAAACATCCCGCTTATAAAAATGGTACAATTATCCTTCAAGATAAAGTAAGTTCCATTCAAATCGACCCTACATTTTATCCCTTCGTCCCTTAATATTAAATTTTTTTCCAGGCGAGTTGTTTACCCGTTCAAATTTTAAATCCGGTTCCTGGTAGTACCGTTCTGGATATGTGCGCGGCTCCTGGGATGAAAACGACGCATCTGGCGGCGGTTATTAACGATAAAGGGGCGGTATACGCTACAGAGATGAATCAAAAACGATTCGAAGTTTTAAAAACCATCGTGTCCAGTTGCGGCGCCACCTGCGTTAAAACTATCAATAAGGACGTTTTGAGTTGTACCAAGGAGGATTTTAATGGCGTCGAATATATTTTGGTGGATCCCAGTTGTTCGGGAACAGGTAAATTCCGTTTCGGTTGTTTTGGATAACCCTGTGTATCATTGACGGAGAAGTTCGACACAATTCATCGATTTTTCATTCGATTAAATCGGGTATTTCAATACCTTTCGATTAATCGGAAAGTTTAACGTAATATATCGATTTTTCATTCGATTTAGCTCCAAATTTAGATTTTTAGATATACAGGGTGAAGTTAAAATTATGGGACTCATTTTTGGGGTATTTAATAACCGATTAATCGATAATTTCATTGAACCGTATCGATTTTTCATTCGAGTGCGATATATTATTTGAATATACAGTGTGAATCGATAATATCCTATCCGGTGTGTTTTTTTTTCAGGTATGTGCGATCGTACTGAGAAAACGGAAATTTGTCCTTCTCGTTTGGCGAGGTTGTCGGGCTTCCAAATAAAAATTCTCAGACACGCTCTGACGAAATTTCCGGATGTCAAAAGGGCGGTGTATTCCACTTGTTCTTTGTTACCGGAAGAAAACGAAGAAGTCGTCCGGCAGGTTTTGGAAACGAATTACAATTTCAAATTGGTGCCGGTCGGCGGATTAATCGGGGAAAATTGGAAAAATTTCGGTTCCGACGATTACGGAGATTTGGGAAGGTTCTGTATGTACGCGAAGCCCGAGGACGATTGCACCAACGGATTCTTCGTGGCGGTCTTCGAGAGGCTCGCCGAAGGCGAAGAAAATCCGTTTTTCAATACGAGGATTTTCAATTTCAAAAAACACGTCGAAGCCAACGATAAATGGAAAATGAAGAAACAGAAGAAGATGGAAAGGGAAATTGACAACGAAAATGGAATAATGGGAAAAAAAGAAGAAGATGAAGAACGTTTTTTGGATAAGAAACAGAACAAGAAGAAGAGAAATTACGGAAAAAGTCCAGAAGACGCGAATGTTGAAAAAGAAGAAGAAAATTTGTACGCGAACGAAGCGAAACGTGGAAAAAATAAGAAGAAAACTCCAAACGTGGCTGTAGAAGATCGACAAGACCTAAATAATGTTTTAGAATATGAAGAAGAGAAAAACGTCGCCTGTCATTCAGATTTATTCGAAAACACAAGAAAAAAGAAGAAGAAAACTCCAAACGTGGCTGTAGACGCTCAACCAGACCTAAATAATGATTTAGAAAAAGAAGAAGGAAAAAATATCGTCGATTCTTCAGATTTATCTAAAAAAAGAAAAAAAACGAAGAAGAAAACTCCAAACGTGACTGTAGACGATCAACAAGACCTAAATAATGATTTAGAAAAAGGAGAAGATGAAAACGTTGCCGGATCTTCCGGTTTGTCAGTGAAACGAAAAAAAAAAGAAGAACGAGAAAAAAGAATTAAATGAGGAAGGGAGCGAGAGAAAGAAGAAGAGGAATGAAGAGAGTAGAGGGCTCGAGGAGGAGGTAGTCGTAGGTGGAAAGAAAAAAAATATTAACAGAATAAATGTATAATTATTTGTTTTTTTTTTATTCCTTCCTATAACCTTCATTATCCTTGTATTGATATCCTTTTTCTATTATTTTAAGTATTTCCTACAGTTTTCCAAATTTTTTTTATACTTTTTGACTTAGTTTTCGAGTTTCCAGCCCTGTAATTTTACATTCTTCGTCGATTTCGTCAAATTTCTTCGATTTTTTTTCCAACTTTGAAGTCTTCTTCTTTATTGCAAAGTTTCGTCAAGTTTTTTTAGAAGTTATCTACCCCTTTCACTTTATATAATTAATTTATCTATGTTTCTTTTGTACATTGTCTATTTTTCAGTATTAGTTCATTTTTTGTTACTATTTTTGTCTACCTTGTTTCTATTCAAAATTTTTTTTTCGATTTCTTCATAAAATGATAAATCCATGTTCTGCTTGTCACTTTTTGAGAATTTGAACCTCTTCATGGTTTATTTTTCTATGCTTTTATTTCTTATGACAGCTGACGTAATTTTTTTAACAAGTTTTTATTCTCAATACCACTATTTTTTTATTTCCTCCTACCGTTTTCTCCTATTTTGCTTCTTTTATATTGAAAATTTCCCATTTCCTTGTATTTTTCCCTAAAATATTCAATGTTCACTCCTATATATTTTTGAATCTCTACATACTTTATTTATCTATGTTTTTCTCTCAAGTTACAATTCACATACAGTTTTCGTCTAATTTTTTTCTATAACCACTTTTTTAATATTTTCTCACTATTATTTTCTTTTTTATCAACAAAACTTCCTCATTTTGCTCAATTTTTTCATATAATAATGAATTAATGTTCTGTATCTCATCTCTGAGAATTTGAACCTCTACATTTACTATTTCTCTATGCTTTAATTTGTAAAGATAGTTGACATAATTTTTTTACCAAATTTTTATTCTCTATAACACTATTTTATTAATTTTTTTCACTATTTCAATTTATTTTGCTTCTTCAATTCTCAAAATTTCCCATTACCTTCAATTTTTCGTTAAAATAATTAGTGATTGCTCTTTATGTCATGTCTTAAAAAATTGAACCTCTATATGTATTATTTATCTATGTTTTTCTTTCAAGCTACAATTCACGTACAGTTTTCATATAATTTTTTCTTATAACTAATTTTTCAATATTTTTCTCACGATTTTATCCTTTTTGATTCGTTTTATTATGAGAAATTTCCATTTTTCTTTAGTCTTTTTGACAGAAATCAGTTTTATCAATACCTCATCTAAAGTTACCTCTAAGATTTTTGTTTATCTATATTTATTTACGAACGCTGAATTTAAATTCAAAGCAATCTTGAATTTCCAACCAATCACGTTATTTATTTATAAAATATTCCAATAGATAAAAATATTATTAATATAAATCATACTTTAATTTATAAAAAAAACGGTGACGACATCTATTGCGAACTAGCATAACTAACAAAATAACGTTTCATTAATGTATATATTTAAAATAATATTAATAATGATGTTGTTTAATAGTATATTTTCTCTATAAATATACGTAACATATAATTATATTACCACAAATAGTAATAAATATAAATAAATATATACATATAATAAAAGGAATAAGGGGGTTGCATAACTTTTTATTTATTATGGCGCATGAGTCAAACGAATAAGTCTGTCAATTGGTAATAAGTCGTGAGCAGTCAGCAGAGGGACAGTTTTTATCAAACAGCAGTTTAGTATTAATTTTATTTGTGCTCCGAAGTAACGTAATTATTCCCTATGCGTTAAATTAATCAACAAACTCACTTTACGTTTTAAACAAACATAAATCAATTTAGTAAAGCGCAAAGTTTGGTTATTACTGAAAAATGTTCAACTGCTACAGTACCCCACGGGATATCAGTTCGAAAGTGTTTAGTGTCTATTTGAAGTGATTACATGTTATGGAATACCACTGTGATATTGACCCGTTTATAAACACACATCGGGATTGTTTATCGAGTTAATAATGTCGGGTAATTTTATGAATACGGATAAGGAACATAAATCGCCGAGGGAGAGTGGCGAGGATTCGGAAGATGAAAGCGAAATTTTAGAGGAAAGTCCTTGCGGTAGATGGTTGAAACGACGCGAAGAGGTAAGTTGGAAATATTTTGTTAACCTCTAACCTAACTAGTTTGATACCGGCGACCATTTTGGTAAAAACATGACTCACTTCGCATGCCCTTAGTAGAACATCGATTTTGACGCCTATTTTCAATAGAGATTTTCTTTACGTCGACTGTTGTCTGGTCAGGGAAAACACTATATCTAAATGTGGTTAAATAGGTTCTTAAAATAAAACTTTACATATTTTCTTCATTCTATATTATTTCAGTAATAATATATAATAAAAACATCGGTATTTTTTCACATTAATACGAAAATCTGATCAAACTACATCAGATTTTTAACAAAAATTCAAAAATTATTTATTTTTGTAATGTTATTAAAACAAAAATGATAAGTTTTAACTGTTACATACCAAATTTTCTTTTTGTGTTAATATTTACCGTGTTGTTTAACCATATGGATGATTTTATTAATTATTTTTTTCGTAATCTAATTAGATTAGTTGCCTTTATAGAAAACTTTTCGTTTCTTGTTTCCAGTTATTTTTAGATATTCTCAAGAACTATGACCTTTTATACCAGTATATATATATTTATACGGCAACCGGTTTTTACTTATAGCGAATTAAATGTCGATAGTTTTTTGTATTGAGTCTCAATGGAGATGATCTATCGTTAATTTACATTATTTAGATGTTAATCGAGTTGAGCGACCCTAAAGAATTCGTTTTACGACGTACGAGAAAATATTTTTAATGGTGATTTAATTAATCGCATTACCCTCGTAGAAATATCTGTTTCGAATTAAAACTATGGATATTATGTTAGATATATTGAAAATTTGATTTTTTAACGTAAATATTGTTTATAAAAAGTAATTGATTGACACGTTTTTGGTTGTGATGTTTTTTAATTTGGAATAATGTCAGAAGGGTTTTCTTATGTGTGACAAGGTCGACGGTTTCGTGATCTAATTTGTGTCGGTTATGGCGGAATTGCTTTTTCTGTTATATTAAAATGTTTTTCTGTAAACTTTCGTAATATTTCATCGATATTTCACTAGATACAAGCTGATAAAGTTCAACATAGTTTTCTTAAGGAAATTTTTTTGTTTTATGCAATTTAGCTCCCTGTATCTCGAAAATACCACACGTTAGAGTATTACTGATTGTTTTCCCTCGTGAACTAATCATTCCAAAACACTTTTTCATAATATCAACTCGATTTAGTCAGTCTTTTATTGCTTATAATTATGAAAATACTGTGATCCTTTTTCTAATAATATATCCTGTATCCTTAATCCTATATATTTGTATATTTGAACTATCGAAAGAAGATTAATTTCTTTTAGAACTGAGAAATTTTGATCATATTCTATCGATTTTTTCACGAGATACAAGCTGATAAAGTTCAACATAGTTTTTTTAAGGAAATTTTTTTGTTTAATGCAATTTGGCTCCCTGTATCTCGATAATACCACACGTTAGAGTATTACTGATTGTTTTCCCTCGTGAACTAATCATTCCAAAACACTTTTTCATAATATCAACTCGATTTAGTCAGTCTTTTATTGCTTATAATTATGAAAATACTGTGATCCTTTTTCTAATAATATATCCTGTATCCTTAATCCTATATATTTGTATATTTGAACTATCGAAAGAAGATTAATTTCTTTGAGAACTGAGAAATTTTGATCATATTCTATCGATTTTTTCACGAGATACAAGCTGATAAAGTTCAACATAGTTTTTTCAAGGAAATTTTTTTGTTTAATGCAATTTGGCTCCCTGTATCTCGATAATACCACACGTTAGACTATTACTGATTGTTTTCCCTCGTGAATTAATCATTCCAAAACACTTTTTCATAATATCAACTCGATTTAGTCAGTTTTTTATTGATTATAATTATGAAAATACTGTGATCCTTTTTCTAATAATATATCCTGTATCCTTAATCCTATATATTTGTATATTTGAACTATCGAAAGAAGATTAATTTCTTTTAGAACTGAGAAATTTTGATCATATTCTATCGATTTTTTCACGAGATACAAGCTGATAAAGTTCAACATAGTTTTTTTAAGGAAATTTTTTTGTTTAATGCAATTTGGCTCCCTGTATCTCGATAATACCACACGTTAGACTATTACTGATTGTTTTCCCTCGTGAATTAATCATTCCAAAACACTTTTTCATAATATCAACTCGATTTAGTCAGTCTTTTATTGCTTATAATTATGAAAATACTGTGATCCTTTTTCTAATTATTTATCCTGTATCCTTAATCGTATACATTTGTATATATGAACTATCGAAAGAAGATTAATTTCTTTTAGAACTGAGAAATTTTGATCATATTCCATCGATTTTTTCACGAGATACAAGCTGATAAAGTTCAACATAGTTTTTTTAAGGAAATTTTTTTGTTTAATTCAATTTGGCTCCCTGTATCTCGATAATACCACACGTTAGACTATTACTGATTGTTTTCCCTCGTGAATTAATCATTCCAAAACACTTTTTCATAATATCAACTCGATTTAGTCAGTCTTTTATTGCTTATAATTATGAAAATACTGTGATCCTTTTTCTAATAATATATCCTGTATCCTTAATCCTATATATTTGTATATTTGAACTATCGAAAGAAGATTAATTTCTTTGAGAACTGAGAAATTTTGATCATATTCTATCGATTTTTTCACGAGATACAAGCTGATAAAGTTCAACATAGTTTTCTTAAGGAAATTTTTTTGTTTTATGCAATTTGGCTCCCTGTATCTCGAAAATACCACACGTTAGAGTATTACTGATTGTTTTCCCTCGTGAACTAATCATTCCAAAACACTTTTTCATAATATCAACTCGATTTAGTCAGTCTTTTATTGCTTATAATTATGAAAATACTGTGATCCTTTTTCTAATAATATATCCTGTATCCTTAATCCTATATATTTGTATATTTGAACTATCGAAAGAAGATTAATTTCTTTTAGAACTGAGAAATTTTGATCATATTCCATCGATTTTTTCACGAGATACAAGCTGATAAAGTTCAACATAGTTTTCTTAAGGAAATTTTTTTGTTTTATGCAATTTAGCTCCCTGTATCTCGAAAATACCACACGTTAGACCACTGCTGATTTTTTACCACGTAAAGCAATCATTATAAAACAACTCTTGTTAATATTAACTGGATATATTCAGTTTTCTAATGTACAGGTTCGTTTAAATTTCACGGTATCGAATTTTGAAGAGTAAACTGTTTTTAAAAATAAATATTACTAATTTTAATACCCATTATTCATTTCCATTAATCACTGCTGCATCACATTTCTAAAAACACATTAAAAAACTTCATAACATCAAAACATTTTTCTCGTTTCGTAGTTTTTGTATCGAAATGATTTTTTTCAAAAAACTCATCGTCATAAGTTTGATTAGATATCTCGAATCCCATCTCTAACATTAAATATTAAACTTGACGCGCATTAAGCCTGTTAAATTTTATTTTTATCCTTCGAGGAGTTGCGTCATGTTTGTTTCAATATATCTACACAATTTTTTTTTGCCAAAATCTTCCGTATCTTCAAAAAAAAATTATTTCGAATTTCGAAAATATCGATTTTTGACCGGAAGTACAATTTGTTATAGTCCATTCGTTAATCGGGCCGCGTTTTATGAACATCAACCTTGTTTTTATTGCTTTCGATCGGGCGAAAGTGCTTCGTATTCTAAACGAATTGATTATGACAAGAATTTGATCGATAAAATCGAGTAGCGATGAGGTTTTGATTGTTTTATTGTTTTCAAGGTTATATTGGCGGTTTCAAGGTCGTTGCACTTGTCGATGATGTTAATGAGGACCACGTTGCCGGTGTTTGCAGATTTGTGTAACGGTCTGGCGTATTTCGATTTATAATAATTGTAACGGTTAGTTTGGAGTGAAAAAAAAAGTGGGTCTCTGTCTATGGCATTGTCTGACGAATTTCGTATACCAAGATGAGTAATAAATCATTTGGAATCGAGTATTTATAGATTTGAATATTTGTTGTTTTAAATATGTGGTCAGTTTATGAAGGTAATAATGAAGAATGCAGTTTATGAGATACAATGTTAACAATGCGTAAAAAATTTTAGAATAAACTTTCTAAAAAAACCTTCTATTGCTTAAAAATTTTTATAGACCACATTTCCAAAAATATCGAGCTCATATTCTAGAATAGTCTTCCTAAAAGATTAATGAATAAAGAAGAAAATCAAGAATATAGAGAATTAAGAGATTTTTGAGATATAGTGTGAACAATATTAAAAAACTTTCCAAAAAAAACCTTCTTTTGTTTAAAAATTCCTACAGACCACATTTCTAAAAATATCGAGCTCATATTCTAGAACAGTCTTCCTAAAAGATCAACGAATAAGGAAAAAAATCAAGAATATCAAGAAGAAAGGGATTTATAAGATATAGTGTGAACAATATTAAGAAACTTTCTAAAAAAACCTTCTATTGTCTAAAAATTCCTACAGACCATATTTCTAAAAATATTAAGCTCATATTCTAGTATAGTCTTTCTAAAAGATCAACGAATAAAGAAAAAAATCAAGAATATCGAGAAGAAAAGGATTTCTGAGATATAATGTGAACAATATTAAGAAACTTTCTAAAAAAACCTTCTATTGTCTAAAAATTCCTACAGACAACATTTCTAAAAATAACGAGCTCATATTCTAGTATAGTCTTTCTAAAAGATTAACGAATAAAGAAAAAAATCAAGAATATCGAGAAGAAAAGGATTTCTGAGATATAATGTGAACAATATTAAGAAACTTTCTAAAAAAACCTTCTATTGTCTAAAAATTCCTACAGACCATATTTCTAAAAATATTAAGCTCATATTCTAGTATAGTCTTTCTAAAAGATCAACGAATAAAGAAAAAAATCAAGAATATCGAGAAGAAAAGGATTTCTGAGATATAATGTGAACAATATTAAGAAACTTTCTAAAAAAACCTTCTATTGTCTAAAAATTCCTACAGACCATATTTCTAAAAATATTAAGCTCATATTCTAGTATAGTCTTTCTAAAAGATCAACGAATAAAGAAAAAAATCAAGAATATCGAGAAGAAAAGGATTTCTGAGATATAATGTGAACAATATTAAGAAACTTTCTAAAAAAACCTTCTATTGTCTAAAAATTCCTACAGACCATATTTCTAAAAATATTAAGCTCATATTCTAGAATAGTCTTCCTAAAAGATCAATGAATAAAGAAAAAAATCAAGAATATCGAGAAGAAAAGGATTTCTGAGATATAGTGTCAACAATGTTAAAAAACTTTCAATTGTTTAAAAATTCCTACAGACCATATTTCTAAAAATATTAAGCTCATATTCTAGAATAGTCTTTCTAAAAGATAAATGAATAAAGAAAAAAAATCAAGAATATAGAGAATTAAGAGATTTTTGAGATATAGTGTGAACAATATTAAAAAACTTTCCAAAAAAACCTTCTTCTGTTTAAAAATTCCTACAGACCACATTTCCAAAAATATCGAGCTCATATTCTAGAATAGTCTTTCTAAAAGATCAACGAATAAAGAAAAAAATCAAGAATATCGAGAAAAAAGGGATATTTGAGATATAGTGTGAACAATATTAAAAAACTTTCTAAAAAAACCTTCTAGTGTCTAAAAATTCCTACAGACCACATTTCTAAAAATATCGAGCTCATATTCTAGAATAGTCTTTCTAAAAGATCAATGAATATAGAAAAAAATCAAGAATATCGAGAAAAAAGGGATATTTGAGATATAGTGTGAACAATATTAAAAAACTTTCTAAAAAAACCTTCTAGTGTTTAAAAATTGCCACAGACCACATTTCTAAAAATATCGAGCTCATATTCTAGAATAGTCTTCCTAAAAGATAAATGAATAAAGAAAAAAATCAAGAATATCGAGAAGAAAGGGATTTCTGGGATATAGTGTGAACAATGTTAAAAAACTTTCTACAAAAACCTTCTATTGTCTAAAAATTCCTACAGACCACATTTCTAAAAATATCGAGCTCATATTCTAGAATAGTCTTCCTAAAAGATAAATGAATAAAGAAAAAAATCAAGAATATCGAGAAGAAAGGGATTTCTGGGATATAGTGTGAACAATGTTAAAAAACTTTCTACAAAAACCTTCTATTGTCTAAAAATTCCTACAGACCACATTTCCAAAAATATCGAGCTCATATTCTAGAATAGTCTTCCTAAAAGATTAATGAATAAAGAAAAAAATCAAGAATATAGAGAGTTGAGAGATTTTTGAGATATAGTGTGAAAAAGGTTAAAAAACTTCCCATAGTGTGAATAAGATGAAAAAAATTCAAAAAAAACCTTCCATTACTTAAAAAATCCTACAGACCACATTTTCGGAAATATCAAGCTCATAATTTAGAATAATATTAACATGAGATCAATTTATACAGGAAAAAATAAAAAGTAGAAAAATTTCGTAGATATACAAGCGATAAAAAAATTTCAAAGTTCGATCTTATAATTTCGAAAAACCAAATATAAACAACATTTTCATCATATCAAAAAAAAAACGTCAATTAAACGATTTTTATAGATTAGACTTAGATATGTTACAACAAAAGTCAACACCCTGTATATAATCAACGACAACAATGTTCTAGATAATTCCAGAAACTTCCGCGCCGTTTTATACCAACTTATTTTCAGTTTATTCGTGAAAAATAATTTGTTTACAAACAAAATCATCGACGCGTTTTTCTTATCGGACTTTTTTATTTTTCGATATCGATAAATCACGTCCGCCCTTTCTAAATTCAGGTTAAAACGATTACAATGTAAATAACATTCTATTCAGTACTGAAGAAGCACGACGAAGCCGAAACTGGGTTCAAAACACAACCACCGGACGACGTTCGGCATCACTAACGTCATAAATGACATGCGTCAACTGTTATTTGTCGTCCGTCATTTGTTCTATGTTTTAATTGACGTTTGTGACGTACGACGCACGAAACGGCTGGTCATATATGATGTACGTGATTTATGAATGACGACAGCTCTTCCGCGCGCCATCTATTACCGTTTTCAGGAATGTAAATTATAAATTTTGTATACGGTTGTATATTTTTCGATTATCCCTCGTATTGTGCTCTATTATATCGTTTCGAAAAGGAAAATTTGAATGTTTTTTATGTATATAAAGAGGACGTGGATTAAATTGAAAAATTGCTCTCAATGATTTATATAATGAAACATTCGTAGTTTCAAATTGGCCAGTAAAATTATTTGCGAAATACCCTGTGGAAATATCAATTTACAGTTTTTTGTTTGTCGTCTTTTTATAAAACATAATATTGTTTTGATATTCGTCGTTTTCGATTCTAAAAAATAGAGTATTAATTTACAAGGCTTTCAAGGTCAATGCTCAAAAAATCGTGGCCTTGTTAACTTTCAAAATCTACTGGGATTCTTATTTAAAAATTGTTTGTTTTGTTTTAAATATATTTATCGACGTACCGATGTTTGTTTTTGATAAAATGAGGTTTGTATTGTATTATTATCGAATTTTTTTGGTAATGAAACAGTTCGAAAGCTGAATATAATATGTATACAGGGAGAGTATTTAATTTGGAATGTATACGAGTACAAAATGTTTTTTGAGAAATTATAGTATGTAATATATATATATGTATGAAATATATATTTTTCTTATTGTTTATATTATATCTCAGAAATTCTTTAACATTTGGAACTTTTCATTTTTTATCCTTGTTGAGTCATCCTTCGGGAATAGTTTTCTAGAATATGAGTTTGATTTTTTCGAAAATATGGTCTGTAGGATTTTTTATATAATAGAAGGTTTTTTTGACATTTTGTTTTACTTGCTAATACTTTATCTCAGAAATTCCTTCGTTTCGATTGATTTCGATTTTTTTTCTTAGTAATTTGATCCTTCAGGAATACTTTTCTAGAATATGAGCTCTATATTTAGGAAAATAAGGTCTGTAGGATTTTTTATATAATAGAAGGTTTTTTTGACATTTTGTTTTACTTGCTCATACTTTATCTCAGAAATTCTTTCGTTTCGATTGATTTCGATTTTTTTTCTTAGTAATTTGTCCTTCAGGAATACTTTCCTAGAATATGAGCTCTATATTTTGGAAAATATGGTCTGTAGGATTTTTTATATAATAGAAGGTTTTTTTGACATTTTGTTTTACTTGCTAATACTTTATCTCAGAAATTCCTTCGTTTCGATTGATTTCGATTTTTTTTCTTAGTAATTTGATCCTTCAGGAATACTTTTCTAGAATATGAGCTCTATATTTTCGAAAATATGGTCTGTAGGATTTTTTATATAATAGAAGGTTTTTTTGACATTTTGTTTTACTTGCTAATACTTTATCTCAGAAATTCTTTCGTTTCGATTGATTTCGATTTTTTTTCTTGGTAATTTGATCCTTCAGGAATACTTTTCTAGAATATGAGCTCTATATTTTGGAAAATATGGTCTGTAGGATTTTTTATATAATAGAAGGTTTTTTTGACATTTTGTTTTACTTGCTAATACTTTATCTCAGAAATTCTTTCGTTTCGATTGATTTCGATTTTTTTTCTTAGTAATTTGATCCTTCAGGAATACTTTTCTAGAATATTAGCTCTATATTTTGGAAAATAAGGTCTGTAGGATTTTTTATATAATAGAAGGTTTTTTCGACATTTTGTTTTACTTACACACACTGTATCTCATAAATTCTTTCGTTCCGAGTATTCTTGGTTTTTTTCTCAGTAAATTGATCCTTCAAGAATACTTTTCTAGAATATGAGCTCTATATTTAGGAAAATAAGGTCTGTAGAATTTTTTATATAATAGAAGGTTTTTTTGACATTTTGTTTTACTTGCTAATACTTTATCTCAGAAATTCTTTCGTTTCGATTGATTTCGATTTTTTTTCTTAGTAATTTGATCCTTCAGGAATACTTTTCTAGAATATGAGCTCTATATTTTGGAAAATAAGGTCTGTAGGATTTTTTATATAATAGAAGGTTTTTTCGACATTTTGTTTTACTTACACACACTGTATCTCATAAATTCTTTCGTTCCGAGTATTCTTGGTTTTTTTCTCAGTAAATTGATCCTTCAAGAATACTTTTCTAGAATATGAGCTCTATATTTAGGAAAATAAGGTCTGTAGGATTTTTTATATAATAGAAGGTTTTTTTGACATTTTGTTTTACTTACACACACTGTATCTCATAAATTCTTTCGTTCCGAGTATTCTTGGTTTTTTTCTCAGTAAATTGATCCTTCAAGAATACTTTTCTAGAATATGAGCTCTATATTTAGGAAAATAAGGTCTGTAGAATTTTTTATATAATAGAAGGTTTTTTTGACATTTTGTTTTACTTGCTAATACTTTATCTCAGAAATTCTTTCGTTTCGATTGATTTCGATTTTTTTTCTTAGTAATTTGATCCTTCAGGAATACTTTTCTAGAATATGAGCTCTATATTTTCGAAAATATGGTCTGTAGGATTTTTTATATAATAGAAGGTTTTTTTGACATTTTGTTTTACTTGCTAATACTTTATCTCAGAAATTCTTTCGTTTCGATTGATTTCGATTTTTTTTCTTGGTAATTTGATCCTTCAGGAATACTTTTCTAGAATATGAGCTCTATATTTTGGAAAATATGGTCTGTAGGATTTTTTATATAATAGAAGGTTTTTTTGACATTTTGTTTTACTTGCTAATACTTTATCTCAGAAATTCTTTCGTTTCGATTGATTTCGATTTTTTTTCTTAGTAATTTGATCCTTCAGGAATACTTTTCTAGAATATTAGCTCTATATTTTGGAAAATAAGGTCTGTAGGATTTTTTATATAATAGAAGGTTTTTTCGACATTTTGTTTTACTTACACACACTGTATCTCATAAATTCTTTCGTTCCGAGTATTCTTGGTTTTTTTCTCAGTAAATTGATCCTTCAAGAATACTTTTCTAGAATATGAGCTCTATATTTAGGAAAATAAGGTCTGTAGAATTTTTTATATAATAGAAGGTTTTTTTGACATTTTGTTTTACTTGCTAATACTTTATCTCAGAAATTCTTTCGTTTCGATTGATTTCGATTTTTTTTCTTAGTAATTTGATCCTTCAGGAATACTTTTCTAGAATATGAGCTCTATATTTTGGAAAATAAGGTCTGTAGGATTTTTTATATAATAGAAGGTTTTTTCGACATTTTGTTTTACTTACACACACTGTATCTCATAAATTCTTTCGTTCCGAGTATTCTTGGTTTTTTTCTCAGTAAATTGATCCTTCAAGAATACTTTTCTAGAATATGAGCTCTATATTTAGGAAAATAAGGTCTGTAGGATTTTTTATATAATAGAAGGTTTTTTTGACATTTTGTTTTACTTACACACACTGTATCTCATAAATTCTTTCGTTCCGAGTATTCTTGGTTTTTTTCTCAGTAAATTGATCCTTCAAGAATACTTTTCTAGAATATGAGCTCTATATTTAGGAAAATAAGGTCTGTAGAATTTTTTATATAATAGAAGGTTTTTTTGACATTTTGTTTTACTTGCTAATACTTTATCTCAGAAATTCTTTCGTTTCGATTGATTTCGATTTTTTTTCTTAGTAATTTGATCCTTCAGGAATACTTTTCTAGAATATTAGCTCTATATTTTGGAAAATAAGGTCTGTAGGATTTTTTATATAATAGAAGGTTTTTTCGACATTTTGTTTTACTTACACACACTGTATCTCATAAATTCTTTCGTTCCGAGTATTCTTGGTTTTTTTCTCAGTAAATTGATCCTTCAAGAATACTTTTCTAGAATATGAGCTCTATATTTAGGAAAATAAGGTCTGTAGAATTTTTTATATAATAGAAGGTTTTTTTGACATTTTGTTTTACTTGCTAATACTTTATCTCAGAAATTCTTTCGTTTCGATTGATTTCGATTTTTTTTCTTAGTAATTTGATCCTTCAGGAATACTTTTCTAGAATATTAGCTCTATATTTTGGAAAATAAGGTCTGTAGGATTTTTTATATAATAGAAGGTTTTTTCGACATTTTGTTTTACTTACACACACTGTATCTCATAAATTCTTTCGTTCCGAGTATTCTTGGTTTTTTTCTCAGTAAATTGATCCTTCAAGAATACTTTTCTAGAATATGAGCTCTATATTTAGGAAAATAAGGTCTGTAGAATTTTTTATATAATAGAAGGTTTTTTTGACATTTTGTTTTACTTGCTAATACTTTATCTCAGAAATTCTTTCGTTTCGATTGATTTCGATTTTTTTTCTTAGTAATTTGA
This sequence comes from Diorhabda sublineata, assembly GCF_026230105.1. Taxonomy (NCBI): domain Eukaryota; kingdom Metazoa; phylum Arthropoda; class Insecta; order Coleoptera; family Chrysomelidae; genus Diorhabda; species Diorhabda sublineata. The sequence goes on from NC_079477.1 coordinate 35,721,140, forward strand.
TCCTTCAGGAATACTTTTCTAGAATATTAGCTCTATATTTTGGAAAATAAGGTCTGTAGGATTTTTTATATAATAGAAGGTTTTTTCGACATTTTGTTTTACTTACACACACTGTATCTCATAAATTCTTTCGTTCCGAGTATTCTTGGTTTTTTTCTCAGTAAATTGATCCTTCAAGAATACTTTTCTAGAATATGAGCTCTATATTTAGGAAAATAAGGTCTGTAGAATTTTTTATATAATAGAAGGTTTTTTTGACATTTTGTTTTACTTGCTAATACTTTATCTCAGAAATTCTTTCGTTTCGATTGATTTCGATTTTTTTTCTTAGTAATTTGATCCTTCAGGAATACTTTTCTAGAATATTAGCTCTATATTTAGGAAAATAAGGTCTGTAGAATTTTTTATATAATAGAAGGTTTTTTCGACATTTTGTTTTACTTACACACACTGTATCTCATAAATTCTTTCGTTCCGAGTATTCTTGGTTTTTTTCTCAGTAAATTGATCCTTCAAGAATACTTTTCTAGAATATGAGCTCTATATTTAGGAAAATAAGGTCTGTAGGATTTTTTATATAATAGAAGGTTTTTTTGACATTTTGTTTTACTTGCTAATACTTTATCTCAGAAATTCTTTCGTTTCGATTGATTTCGATTTTTTTTCTTAGTAATTTGATCCTTCAGGAATACTTTTCTAGAATATGAGCTCTATATTTTGGAAAATAAGGTCTGTAGGATTTTTTATATAATAGAAGGTTTTTTCGACATTTTGTTTTACTTACACACACTGTATCTCATAAATTCTTTCGTTCCGAGTATTCTTGGTTTTTTTCTCAGTAAATTGATCCTTCAAGAATACTTTTCTAGAATATGAGCTCTATATTTTCGAAAATATGGTCTAGAATTTTTTGTATAATAGAAGGTTTTTTGACATTTTGTTTTACTTACACATACTGTAACTCAGAAATTCTTTCGTTTCGAGTATTCTTGGTTTTTTTTCTCAGTAAATTGATCCTTCGGGAATATTTTTTTAGAATATAAGCTTGATATTTTCGAAAATGTGGTCTATAGGAATTTCCAAATAACATTTAGTTATGACGCCCCATACAGCATAATTTCAAAAAATTCTTTCGAATTAAATTTCTAAAACGCATAGAGAAATATTTCAGTCTGTAATTTATATAAAGTTTCAACAGAGCAACCCGTCTAGATTGCCAACTAACCATTTATATAAATGCATTTAAACGAGGTTTTAGTAAAAGATGGTACAGACATTAACTACCACAGATTAAAACTTTAATTTTTTTAAAAACTCTTCCAGTTTCATCAATATAAACATAAAAATAAAAAATTTACACGAAAAGATCATCAATTTTTGTTGTAGTAATAAAAACATCGTCAAGATAAAAAAATTTATTATGAATTTTACGTAAATATATAAGAAGAAAATCAAAATTTCATACAATTAATTTTTATAAAAATAATTCTAGTACTTTTTCTATGAATTGTTTGTTATGAATAAATTAGTAAATAGTAAAAAATGTATCTACCCAACCGAGTCGTAACCACGCAATCGCATTAACCTCTTTCCAAAAATCTCTATCTCGTGAGTCATATCACTTCAAGTGCATTCACCCCAGCACGACATACCTTCGCTAAAATAGAATAAATTGCGAAATATTTTTCGTTTCTTCTTCTTTTTCTTCTTCTATTTTCCAGTCGAAGTGTGTTTTCGTATAGGGTGAGCGATTTGTGCAGATAAACGAATTTATTTGCGCGTAATAAATTTGGAAAAATATTTGTTAGGCTTTACCTTGAGATGAACGTGCTATCTGGTTGTATAACTATAATTAACTGATAATAGAAAATGAATTTCGTTACGCAGTTAATCAGGCGCGTATTATGTTGTCGCCAACGGAGCGGCGCCGATCGAAAATGGAAATATTTTTAAAATTACGTCGATGAAATTATTGGAAAAATTTTTTTATGGGATTTCTGATAATGAGATACTTTTGTGTGTATAGATGTTGATGTTGACCTCGGTTTTTGAAGCTACGTATTTTAAAAATTCCTCTATTTTCAGTCTTCTTCAATTTTTTTATTCTTCATTTGATACATCTGGATTATTTGTGTCAAAATTTGTTCTCGATATTTTCGAAAATACGTTCTGTACCATTTTTTGTACAATGCAAAGTTTTTTTGAATTTTTTTTAATATTGTTCACACTATATCTCATAAATCCGTTTCTTTGGGATATTCCTGATTTTTTTCTTTATTCGTTGGTCTTTCAGGAAGGCCCTTCTAGAATATGAGCTCGATATTTTCGAAAATATGCTCTTTAGAATTTGTTTGCTGATAGAATGTTTTTTTCAAATTTCCTTTTGTTTTGTTCATACTATATCTCAGAAATCCGTTTCTTTGGGATATTCCTGATTTTTTTCTTTATTCGTTGGTCTTTCAGGAAGGCCCTTCTAGAATATGAGCTCGATATTTTCGAAAATATGCTCTTTAGAATTTTTTTGCTGATAGAATGTTTTTTTTTCAAAATTCCTTTTGTTTTGTTCATACTATATCTCAGAAATCCGTTTCTTTGGGATATTCCTGATTTTTTTCTTTATTCGTTGGTCTTTCAGGAAGACCCTTCTAGAATATGAGCTCGATATTTTCGAAAATATGCTCTTTAGAATTTTTTTGCTGATAGAATGTTTTTTTTTTCAAAATTCCTTTTGTTTTGTTCACACTATATCTCAGAAATCCGTTTCTTTGGGATATTCCTCATTTTTTTCTTTATTCGTTGGTCTTTCAGGAAGACCCTTCTAGAATATGAGCTCGATATTTTCGAAAATATGCTCTTTAGAATTTTTTTGCTGATAGAATGTTTTTTTTTCAAAATTCCTTTTGTTTTGTTCATACTATATCTCAGAAATCCGTTTCTTTGGGATATTCCTCATTTTTTTCTTTATTCGTTGGTCTTTCAGGAAGACCCTTCTAGAATATGAGCTCGATATTTTCGAAAATATGCTCTTTAGAATTTTTTTGCTGATAGAATGTTTTTTTTTTCAAAATTCCTTTTGTTTTGTTCACACTATATCTCAGAAATCCGTTTCTTTGGGATATTCCTCATTTTTTTCTTTATTCGTTGGTCTTTCAGGAAGACCCTTCTAGAATATGAGCTCGATATTTTCGAAAATATGCTCTTTAGAATTTTTTTGCTGATAGAATGTTTTTTTTTCAAAATTCCTTTTGTTTTGTTCACACTATATCTCAGAAATCTGTTTCTTTGGGATATTCCTCATTTTTTTCTTTATTCGTTGGTCTTTCAGGAAGACCCTTCTAGAATATGAGCTCGATATTTTCGAAAATATGCTCTTTAGAATTTGTTTGCTGATAGAATGTTTTTTTCAAATTTCCTTTTGTTTTGTTCATACTATATCTCAGAAATCCGTTTCTTTGGGATATTCCTGATTTTTTTCTTTATTCGTTGGTCTTTCAGGAAGACCCTTCTAGAATATGAGCTCGATATTTTCGAAAATATGCTCTTTAGAATTTGTTTGCTGATAGAATGTTTTTTTTTCAAAATTCCTTTTGTTTTGTTCACACTATATCTCAGAAATCCGTTTCTTTGGGATATTCCTGATTTTTTTCTTTATTCGTTGGTCTTTCAGGAAGACCCTTCTAGAATATGAGCTCGATATTTTCGAAAATATGCTCTTTAGAATTTTTTTTCTGATAGAATGATTTTTTTTTCAAAATTTCTTTTGTTTTGTTCACACTATAATTCATAAATCCGTTTCTTTGGGATATTCTTGATTATTTTCTTATTCCAAGCATCCCGGATTATATTTTCAATATTTTGTAAATACTATACTGGATGTACTTACGCCTCTAACTGATACAGAACGGGACAAATATTTTATTATTTAGCTTCCATTTGAAATCGCTCGATTAATAAATTTATGCAGTCGAAATAAACTAACGAGGCATCGTCGTTCATTGGCCATTATCCAAAAAAATATTTTTCGTTTTCGTGCCGTAACAGACGCCGGGCTGCAATATTTTATATCGGTCATAAGGATCAATTGCGCGAATAACCGGCCGAGCAGGCGAGACCTTGAATTTTTCTAAGCGCGACCTTTACATTGAAGCAAAAATAAATGAAAACGTTCAAAATCTTTTTTTTTTTCATTGCTATAGGTTTGAACGTTTCCAAATTCAGTCGGTTCACTCCAAAATATCCAAGAACATACTCAAAAATTATTTGAAATCTCTCAAAACATTCGTAGATTGTTCTATGAAGCTTTGGAATGTTCTAGAACATCCAGAGTGATTTAGAACGTTCTATAAATTGTCTAGAACAAATTAGAACGTTTTCAATAAATCTAAAACAGTAAAGAACATTTTCGTGATACTCAGCAATGTTTCAAAACGTCGAGGATTGTTCCATGAAGTTTTATAATGTTCTAGAACATCGGGAGTTATTTAGAATGTTTTGAACAACATCTAGAACAAATTAGAGAGTTTTCAATAGATCTAGAACAAATTAGAGAGTTTTCAATAGATCTAGAACAAATTAGAACGTTTTCAATAAATCTAAAACAGTAAAGAACATTTTCGTGATACTCTGCAATGTTTCAAAACGTCGTAGATTGTTCCATGAAGTTTTATAATGTTCTAGAACATCGGGAGTGATTTAGAATGTTTTGAACAACATCTAGAACAAATTAGAGAGTTTTCAATAGATCTAGAACAAATTAGAACGTTTTCAATAGATCTAGAACAGTTAAGAACATTTTCGTGACACCCTGCAATGTTTCAAAACGTCGAGGATTGTTCCATGAAGTTTTATAATGTTCTAGAACATCGGGAGTGATTTAGAATGTTTTGAACAACATCTAGAACAAATTAGAACATTCTCGCGATATTTTAATATGTTCTGAAACATCGTATATTGTTCCGTGATCGTTCTATAATGTTCTTAATCATACTAGAGTCAGTCGAAAAGTTCTACAATGATTCAAAAACTTAGTTTGTTCAAAAATGCAAACAAACACATTCCAAAAGATTTTGAAACATGATAAAACGTTCCGATACATCGTGGAATGTTATGTGACGTATCCTTATGTTCCAAAACATACGGGAGGTGGTCGATAAGCTCTACAATTATTCAAAAAGTTACGTATGTCCAAAAAATGTCAAATCAAAAACTTTTTAGAACGTTTTGGAACATCGTAAAATGTTCTAATACATCTTAGAACGCTGTGTGACGTTTTATTATGCTCTAAAACATACGAGGGTTACTCTAAAAGCTCTACAATGATTCTAAAAACTTGAGTAAATGCAGAAATGTAAACAGGCACATTCCAAAACGTTTCAATACATCGTGAAATATTCCGTGACGTTTCGTTATGTTCCAAAGCATACGGGGGTGGTCGATAAGTTCTGCAATGATTCAAAAAGTTGCGTATGTCCAAAAAATGTTGACAAAAATTGTTTAAAACGTTTGGAAACATCGTAAAATGTTCTAATATATCGTAGAATGTTCTGTGATCGAAACTAAAGTTTTTTTTTCGATTTTAGTATAAAAACACATAGATTTCTTAATATTCTTTGAAATACACGCTATTAACATTGATAATGGATATTGAAAGTCGGGTAAAATCTTTTCGTTGGATGCAGTTTCACTTTGTGAATGTTTCTGTTGTATTTTTGATATTAAAAAGTAAATAGAAAGTCTTCTGCAATCGCTCATTAAGTCGTCTAACTGATTTTATTGAATAGAAAGGATGAATTTAATGACTTGTCGTTTAAAATTATACAGCGCGTTAACAGGTTAATGTTATTTATTTATTTATTTTTCTATAAAGGTCGAGCAAAGAGATGTTCCCGGTATAGATAGCGCCTATTTAGCAATGGATACGGAGGAAGGCGTCGAAGTAGTATGGAACGAAGTGCAATTTTCCGAAAGGAAAAATTTCAAAAATCAAGAGGAAAAGATCCAGTTGATTTTCGAAAATCTCACCCAATTAGAGCATCCTAATATCGTTAAATTCCACAGATATTGGACGGATACGCATAACGATAAACCTCGAGTGAGTTAATTTTTATTTAAATCACTATTTTCACCCGATACAAAAAATATTTTTTTATTTATTCATTAAAAAAAAATAAGTCATTTTTGCGACCCTCTATATTTCAAACCAGTTGCAGTAGAAACTTGAAACTTTGACTCATTTATAAAGCAATCTTTCGAGAATAGATAGAGCCGAAGCAAAAAACTCAATTTTCAAAATTTCGGAAGCTACGAGCTAAATTAGTGGCTCATAATATTTAGAATTGAAAAAGAAATAAGTCATTTTGAGACCCTTTATATTTCAATCCAGTTGCAGTAGAAACTTGAAACTTTGACTCATTTATAAAGCAATCTTTCGAGAATAGATAGAGCCGAAGCAAAAAACTCAATTTTCAAAATTTCGGGAGCTATGAGCTAAATTAGTGGCTCATAATATTTAGAATTGAAAAAGAAATAAGTCATTTTTGAGATCCTGTATATTACAAACCAGTTGCAGTAGAAACTTGAAACTTTGACTCATTTATAGAGCAATATTTCGAGAATAGATATAGCGGAAGCAAAAAAACTCAATTTTCAAAATTTCAGGAGCTATGAGCTAAATTAGTGGCTCCTAATATTTAGAATTGAAAAAAAAATAAGTCATTTTTGAGACCCCGTATATTTCAAACCAGTTGGACTAGAAACTTGAAACTTTGACTCATTTATAGAGAAATCTTTCGAGAACAGATAGAGCCGAAGCAAAAAACTCAATTTTCAAAATTTCAGGAGCTATGAGCTAAATTAGTGGCTCATAATATTTAGAATTGAAAAAGAAATAAGTCATTTTTGAGATCCTGTATATTACAAACCAGTTGCAGTAGAAACTTGAAACTTTGACTCATTTACAGAGCAATCTTTCGAGAATAGATAGAGCCGAAGCAAAAAAACTCAATTTTCAAAATTTCGGGAGCTATGAGTTAAATTAGTGGCTTCTAATATTTAGAATAGAAAAAAAATAAGTCATTTTTGAGACCTTGTATATTTCAAACCAGTTGCAATAGAAACTTGAAACTTTGACACATTTATAAAGCAATCTTTCGAGAATAGATAGAGCCGAAGCAAAAAAACTCAATTTTCAAAATTTCGGGAGCTATGAGTTAAATTAGTGGCTTCTAATATTTAGAATAGAAAAAAAATAAGTCATTTTTGAGACCTTGTATATTTCAAACCAGTTGCAATAGAAACTTGAAACTTTGACACATTTATAAAGCAATCTTTCGAGAATAGATAGAGCCGAAGCAAAAAACTCAATTTTCAAAATTTCGGAAGCTACGAGCTAAATTAGTGGCTCATAATATTTAGAATTGAAAAAGAAATAAGTCATTTTGAGACCCTTTATATTTCAATCCAGTTGCAGTAGAAACTTGAAACTTTGACTCATTTATAAAGCAATCTTTCGAGAATAGATAGAGCCGAAGCAAAAAACTCAATTTTCAAAATTTCGGGAGCTATGAGCTAAATTAGTGGCTCATAATATTTAGAATTGAAAAAGAAATAAGTCATTTTTGAGATCCTGTATATTACAAACCAGTTGCAGTAGAAACTTGAAACTTTGACTCATTTATAGAGCAATATTTCGAGAATAGATATAGCGGAAGCAAAAAAACTCAATTTTCAAAATTTCAGGAGCTATGAGCTAAATTAGTGGCTCCTAATATTTAGAATTGAAAAAAAAATAAGTCATTTTTGAGACCCCGTATATTTCAAACCAGTTGGACTAGAAACTTGAAACTTTGACTCATTTATAGAGAAATCTTTCGAGAACAGATAGAGCCGAAGCAAAAAACTCAATTTTCAAAATTTCAGGAGCTATGAGCTAAATTAGTGGCTCATAATATTTAGAATTGAAAAAGAAATAAGTCATTTTTGAGATCCTGTATATTACAAACCAGTTGCAGTAGAAACTTGAAACTTTGACTCATTTACAGAGCAATCTTTCGAGAATAGATAGAGCCGAAGCAAAAAAACTCAATTTTCAAAATTTCGGGAGCTATGAGTTAAATTAGTGGCTTCTAATATTTAGAATAGAAAAAAAATAAGTCATTTTTGAGACCTTGTATATTTCAAACCAGTTGCAATAGAAACTTGAAACTTTGACACATTTATAAAGCAATCTTTCGAGAATAGATAGAGCCGAAGCAAAAAAACTCAATTTTCAAAATTTCGGAAGCTACGAGCTAAATTAGTGGCTCATAATATTTAGAATTGAAAAAGAAATAAGTCATTTTGAGACCCTCTATATTTCAATCCAGTTGCAGTAGAAACTTGAAACTTTGACTCATTTATAAAGCAATCTTTCGAGAATAGATAGAGCCGAAGCAAAAAAACTCAATTTTCAAAATTTCGGAAGCTACGAGCTAAATTAGTGGCTCATAATATTTAGAATTGAAAAAGAAATAAGTCATTTTGAGACCCTTTATATTTCAATCCAGTTGCAGTAGAAACTTGAAACTTTGACTCATTTATAGAGAAATCTTTCGAGAACAGATAGAGCCGAAGCAAAAAACTCAATTTTCAAAATTTCAGGAGCTATGAGCTAAATTAGTGGCTCATAATATTTAGAATTGAAAAAGAAATGTCATTTTTGAGATCCTGTATATTACAAACCAGTTGCAGTAGAAACTTGAAACTTTGACTCATTTACAGAGCAATCTTTCGAGAATAGATAGAGCCGAAGCAAAAAAACTCAATTTTCAAAATTTCGGGAGCTATGAGTTAAATTAGTGGCTTCTAATATTTAGAATAGAAAAAAAAATAAGTCATTTTTGAGACCTTGTATATTTCAAACCAGTTGCAATAGAAACTTGAAACTTTGACACATTTATAAAGCAATCTTTCGAGAATAGATAGAGCCGAAGCAAAAAACTCAATTTTCAAAATTTCAGGAGCTATGAGCTAAATTAGTGGCTCCTAATATTTAGAATTGAAAAAAAAATAAGTCATTTTTGAGACCCTGTATATTTCAAACCAGTTGGACTAGAAACTTGAAACTTTGACTCATTTATAGAGAAATCTTTCGAGAATAGATAGAGCCGAAGCAAAAAACTCAATTTTCAAAATTTCGGGAGCTATGAGCTAAATTAGTGGCTCATAATATTTAGAATTGAAAAAGAAATAAGTCATTTTTGAGATCCTGTATATTACAAACCAGTTGCAGTAGAAACTTGAAACTTTGACTCATTTATAGAGCAATATTTCGAGAATAGATATAGCGGAAGCAAAAAAACTCAATTTTCAAAATTTCAGGAGCTATGAGCTAAATTAGTGGCTCCTAATATTTAGAATTGAAAAAAAAATAAGTCATTTTTGAGACCCCGTATATTTCAAACCAGTTGGACTAGAAACTTGAAACTTTGACTCATTTATAGAGAAATCTTTCGAGAACAGATAGAGCCGAAGCAAAAAACTCAATTTTCAAAATTTCAGGAGCTATGAGCTAAATTAGTGGCTCATAATATTTAGAATTGAAAAAGAAATAAGTCATTTTTGAGATCCTGTATATTACAAACCAGTTGCAGTAGAAACTTGAAACTTTGACTCATTTACAGAGCAATCTTTCGAGAATAGATAGAGCCGAAGCAAAAAACTCAATTTTCAAAATTTCGGAAGCTACGAGCTAAATTAGTGGCTCATAATATTTAGAATTGAAAAAGAAATAAGTCATTTTGAGACCCTTTATATTTCAATCCAGTTGCAGTAGAAACTTGAAACTTTGACTCATTTATAAAGCAATCTTTCGAGAATAGATAGAGCCGAAGCAAAAAACTCAATTTTCAAAATTTCGGGAGCTATGAGCTAAATTAGTGGCTCATAATATTTAGAATTGAAAAAGAAATAAGTCATTTTTGAGATCCTGTATATTACAAACCAGTTGCAGTAGAAACTTGAAACTTTGACTCATTTATAGAGCAATATTTCGAGAATAGATATAGCGGAAGCAAAAAAACTCAATTTTCAAAATTTCAGGAGCTATGAGCTAAATTAGTGGCTCCTAATATTTAGAATTGAAAAAAAAATAAGTCATTTTTGAGACCCCGTATATTTCAAACCAGTTGGACTAGAAACTTGAAACTTTGACTCATTTATAGAGAAATCTTTCGAGAACAGATAGAGCCGAAGCAAAAAACTCAATTTTCAAAATTTCAGGAGCTATGAGCTAAATTAGTGGCTCATAATATTTAGAATTGAAAAAGAAATAAGTCATTTTTGAGATCCTGTATATTACAAACCAGTTGCAGTAGAAACTTGAAACTTTGACTCATTTACAGAGCAATCTTTCGAGAATAGATAGAGCCGAAGCAAAAAAACTCAATTTTCAAAATTTCGGGAGCTATGAGTTAAATTAGTGGCTTCTAATATTTAGAATAGAAAAAAAATAAGTCATTTTTGAGACCTTGTATATTTCAAACCAGTTGCAATAGAAACTTGAAACTTTGACACATTTATAAAGCAATCTTTCGAGAATAGATAGAGCCGAAGCAAAAAAACTCAATTTTCAAAATTTCGGAAGCTACGAGCTAAATTAGTGGCTCATAATATTTAGAATTGAAAAAGAAATAAGTCATTTTGAGACCCTCTATATTTCAATCCAGTTGCAGTAGAAACTTGAAACTTTGACTCATTTATAAAGCAATCTTTCGAGAATAGATAGAGCCGAAGCAAAAAAACTCAATTTTCAAAATTTCGGAAGCTACGAGCTAAATTAGTGGCTCATAATATTTAGAATTGAAAAAGAAATAAGTCATTTTGAGACCCTTTATATTTCAATCCAGTTGCAGTAGAAACTTGAAACTTTGACTCATTTATAGAGAAATCTTTCGAGAACAGATAGAGCCGAAGCAAAAAACTCAATTTTCAAAATTTCAGGAGCTATGAGCTAAATTAGTGGCTCATAATATTTAGAATTGAAAAAGAAATGTCATTTTTGAGATCCTGTATATTACAAACCAGTTGCAGTAGAAACTTGAAACTTTGACTCATTTACAGAGCAATCTTTCGAGAATAGATAGAGCCGAAGCAAAAAAACTCAATTTTCAAAATTTCGGGAGCTATGAGTTAAATTAGTGGCTTCTAATATTTAGAATAGAAAAAAAAATAAGTCATTTTTGAGACCTTGTATATTTCAAACCAGTTGCAATAGAAACTTGAAACTTTGACACATTTATAAAGCAATCTTTCGAGAATAGATAGAGCCGAAGCAAAAAACTCAATTTTCAAAATTTCAGGAGCTATGAGCTAAATTAGTGGCTCCTAATATTTAGAATTGAAAAAAAAATAAGTCATTTTTGAGACCCTGTATATTTCAAACCAGTTGGACTAGAAACTTGAAACTTTGACTCATTTATAGAGCAATCTTTCGAGAATAGATAGAGCCGAAGCAAAAAACTCAATTTTCAAAATTTCAGGAGCTATGAGCCAAATTATGATCTCATTTTATTAAAAAACAATTTTTTTCTCAATCATCGGCGCTAAAACCGTGTAACGCCAAAATCGAATACCGCCTGGTAATCCCCGGGTTGTTTCCAGGTGATATTCATAACGGAATACATGTCGTCGGGTTCTTTGAAACAATTCCTGAAGAGGACCAAACGAAACGTCAAGAAACTACCCCTGCAAGCCTGGAGGAGATGGTGTACGCAAATCCTCTCGGCTCTCAGGTAAATATCTCGTAGAAAATCGTCGAAAAAACACGTTTTTTTCCTCGAAAAAAAAAAATTAAAAAGAAAATATATTTTCCCCGAATTCTCTTTTAGCTCTTAAGGGTATTTTTCGATGTATCGCAATGTTCTTGAAATGCTTAGTTCGTAAGTTGTTTTATCGATTGAAATTCGCCACAATGTCCAGTCGTTTGTAAGTATGTAAATGGACAAATTGTGGTCGAATTTTTTTTTTATTTATCTTTCTATTTTTTATTATTATTTTTTCCCATTATTTATTTACCGTTCAGTATCGCAAGGTAAGTATCCTTGTAGCGTCCGTCGATAATTTTCGAAACGCCCCTCGTATGTACAATATTTCGGTCGATCTGTTTCGCTTTCGATTTGTCCGGTAGGTGGCGTTCGAAATTGACGCGTTTGGTCGTAAATTGAATCGGATCGCGAGCGTTACAGATCGCCGCCGCGTTTTTTTTTTTATTTTTTTTTTTTTGAAATTTTATTTTTTGGTTTCTTCGTTTTTTCTCGTTCGAAATTTTTTTCGTTGGATTTTTCTTTAGCAGTTTGCAGCGATTTGAGATTGGACGGCGTTCGTGAAGCAGCGTTGCCAGATATTCCCCCCTATCGTTTTTTTTTAACCTCTTTCCTCCCCACTTTACGTAACGATTTATTTTTAAAAAAATGAGACGATTTTTGAGATTGTTGAGTGTAAAAGAAAAATCGAACGTTTTTTATGCGGGGGCGATCCAAATCGCGCGATTTGGTCGCTCGTTTAACGCGCGATAATAGATTTTCTCGTTTTTTTTTTGTGATCATTAGAAATATTTCGTATTCACCTCGTAATTATTAATTTTTTTCACAAATTCGTTCATACATAACTGAAGAATGTAAAAGTTTGAACCATAGAAAAATATTTGTAGACATATATAGGGACTTTAAATACAAAATTTGGAAGTTTACTCGAAATTTCATTTTCGTGTTGATATTTCTAAATTATTATCGCGCGAATTTGACTTTTATCAACGTGCGACATTCATTTTGCATATATTGCGTATTCCCCTCGTAGTTTTTGTAGGTTATTTATCACTTTTTACAATGAATCATCTTAAAAGCGATGTTTTCAAGTCGAACGATAAATATTTGAATTCTTTTGTCGCGCGTTAAAGTTCGCGCGAATTTAACGCATATTTTCGCGCGAAATCTACTTTTGTACTCTATTTTCTCGTATTTTCCATCAAATTTTCTAAATATTTCCTACGCCCCTGGTAAATCTTGAGGATTTTCTGGAAAAACTTGAGTTTCCATAAGGCGCGTTGACAATTTACGTGAAATCTACTGTATAATTAATTTTCTTGTATTTTCGACTGAATTTTCTAAATATTTCTCCCGCCCCTGGTAAATCTTGAGGATTTTCTATAAAAACTGGGGTTTTTATGTCGCGCGTTAAAGTTCGCGCGAATGTAACGCACATTTTTCCGCGAAATCCACTTTATAAACCATTTACTTGAATTTTCCAAACATTTCCTTTTCCCCTGTTATATATATTGAAGTTTTCTGAAAAAAAACTAGGTTTTTTATAAACGATTTTCTTGTATTTTTCACGGAATTTTCCAAATATTCCCCATTCCTCTGGTATACAAGGAAGATTTTCCAAAAAAACTTAGGTTTTTATGTAGCGCGTTAAAGATCGCGCGAATTTAACGCATATTTCCGCGCGATATCCACTAAATAATCAATTTTCATGAATTTCCTGTATATTCCGTACTACCTTCGTATATCATGGAGATTTCGTTGAAAAATGTAGGTTTTCATATCGCGCGTTAAAGTTCGCGCGATTTTAAGGCACATTTTCGCGCGAAATCCACTTTATAGTCGTATTTTCCACGGAATTTTCTAAATATTTCGTACTCCCCTGGTATATATGGAAGGTTTTCCAAACATAACTTGGGTTTTCATATCGCTCGTTAAAGTTCGCGTGAAAGCCACTTTATAAACTATTTTCTTGAATTCTCCTTCGAATTTTCCAAATATTCAGTGCTACACTCGTATATCTTGGCGATTTCGTTGTAAAACTTGGATTTTCATATCGCGCGTTAAAGTTCGCGCGATTATAAAGAACTTTTCCGCGTGAAATACACTTTAAAAACCATTTTCTTGAATTCTCCTTCGAATTTTCCAAATATTCAGTGCTACACTCGTATATCTTGGCGATTTCGTTGTAAAACTTGGATTTTCATATCGCGCGTTAATGTTCGCGCTATTATAAAGAACTTTTCCGCGTGAAATACACTTTATAAACAGTTTTCTTGAATTTTCCCTCGAATTTTCCAAATATTCTGTACTACCCTTGTATATCTTGAAGATTTCGTTGTAAAAATTTGGGTTTTGGACTGATTTCACCATATTTTTCATAATCCCCTTGTATATTTTTTCCACTTTAATATCGTAATCGATTCTCTAATTTTTTTCATCTATTGTTTTAAACAAAAATTTCGTAATCCCCCCGTTTTCGAAAACTACATACAACATTCAACCTCGTATAACCTCACATTCTCCAATTTTCTTTTTTCCGAACCGTCTGGCAACACTGTCGCCGAAGTAATATGAATGCAGTTTGTTTTGTTTTTATTTCCAGTTACTTACATTCCTGTTCTCCGCCCATCGTCCATGGGAATCTCACCTGCGATACCATTTTTATTCAACATAATGGGCTCGTCAAAATTGGCTCAGGTAATTTGAAAAAAAAAACAAAAAAAAACATAATAAATTTTTTTTTTGGTAAATCGATGATCTGTCATAGTAAATGAGGCTGTTTATGTTGGAATTAACGATGGCGGACCCCGTTTTTGGGCGCGTTCCAGATTATCGACGTTCAATTCGTTTATATCGCCCCTCGTATCAACAATTCCGCCATTCAACCGCCTCCCAACAACATTACGTCAGATTTATTTGATATTTCGGCATTTTTTGAAATTTCCCTAGATTTGGGGAAAAAATTAAATTTTACAACGTCGCAATATATACAAATCGTTGTTATCCTTTTATCGCGATACAAAAATTTTTCAAAAATCAACATTTTATTATAAAAAAACCGACGTAATTCATCTCCGGTTCAATTAGGGAGAAATGTGCATCGAAATCGCGACGTTGCCGGATTCAATGTTTCCCTAGATCTAGAGAAATTCGTTTTGTACGGTGATTCGTTACGTTTTTGGGCGTTTAAACTTTTGTGAACGTCGAATACTGCTGAAACGCGCGTCGAGGTTGCGTTCGATTAGGGCGTACGTTAATCCGTGCTAAAGCGTTACGTTAATTGTAAGGTCGATTATTTTGGCGCGGGCGCGACCTTACGTTGGCTACTTCACGCTTGAGAATGGATATTTTGTAAAACGCGCGCCTTTCGTTCGTCTCCCTAACCATTTTCGAAATAAAAAACATTTTTTTATTGTCGCTGCGATCTCCGATTCGCTTTATTCCCGATTTTTCCTTTTGGTTGTAAATTCGTTTTCCGGAATGGTTCGTCGGGGTCCGTCCGCCGTCAATTTTCGCATATCGGCGTTTGGTTGTTTTCGCAGTCAAATACATTCGTTACTAATTTTATGTTTCGTTTACCCCCTGTAGTTGCTCCGGATTCGATAAATCATCACGTCAAAACGTGCCAGGACGATTTCAAAAACATGCATTTCATCGCACCCGAACATCCCAGTAAGTATTTCACTTATATAATTTGTAACGAGACATCCTGTATATAAATTTCATATCGTAACTCGAACTTTTAACCATATTTCAATCAATTTCATCCTGTATATCTCGCGTAATTTACTATTTTGAACATGACAAATAATGTGGGACATGCTGTTTAAATTTTTAAAGATAATCGCCGTTTTTTGAAAGTTTGACGTTATTGTATTTTTTCGATATGAAGCGTACGTTTTTTGTGTAAGAGAATTCACGAAAAACATTTTTATGGGACATCCTGTAGATGTGTATAAAAATTTTCGCCATTTTTGTCTATATTTTGAAAATTTGACGTCATCATTTTCTGTTGTTATTTCAAACTCTTGTTCTTATGATATTGGAGAGAAAATATTATATGGGACATCCTGTAGATATGTATAGCGATTTTCGCCATTTTTGTCCATATTTTGAAGATTTGACGTCATCATTGTTTCTTGTTATTTCAAACTCTTGTTTTTGTGATATTGGAGAGAAAAAATAATATGGGACATCCTGTAAATATGTATAACGATTTTCGCCATTTTTGTCTATAGTTTGAAAATTTGACGTCATCATTTTCTGTTGTTATTTCAAACTTTTGTTTTTGTGATATTGGAGAGAAAATATTATATGGGACATCCTGTAGATATCTATAACGATTTTCGCCATTTTGTCTATATTTTGAAAATTTGACGTCATCATTATCTTTTATTATTTCAAATCTTGTTTTTGTGACATCATAGTAAAAAACCATTATCATGGGACATCCTATAGATATTTATTACGATTTTCGCCATTTTTGTCTATATTTTGAAAATTTGACGTCATCATTATCTTATATTATTTCAAATCTTGTTTTTGTCACATCAGAGTAAAAAACCATTATCATGGGACATCCTGTAGATATGTATAACAATTTTCGCCATTTTGGTCCACATTTTGAGGATTTGACGTCATCATTGTTTTTTGTTATTTCAAACTTTTGTTTTTGTGATATTGGAAAGAAAATATTATATGGGACATCCTGTAGATATCTATAACGATTTTCGCCATTTTTGTCTATATTTTGAAAATTTGACGTCATCATTATCTTTTATTATTTCAAATCTTGTTTTTGCGATATCAAAGTAATAAACCATTATCATGGGACATCCTGTAGATATATTTTTAACTTTTCCGTCATTTTCATCGATATTTTGAAAATTTCACGTCATCATTGTGTTTTGTTGTTTCATATCTTGTTTTTGTGACATCAGATTAAAAACCATTATCATGGGACATCCTGTATATGTTTATAACGGTTTTCGCCATTTTTATCCATATTTTGAAAATTTGACATCACCATTTTCTTTTTTATGTTTTACTAGAGAAAAAACTTCGATAAGGGACATTCTGTACATATCCTACATAAACATTCCATTTTTCCAGCATAATTTTGAGTCTTCGTTTCCGTTACATCCTGTATATTTCGCGTAATTTGTAAATTGTAAATTTTGAACCTAGCATTTATATAGGACATCCGGTACATATTTCTAAGAATCATCGCCATTTTTGTTTCCAAGATACCCTACGAAAAAAATTGGGACAACCGGTACACATCGACTGCAATGTGTGTATAATTTTCAGCTCAGATGGGCCCTCCGATTGACATTTACTCCTTCGGGATGTGCGCCTTAGAAATGGCCGCCCTGGAAATAATCGGCAACGGTGATTCCGGCAACAAAGTGACGGAAGAGAACGTCAAAAAAACAATTGAATCCCTCGAAGACGATCACCAAAAAGATTTCATCATCAAGTGTTTGTCATCGAATCCGGAAGACAGGCCTACATCGAAGGAATTACTATTCCACCCTCTACTTTTCGAAGTCCATAGTTTGAAACTTTTAGCAGCACATTGTTTGGTTAGAAAAAGCGGTAAGTTTTTAAACGACACACTGTATATTCAATTTTTAACTTTAATTACACCGTATCTCAAAAATCGTGTATTTTTCGAGACTTCCTGTATATAGAAAAGAATTTAACAATAATAAATTATATTTAGTGTGAGTCATTTTAATTAACGATGTTTAATGATGTTTAGCCACGATACTTTTTATTTCGACATACTGTATATTTGATTTTTCAACTTGAATTTACCGTATCTCAAAAATTTTCATCCCAATTTCAAAAATCGTGTATTGTTAGAGACGTCCTGTATATACAAGGAAATATGAGAATAAAAAAGTACAACTTATATAGTAACGATATCTACCTGTATATTCGGTAAACAAACTTTACTCTAACGACATCTATCCATTTATCCAATAAACAAAATCAATCGTAGCGACATCTGTTAATATATTTATTAAAAATTCCTAGAAGTATCGATATTGAAAACAGTAGAAATCTAATTTTTTAAACGATGCTTATTGCAGTTATTCAATTATAGATGGCGCGACTGGTATTTAAATCGATTATTTTTCAATTAATTAGTTGTATCTCTCGAGAGATGACGTTGATAGTTAATTAAATGATAATTTAATTTAGGAAATTTTTATTTTCGATTTATCTCGAACGACCCATTTAAACGAGAAGGTTATCTCGAATCGTTTATGCAACAATAACAAATCGTTAAGTACCGATAATCGGTACTAGTTTTCTCATATTTTCGAAAAAAAATTTTTATTGACCAATTAACTCGTTCGTACGTCATTAAATTCGACATTTGACAGTTGACACATTTCTTAGCGTACATTTCCGAAACGATAACCGACGAACTGATGCAAAGATGGTACGGTCCTGACGTCATAGTAGCGGAAATGAAAAGGAAAAGCGGAGAATGCGTCCAAATGAAAATGGCTAATATTACGGTAACGGAAAAATTGGAAAAATTCGTCGAGGACGTCAAGTGAGTATTTTTTTTTTCGAATTTTGAAAAAAGTTTTCTGATATCGAATTCAAATGATAAAAGAGGTAAAATCCGTGCGCTATGGGGTAAAAGAGGTTCGATATGGGGTAATACGAGGTGAATAAATCCGATATGAGGTATCTAAATGTGTTACGACAAACTTAAAAATGTTATCGGGTACAAAAGAGGTCCGATATGGGGTAATAGGAAGTTGATATATCCGATATGAGGTATCTAAATGTGTTAGACACACTTAAAAATGTTATCGGGTACAAAAGAGGTCCGATATGGGGTAATAGGAAGTTGATATATCCGATATGAGGTATCTAAATGTGTTAGACACACTTAAAAATGTTATCGGGTACAAAAGAGGTCCGATATGGGGTAATAGGAAGTTGATATATCCGATATGAGGTATCTAAATGTGTTACGACAAACTTAAATATGTTTTCGGGTACAAACTGGTTGGGTGAACCGTGAATATATAATTTAATGCCCGTACAGGTTAATAGTTCGAGTAGCGGTTGTTTTATTTTTCGAAAAGACGCGATTTGAATCAATGTTTTGTGAATTGATATTTATATCGAAAAAAAAAGTGGTACGCCCATGTACCGGTGAACAAAGTATGATATTATCGAATCTATCTTTCCCCCCCACTCTCGTCTCGCAATATAAGACTCGAGTTTTGATATGAAATCGACGCTATTCGACGCTGAATTGTCTGCCGAATTATCTATAATATTTTGTAAATAATTTTGTTAAATTAAATTATGATGGTGACGTTGGATTTGTTGTTGTGTCAACTCGAAGGTCTCTCATTATCGCCCGTAGGAAATTCGAAATTTCTTAATACGAGGTGAGTTCGAAAACTATTTTTGGTATTTCGTCTCGGAGGTAAAATTTTTTTTTCATTTGAAAACTGTAATATTTTTTTTCGTATAATTCTTTTGTCATTGCTGATCGAGAAATTGTTTTAGAAATTTTATTGTTATATAAAAAAAATTATCACAAACATCGAAATCCGGCGAAAGAGGTGGTCGTTTCGTAACTCATCATCTACCAAGTCGTTTTTTGTGAACCAAGTGAGCCACAGCTCCGTTTTTTTATGAAGTACGTCATAAAAATACAGTTTCTCCCTTTATTTCCCAAGAAAAGTAATCTCGGAGATCTAAATCTGGCGAAAAAGGTGGCAGTTTCGTACTAATTCATCTACCAAGTCGTTTTTTGTGAACCAAGTGAGCTAGAGCTCCGTTTTTTTATGAAGTACGTCATAAAAATACAGTTTCTCCCTTTATTTCCCAAGAAATGTAATCTCGGAGATCTAAATCTGGCGAAAAAGGTGGCAGTTTCGTACTAATTCATCTACCAAGTCGTTTTTTGTGAACCAAGTGAGCCACAGCTCCGTTTTTTTATGAAGTACGTCATAAAAATACAGTTTCTCCCTTTATTTCCCAAGAAAAGTAATCTCGGAGATCTAAATCTGGCGAAAAAGGTGGCAGTTTCGTACTAATTCATCTACCACGTCGTTTTTTGTGAACCAAGTGAGCCACAGCTCCGTTTTTTTATGAAGTACGTCATAAAAATACAGTTTCTCCCTTTATTTCCCAAGAAAAGTAATCTCGGAGATCTAAATCTGGCGAAAAAGGTGGCAGTTTCGTACTAATTCATCTACCACGTCGTTTTTTGTGAACCAAGTGAGCCACAGCTCCGTTTTTTTATGAAGTACGTCATAAAAATACAGTTTCTCCCTTTATTTCCCAAGAAATGTAATCTCGGAGATCTAAATCTGGCGAAAAAGGTGGCAGTTTCGTACTAATTCATCTACCACGTCGTTTTTTGTGAACCAAGTGAGCCACAGCTCCGTTTTTTTATGAAGTACGTCATAAAAATACAGTTTCTCCCTTTATTTCCCAAGAAATGTAATCTCGGAGATCTAAATCTGGCGAAAAAGGTGGCAGTTTCGTACTAATTCATCTACCACGTCGTTTTTTGTGAACCAAGTGAGCCACAGCTCCGTTTTTTTATGAAGTACGTCATAAAAATACAGTTTCTCCCTTTATTTCCCAAGAAATGTAATCTCGGAGATCTAAATCTGGCGAAAAAAGTGGCAGTTTCGTACAACAACTTCAATAAAATCGTTTTTTGTGAACCAAATGAGTTAGAGCTCTGTTTTTTCATGAAATGCGTCATAAAAATACAGTTTATCGCTTGTTTTTACGAAAAAAATAATCTCGGGGATCTAAATCTGGCGAAAAAGGTGGCAGTTTCGTTCTACATCTTCAATAAAATCGTTTTTTGTGAACCAAATGAGCTAGAGCTCTGCTTTCTTTTTCTGGCTTACAAAATGTGTCCAATTTTGATGAAATAGATAAATGTAACATAATGTACAGGGTTTTTCACTTGTAAATTGAAAAAAAAAGAGTCGAAATGCTTCAGCAGAAGAAAGGCGCGTATAAATTCGACTAGAAGTCGATTCCAAATAAAAATCTCAATGTTTTTTCACGAATTTTTATTATTTAACGTTCAAATATGGAAAAATAACAGATATGGATTTTCCAATTGCGTTTTGACGTCTGTAACGAACCGAGCCATGGTGGCGCCGTCTATAATTCGATGATCCGCCGACGCGCTGACCGCTGCCACTTCTCGCGCCACCAAATTCCCCCCTACGTCGTACCTCGGTAGAATTTTGGATCTTCCTATCGCCATTATGGCGACTTGAGGCGGTAAAATGACGGGTTTCAAATGGGTACCGCCTATAGAGCCGATATTCGATATAGTGAAAGTGCCGCCTGTTAAATCTGTCGGGGAAAATTTGGCTTCTTTGCCGTTTTTGAGGAGTCGTTGAATTTCTTGGGAAATTTCGATGATCGATCGATTTTGTACGTCTTTTACGACGGGTACTGCGAGACCGAGCGGCGTGTCCATAGCTATACCTGAAAAAATCGATATTCAATTAAATATTTCAATTTTTCTTATCGAAAATCGAGTTTTCTTTTCGAGAAATTCGCCGCCTTGTATCTCGGAAATCTCATGGTACTATAAGTCGAGCAAACTTTTCGGTCGCCCCTCGTATATTTTCGAACAAGAAGTCGATAAAATTGACGAAAATTTCATTTTTTTTTTTTTGAGAAAATTTCTAAATCAAATTAATTCACGATTACCCCTCGTATCTAATAAAACGAAAATTCCTTTATTTCCATATATTTTCTTGAAAATTCCATCATTTATATCTATTTGACGAAAATTTCGTTATTTTCAAGAAAATTTCATTTAACTAAATTTCCAATTACCCCTCGTATCTAATAAAACGAAAATTCCGGTATTTCCATTCATTTTCTTAAACGTTCCTTCATTTTTATGTTTTTTCCACAAAATTTCATTTTTTCAAGAAAATGTCTTCATCAAATTAATTCACGACTACCCCTCGTATCTAATAAAACGAAAATTCCGGTATATCCATTCATTTTGTTGAAAATTCCATCATTTATATCTATTTGACGAAAATTTCGTTATTTTCAAGAAAATTTCATTAAACTAAATTTCCAATTGCCCCTCGTATCTAATAAAACGAAAATTCCGGTATTTCCATTCATTTTCTTAAACGTTCCTTCATTTTTATGTTTTTTCCACAAAATTTCATTTTTTCAAGAAAATGTCTTCATCAAATTAATTCACGATTACCCCTCGTATCTAATAAAACGAAAATTCCGGTATTTCCATTCATTTTCTTGAAAATTCTATCATTTATATCTATTTGACGAAAATTTCGTTATTTTCAAGAAAATTTCATTAAACTAAATTTCCAATTGCCCCTCGTATCTAATAAAACGAAAATTCCGGTATTTCCATTCATTTTCTTAAACGTTCCTTCATTTTTATATTTTTTCCACAAAATTTCATTTTTTCAAGAAAATGTCTTCATCAAATTAATTCACGATTACCCCTCGTATCTAATAAAACGAAAATTCCGGTATTTCCATTCATTTTCTTGAAAATTCCATCATTTCTATCTATTTGACGAAAATTTCGTTTTTTTCAAGAAAATTTCATTAAATTAAATTTTCAGTTGCCCCTCGTATCTAATAAAACGAAAATTCCATTATTTCCTTATATTTTCTTGAAAATTCCATCATTTTCATGTATATGAGAAAAATTTCATTTTTTTGAGAAAATTTCATTAAATTAAGTTTCCAATTAACCCTCGTATCTGATTAATAAATTTCGATATTTCCATATATTTTCTCAAAAGTTCCATTATTTCGATATATTTGACGAAAATTTCGTTTTTTTCAAGAAAATTTCATTAAATTAAATTTTCAGTTGCCCCTCGTATCTAATAAAACGAAAATTCCATTATTTCCTTATATTTTCTTGAAAATTCCATCATTTTCATGTATATGAGAAAAATTTCATTTTTTTGAGAAAATTTCATTAAATTAAGTTTCCAATTAACCCTCGTATCTGATTAATAAATTTCGATATTTCCATATATTTTCTCAAAAGTTCCATTATTTCGATATATTTTACGAAATTCATGTTTTTCAAGAACATTTCTTTATTAAATTAAATTTCCAATTGCCCCTCGTATATATCAAAATAGAAATTCCATTCTCATATCAATCATATCAATTTCCAAATCACCCCACGTATATATTAAAAAATAATTCGATTACTTCTTTTAATACTTAGTTGTTTTCTAGTCGCCCCTCGTATTTTATCCAAATGAATCTCATTTGTTGCATCAAAAAAATCAACGTCCCGAGTGCCCCTCGTTTTTTATTCAATTACATCTTATTTTTTTTTCATCAAATTTTCCAAATAATTTTCGTTCAAAAGTCAATTTCCCAAGTTCCCCTCGTATTTCATCGAAATTAATTCTATCTTCATAAAACTTTTCCAAATAATATTCTTCGAAAATCAATTTCAGAAGCGCCCCTCGTATTCCATTTAAAAAACTTTTCAAATAATTTTCTTCGAGGATCAATTTTGCAATAGACTCTCGTATTTTAAGAATATCATTTATTATTTTATCAAATTTTGGAAATAAATAATGTTCTGCGCAAATCAATTTCCAAATCATCCCTCGTATTTCTCGAAAATGGAAAAAAAAAATTACTAACCTATATTATGCCCACTATGATAAACAACGTGTTCGACATTCTCGTCGACCGAAGCATTAACGATCGGATATTTCCGTAAAGAATTCGATACGGCCTTGACCAAAAACGGCAACGGAGACATCTTCAAATCACGTTTACCTTTCAATAATTTTCTCAAATCGCTAATTTCCGTAAAATCGATATCGTCCCCGTAAACGAAATGTGGTATTTTAAGAGCTTCAGTCATCGTTTTTATCATCGTCTTCTTAAATCCTTTAATAGATTCGGTTCTATCGTTTCCCCCCGTATTAATATCGCTAGAAGATCGTTCCAGATATTTCTCTTTTTCCCCCGTATTAATATCACTAGTAGATCGTTCGAGGTATTTGAGAACGTCTTCTTTCAAAATCCTCCCGTTTCTACCTGTCGGTTTAATTTTATTCACATCGACGTTATATTCTTTAACCAATCTTCTTACCGAAGGTATACATAAAACAGAAGATTCTTCGGCTTCTCTAATTACTTCTTTCGTCGTTTCTTCTTCCTTTTCGTTAGAATCGGTTTCAATATCGACTAGAGGTCGTCCTACGTAAGCGGTTTCGTCTATGTTGTAATGCAATTTCGATATTACCCCGTCGTATCTACTCGTTATTGTAACTGATGCTTTGTCGCTCTGTACTTCGCAAATATCGTCGAATTGGGACACTTTATCGCCTTCTTTTACGAACCATTCTTTAATTAGTACTTCGCGAATACCTTCACCTATGTCCGATAAATTGAACGACACTTTACCGAATAGTTTATTGTAAATGTGTAAATTTCTACGATGATTTAACGTCGTTTTATTGAAAATTTTGCTGTAAATCAACATGGCGGTCGTCGTGTTGGTCGACACGTTACTAACATATTATTATGGTAAAATATTCTTATCTGTTTACACTTGTAACGAAAGGTTAAACGATTCAAAACTTGATTCGTTCTTATCGTTATTAAAAACTACATGCAAGTTTTTTTCGTTGGATTTTAACGTTCCATGAATTTAATTGAAGCTATTATGTGTTAATTTTTTTTATTAAGGACCATTGGTTTCAAACGAAAATTATTAAGGTTCAATGGAAGATACGACTATTTTTAATAAGGACCATTGGCTTCGAAATTGAAATCATTAAGGCTCAATGGAAGATACGCTTATTTTTATTAAGTACCATTGGCTTCGAATTGAAATCATTAAGGCTCAATGGAAGATACGATTTTTATTAAGGACCATTGGCTTTGAAATTTAAATCATTAAGGCTCAATGGAAGATACGCTTATTTTTATTAAGGACCATTGGCTTCGAATTGAAATCATTAAGGCTCAATGGAAGATACGATTTTTATTAAGGACCATTGGCTTTGAAATTTAAATTATTAAGGCTCAATGGAAGATACGATTATTTTTATTAAGTACCATTGGCTTCGAATTGAAATCATTAAGGCTCAATGGAAGATACGATTTTTATTGAGGACCATTGGCTTTGAAATTATTAAGGCTCAATGGAAGATACGATTATTTTTATTAAGTACCATTGGCTTCGAATTGAAATCATTAAGGCTCAATGGAAGATACGATTTTTATTGAGGACCATTGGCTTTGAAATTATTAAGGCTCAATGGAAGATACGCTTATTTTTATTAAGGACCATTGGCTTCGAATTGAAATCATTAAGGCTCAATGGAAGATACGATTTTTATTGAGGACCATTGGCTTTGAAATTATTAAGGCTCAATGGAAGATACGCTTATTTTTATTAAGGACCATTGGCTTCGAATTGAAAAAATTAAGGCTCAATGGAAGATACGATTATTTTTATTAAGGACCATTGGCTTTGAAATTGAAATTATTAAGGCTCAATGGAAGAAACGATCATTTTCATTAAGGACCAATGGTTTCAAACATGAATTATTAATGCTCAATGGAAGATACGATCATTTTTATTAAGGATCATTGATTTCAAACGAGAATTATTAAGGCCCAATGGTAGATTGAAAATATTTTTTAATGAAGATTAATTTGTTTTAAATCGTTATTTTGAAATGGAAATTATTAAGGCTAAGTAGTAAATTTGAATTTCTGTTTCGTTAAAGCCCATTGGTTTGAAATGTGTAAAATTCTGAGTTAATGGCAGATGAACCTTATTTTATTTAACATATTCACTTCGGGCTGGAGATTATTAAGGGTCAATGGTGGATTTAAAATATTTTCATAAAGCTCCATCGGCTACAAACGTATATCATTAAGGGTCAATGGTGGACTCGAATATTTTATCAATGGATTTCCAGTAATTATGATTGTATATTATTAAGGGTCAATGGGGGATGAAATATAGTTTCGTTAAGTATCATTGATCTTAAACGAGAATTATTAAGGGTCAATGATATATTTTTATTAAGGTCCATTGGTATGAAACGGGAATTATTAAGGGTCAATGGTAAATCGAATCATTTTTTTTTGTTGTTTGTTGAGGATTTTTAATTTTTTTTAGATTTCATTAAGGGTCAATGGTTGATGAAACATTTTTTATTTTTTTTTGAAGAAGCATTATTAAAAGTCAAGGGTGAACATTATTTAGTAAATGAATTATTAAGGGTCAATGGTGGAGAGGACATTCTTTTATTAAAATTAATTTCTTTTAATCGAAAATTATTAAGGGTCAAAGGTAATTTGGGCAAATTTTTCAATAAGGTTCATTGATTCAAAATGAGAATTTTTAAATTTTTTCAGATTTCATTAAGGGTCAATGGTTGATGAGACGTTTGTTATTTTTTTTAAAGAGACTTTATTAAGGGTCAATGGGTATTGAAACAATGTTTTTGCATCACTTTTGGTTATAAAAGGAAATTATTAAGGCTCGATGGTGAAAAGAATGTATCGTCAATAATTTTTCCGTATTCTATGCGTGTTTTTTCTCCGAATTGTGTTTTCTCGGTCTATTTGAGACAAACTGTATAATATCTCGCGTTAACTGAAGAATATTGAGAATTTTTCTCATATTGGGCGATATTTCAACGATGTAACACCGAGATAATGTTATCAGGTGACATTATAGATAACGATAACATGGAAATGATCCTATTTTTTATGGATCGCACTCTATAAATAGATTAATGAATTTGCGTACGAAAAACGAAAAATCGTAGATCAAAAAAAAACTGACCTACGTGTGAAAATGAATAAAAATCGCAGGGAAAGTTATTTTTGGCCGTGACACCTGGGTATTACGTCATCCTTTTATTTTTTTGGACGAGTATTCTCTGTGTGTATCATAGAGACAGTCGGTCTATTAATATTTAGATAAATCTCGAGATAAAACATTGAATTATTTGAATTTATTTTTATTTTTCGATTCGATCGTTATCAGGTGAGATTTTTTTTTTAATCGTTTTATAACATCTAATAATTCCATCTCGCATTATTTATTAGTCACGATTGGATATTTCGTAATTTCGGCCCGTAATCAAATTATAAATTTCAATACCCGTCGTGGTATATAGACCAGATAGCAATTGTTAATGATAATAATACGAAATATTCGATTTAATGAGGATCTTAATTATTAGAAAAATAACATTTATCGCAAATATTCCGCTCGTATTTTGTTAAAAACCAAAATAAGTCAAAACGTCGATTTTCGAAATTCTATCAGCAGAAAAACAAAAAAACTATTTACCGACAAAAAAAACGTATGAAAAGGTCTTACGAAAAAAATATAAATATATAGAAAAAATGCAATGTTCGTCTTGGTATATAGACCTCGTAGCGATGATTATTATCGGACTTATCACCTCGTATTTATTAGGATAAAATATGCGAGCGGAGATTTTTTAAATTTTGTATTTATCGGGTGCTAAACAATCCCGGTCGCCTAAATCGACCCCAGAACCATAGATAAATAATCGTTTTAGGTACATTTAAACTAGCTTTCGATCTTTTTTTGTAAATAAATTATTTTCAATATTTTTCAATCACTTTTCGACCTTTTTCCATAGATAAATATTTGTTTTTGGTTTATTTGAACCACTTTTCTATATTTTTCCATAGATAAATTATTTTTAGTATTTTTAAATCACTTTTCAATCTTTTTACAGAAAAAATTGTTTCCGGTACATTTAAACTACTCTTCGATGTATTTTTTCCATAGATAAATAATCGTTTCCGGTACATTTGAATTAAATTTCGATCGTTTTTACCATAGACAACGTATTTCTGGTAATTTTGAACTACGTTTCGATCATTATCCATGGATAAATTGTTTTCGTTACATTTGAACTACTCTTCGATGTATTTTTCCATACAAAAATTGTTTTAGATTTCCTTGAATTCATCTTGGATCATTTTTCATAGATAAACAATCTATTTTGGTACATTTGAACTAACTTCGATCGTTTTTTACCATAGAAACCGATTTCTGGTACTTTTGAACTACTTTTCGATCTCTTTCCATTGATAAATTATTTTCGGTATTTTTCAATCACTTTTCAACCTTTTTGCATAGATAAATATTTGTTTTCGGTTTATTTGAACTAATTTTTGGATATTTTTCCATAGATAAATTGTTTCAGTTTTCCTTGAATTCATCTTGGATCATTTTTCATAGATAAACAATCTATTCTGGTACATTTGAACTAACTTTCAATCGTTTTTTACCACAGAAACCGATTTCTGGTGCTTTTGAACTACTTTTCGATCTCTTTCCATTGATAAATTATTTTCGGTATTTTTCAATCACTTTTCAACCTTTTTGCATAGATAAATATTTGTTTTCGGTTTATTTGAACTAATTTTTGGATATTTTTCCATAGATAAATTACTTTTAGTATTTTTAAATCACTTTTCAATCTTTTTACAGAAATTGTTTTCGGTACATTTAAACTACTCTTCTATATATTTTTTCCATAGATAAATAATCGTTTCTGGTACATTTGAACTAACTTTCTATCGTTTTTGTTTCCATAGATTTCGATTTCAGATACTTTTGAACTACGTTTCGTTTATTACCTATAGATAAATTATTTTCGGTGTTTTTGATCTATTCCCATAGATAAATTGTTCTCGTTACATTTGAACTACTCTTCGATGTATTTTTTCCATAGAGAAATTATTTCAGATTTCCTTGAATTCATCTTGGATCATTTTTCATAGATAAACAATCTATTTTGGTACATTTGAACTAACTTTCGATCGTTTTTTACCATTGAAACCGATTTCTGGTACTTTTGAACTACTTTTCGATCTCTTTCCATTTATAAATTATTTTCGGTGTTTTAGAATCACTTTTTGTTTTTGGTTTATTTGAACTACTTTTCGATATTTTTTCATAGATAAATTATTTTTAGTATTTTTAAATCACTTTTCAATCTTTTTACAGAAAAAATTGTTTTCGGTATATTTAAACTACTCTTCTATATATTTTTTCCATAGATAAATAATCGTTTCTGGTACATTTGAACTAACTTTCTATCGTTTTTTTTTTTCATAGATTTCGATTTCAGGTACTTTTGAACTACGTTTCGATCATTATCCATAGATAAATTATTTTCGGTGTTTTAAAATCACTTTTTGACCTTTTCCCATAGATAAATTGTTCTCGATACATTTGAACTACTCTTCGATGTATTTTTTCAATAGAGAAATTGTTTCAGATTTCCTTGAATTTATCTTGGATCATTTTTCATAGATAAACAATCTATTCTAGTACATTTGAACTAACTTTCGATCGTTTTTTACCATAGAAACCGATTTCGACCTTTTTTCATAGATAAATTATCGTTTTAGATAAATATAAAAATATGTGAATATATAAAATTCAATGTCCGTTTCTGTATATAGTTAGCGTAGCGATGATTATTATCGGATTTATCACCTAGAATTTATCGAAAAAAAATATGTGAGTAGAGAATTTTTTGATCGTTTTATAGGAATGGTATTTATCCGTTGACTGCTTTCGGTGCTAAACAACCCCCGCCGCCCAGATCTAGGGCGATATCGCCGGAAATGGCGGAATCAGTCAAATCCGTCACCCCCGAACCCACCGACGTAGAAACTAGGAAAATTGTTAATATGATGTGTGATGTCAAATCCAAAGAAGAAAGCTGTGATTTATTGGTAAGTACAATTCGCGTGTCATTTTGACGTGTGGTCACAAGATGTTAGATCAAGTGCCCGGAGGACCATTGGACACAATTGAATCCACCATTGACCCTTAAAAATTCAAGATTAGAACACCAGATTGAAAAAAATTTAATCTACCAATGACCCTTAATAATTGTCTTTGAAGACTAATGGAATTTGATAAAAAAAAATTTATGTACCAATTATCCTTAATAAATTCAAATTAAAACATATAGACTTTATTAAATAATGTTTTAATCCACCATTGACCCTTAATAATTCCACTTGAAAATAAAATATTTCAAAATCTACCAATGACCCTTAATTATTCATGTTTAGAATTACTGTGTACAAACGAACATTGACCCTTAATAATCCAATTTTGACAAGTGTTTTTAAAAAGTTCTAAATTCACCATTGACCCTTAATATTTTTAAATTTAAGCAAATGGACTTTGATAATAAGGCTCAATGATGAATTTAGACATTTTTTTGAAACATTTTTATCAAAATAGGATTATTAAGGGTCATTGATCGATTGTAAATATTAATTTCGAACATGAATAATTAAGGGTAATTAGTAGATTATGAAATATTTTATTTTTTAGTGGGATTATTAAGGGTCAATGGTGAATTAAAACATTATTTAATAAAGTCTATTTGTTTTAATTTGAATTTATTAAGGGTCATTGGTAGATTAAATTTTTTTCAATCTGTTCTAATCTTGAATTTTTAAGGGTCAATGGTAGATTCAATTGTGTCCAATCAACATGAAAAATTAAGGGTAATTGGTAGATTTTGAAATATTTTATTTTCAAGTGGGATTATTAAGGGTCAATGGTGGATTGAAACATTCTCCATTCTTTTTAATTTGAATTTATTAAGGGTTAATGGTACATACATTTTTTTTATCAAATTCCTTCAAAGACAATTATTAAGGGTCGTTGTTAGAGTTGAATTATTTTTTATTTACTGATTTAATCTTGAATTTTTAAAGGTCAACGGTGGATTCAAACATTTTTTATTAAGGTCCATTTGTTTGAATCTAAAAATATTAAGGCTCAATGGTAATTTTTTGACACTATTTCTTTTAAAAAAGGATTCATTGGTTTTGAACGTGAATTATTAAGGGTCAATGATAGATTGGTAGGTGAAAAGTGTTTTTCTTTTTCAATTTTTTGCAGTTGACTATTGTACTACGTATGGATGATAAGATGAATAGGCAGTTAACCAGTTGTATATCGCCAGGAGACAACCCCAAGGTGTTAGCTCAGGAATTGGTCCATTACGGTTTTATAAATGAAGTAAGTAATAATCGCCATACGGTCGATATACACCTACGGGCGTATCTTTTTATATACGAAGGAAGACGTGGAATCGGAACGAATCTTTCGACGTTTCAATAGAGAAACGCCAATGTTTCGGTACACATTTGAACTACTTTTCGATTTTTCCAATGATTTACCCTCGATTTTGGTACATTTGAACTACTATTCGATTTTCCGCCATAGACAAAAGTTTTTTTGTTATCGCATAGTACGTTTTCGGTATTTTATGGTACATTTGAACTACTATTCCACTTTTGCAGAAATTATCGGTCTATTTTGGTACATTTGAACTACTATTCTATTTTTATCGGAAAACAGATTTGTTTTTGCTGCATTCGAACTATTCGATCTACTTCGAAAGACAAATGTTCGTTTTCCTTTATTTTTATGATGAAAATGCGTGATTTCGGTACTTTTGAACTACTTTTGGATCATTTTCCATAGATAAATCATTTCAAATCAATTTTCGATTTTTTTTTCATGGATAAATTGTTTTCGGTACGTTTGAACTACTTTTCGTTATATTTTTCGAAGAAAACGAATTTTCGGTGCATTTGAACTACTTTACGTGATATATTTCGAAGAAAACGAATTTCTGGTACTTATGAACTACTTTTGGATCATTTTCCATAGATAAATCATTTCAAATCAATTTTCGATTTTTTTTTCATGGATAAATTGTTTTCGGTACGTTTGAACTACTTTTCGTTATATTTTTCGAAGAAAACGAATTTTCGGTGCATTTGAACTACTTTACGTGATATATTTCGAAGAAAACGAATTTCTGGTACTTATGAACTACTTTTGGATCATTTTCCATAGATAAATCATTTCAAATCAATTTTCGATTTTTTTTTCATGGATAAATTGTTTTCGGTACGTTTGAACTACTTTTCGTTATATTTTTCGAAGAAAACGAATTTTCGGTGCATTTGAACTACTTTACGTGATATATTTCGAAGAAAACGAATTTCTGGTACTTTTGAACTACTTTTGGATCATTTTCCATAGATAAATTATTTTAAATCAATTTTCGATTTTTTTTCATGGATAAATTGTTTTCGGTACGTTTGAACTACTTTTCGTTATATTTTTCGAAGAAAACGAATTTTCGGTGCATTTGAATTACTTTACGTGATATATTTTGAAAAAAACGAATTTCTGGTACTTTTGAACTACTTTTGGATCATAGTCCACAGATAAATTATTTTAAATCAATTTTCGATTTTTTTTCATGGATAAATTGTTTTCGGTACGTTTGAACTACTTTTCGTTATATTTTTCGAAGAAAACGAATTTTCGGTGCATTTGAACTACTTTACGTGATATATTTCGAAAAAAACGAATTTCTGGTACTTTTGAACTACTTTTGGATCATTTTCCATAGATAAATCATTTCAAATCAATTTTCGATTTTTTTTTCATGGATAAATTGTTTTCGGTACGTTTGAACTACTTTTCGTTATATTTTTCGAAGAAAACGAATTTTCGGTGCATTTGAACTACTTTACGTGATATATTTCGAAGAAAACGAATTTCTGGTACTTATGAACTACTTTTGGATCATTTTCCATAGATAAATCATTTCAAATCAATTTTCGATTTTTTTTTCATGGATAAATTGTTTTCGGTACGTTTGAACTACTTTTCGTTATATTTTTCGAAGAAAACGAATTTTCGGTGCATTTGAACTACTTTACGTGATATATTTCGAAGAAAACGAATTTCTGGTACTTTTGAACTACTTTTGGATCATTTTCCATAGATAAATTATTTTAAATCAATTTTCGATTTTTTTTCATGGATAAATTGTTTTCGGTACGTTTGAACTACTTTTCGTTATATTTTTCGAAGAAAACGAATTTTCGGTGCATTTGAATTACTTTACGTGATATATTTTGAAAAAAACGAATTTCTGGTACTTTTGAACTACTTTTGGATCATAGTCCACAGATAAATTATTTTAAATCAATTTTCGATTTTTTTTCATGGATAAATTGTTTTCGGTACGTTTGAACTACTTTTCGTTATATTTTTCGAAGAAAACGAATTTTCGGTGCATTTGAACTACTTTACGTGATATATTTCGAAAAAAACGAATTTCTGGTACTTTTGAACTACTTTTGGATCATTTTCCATAGATAAATCATTTCAAATCAATTTTCGATTTTTTTTTCATGGATAAATTGTTTTCGGTACGTTTGAACTACTTTTCGTTATATTTTTCGAAGAAAACGAATTTTCGGTGCATTTGAACTACTTTACGTGATATATTTCGAAGAAAACGAATTTCTAGTACTTATGAACTACTTTTGGATCATTTTCCATAGATAAATCATTTCAAATCAATTTTCGATTTTTTTTTCATGGATAAATTGTTTTCGGTACGTTTGAACTACTTTTCGTTATATTTTTCGAAGAAAACGAATTTTCGGTGCATTTGAACTACTTTACGTGATATATTTCGAAGAAAACGAATTTCTAGTACTTATGAACTACTTTTGGATCATTTTCCATAGATAAATCATTTCAAATCAATTTTCGATTTTTTTTCATGGATAAATTGTTTTCGGTACGTTTGAACTACTTTTCGTTTTATTTTCCGAAGAAAACGAATTTCCGGTACATTTGAACTACTTTTCTTATTTTATAAATGATAGTTTTCGGTACATTTGAACTATTCTCACTGTATTTTTTTCGTTTTACATAAACGAATAATGTTTTTCGGCATTTTAATTTTCTTATATTTATTTTGTTATTCATAGACAAATAATCGTATGGTTTTTTCTTTTAGACGGACCGAGATAAGATAGCGAATTTAATAGAAGAGTCAATACAAAATTCGACGACATCCGGTAGCAGCAGTCCGACGCACGCGTTTCCCACTTTTCCCGCTATACCGCTATTGACGACGTTACCGCAACCGGTGCCCGTATTGGCGACGAATTCCTTACCTCCCCCCGTCGTCGTTACGACCCAAGTACCGATGCATTCTACCAGTTAGTGAACCGCCCCCTCGACGAAAAAAGAAGAAAAATTAATAATATAAATAATAATAATAATAATATGAATAATAATAGCCCCGGTTCCCCTTTATCGAAGAGGAGCCCCATTTCGGAGAAGACTGTTTTTTCGAGTAGCGCCGAGTCGCTCGCTAGTCAGGACACACCAACACACACATTCACACACACATACACAAACTCACCAACATACGCACGTGGTGGCCGCGCGTTTTAAATCTGTCTGTGATCGAACTAGAAGAAGAAATTTATATTTTAACAAGGAAAAATTGAAATTTGATCGACACTCGATTTGCGAACGGGACATCGGACTGTTTCTTTTTCTTTTCCTTTTTTTTTTTCGTTCAACAAATACTCGTAAATACATTTTCTATTTTTTTTTTTTTTAGATCCTTGAGACTGATATAAATTATTCGTTAGACAAACAGAAAAAGAAAAACAAGAAAAAGAAGAAAATTTCGTTATTTTTTTGCGAGACGTCCGTATAGCGAAACTGAAGGGACAATGAGCGTCCGGTACTTTCGAACTACTACGCAACCCTTTACCGTAGGTTCGCGCTACGTTCGAACTACTTTTCTATGTAACTGAAAGTTCGCGGTACGTTCGAACTACTTTTCGATGTAATTGTAAATTCGCGGTACGTTCGTACTACTTTCACCGAACAGACCGTGGAAAATGGACTCCACGGCCTGTTCGGTACGTTCGAACTACTTTTGCCCAGATGTACGGGGTCAATAGTAAATACGGAAAAACGAACGAATTGTCCTTATTATCCTTTCCATTTTGCGTGGTTTTCGTCTCGCGGGATTCGGACGGCGGGAGGGGGGGGGGTCGCTAAACGAAATAATCGATTATCGGATTATTATTATTATTTTTTTTTTCGATTTCGTTTTTCGAATTTACCAACGAATCGTTCGAAGACGACGAGTCTCCCTTCGCGGTTAACTTTTTCTCGCCTAAAAAAAAAGTTATTTTTGGCCCGAACGAAAAAAAATTTCGAATTTTTGGGACATAAACGGGATCATTGGAGGCGATTTTTGATCGTTTTTGTCCCAAGTTGTCTAGACGTTCACGTTTCAGGTCATTTCTAGTAAGGTGTTCAATTATTTTACCCGTTGACAGATTTTTCGATCTTATTCTCTGAGATGGACTGTTTTGTTCAAATTTTCGCATTTATTGTCCATTAGGATCACTTTTGTCCTAATCTATTCTCGATCCTTCATTGGATTATTTATTATCCCAAATTTTTTTCTCTCTCGAATCTATATTCGGATCCTTTTTGTCCCAAGTTTGCCCTCATTTTTCATTGGGGTCGTTTTTGTCCTAATTTATTCTCCAATTCCTCATTTGATTTCTTTTCCTCTCCCTCCACTCTATATTTGAATCCTTTTTGATGAAATTTCTATTTAATTTTTCATTGTGGTTGTTTTTATCCCAATTTCCTTTCTTAAATTCCTA
This sequence comes from Diorhabda sublineata, assembly GCF_026230105.1. Lineage (NCBI taxonomy): Eukaryota > Metazoa > Arthropoda > Insecta > Coleoptera > Chrysomelidae > Diorhabda > Diorhabda sublineata. Next base: position 35,756,566 of record NC_079477.1, read on the forward strand.
TTTGGATCCTTTTTATCCCACATTTTATCACTATGTTCTATATTTGTATCCTTTTTGCCCCAAATCTCCCCTCATTTTTCATTAGGCTTATATTTGCCTCTATTTTCTCCCTCAAATCCTCATTTGCATCCCTTTTGTCCCAAATTTTTCCTTATTGATTTTACTTTGGGATCGTTTTCCTCTATTTTTTCCCTCCTGCGGGATTTTCTAACCGCATCTGTTTTTCCTTGGGATCGTTCAGTTCCATTTTCGTTTTTGTAAAAGTTTTCAACCAAATTTCTTTGGGTCCACGATATTTTTCTTCCGATTTGGGGTCATTTCGTCCCAATTTTTTTTGACGGAGTTTTCATAGAATTATTTTGGATCGAGAATATTTAGGGTGATTTTGGGAACGTTTTTTTCCGAATTTCATCACAATTTCTGTTTTGGCGAGGTTTTTGATCAAATTCATAAGGATCGAGGATATTCGGGGTCAATTTATCCAAATGTTAACCTCGGCGGTGTTTTTGCACCGATTTATTAAGTTCCACTAATATAGTGATCGATTTTATTTCGATTTTCGTTTATTTTCGAGATTTTCGAGTTCGTCGGGTATAAAATTACGTCGCACCCTCGTATAAATGGTACGAATGTTTTTTGTTCGTTCGAGCTACGCTCCCCCGTGAATATAAAATAGGTGTACATAGTTTGAAATGAATAAATAAAAAAAATTGATAGCCTTGTACGAAAGTAAACAAAAAAATTGTAGATATCGAATTTTTTTATCGAAAAAAAAACTATATATACACAGTGACATAAAAAAACAACAACAAAATACTTAGAAGTAAGAAAATAATTATTATTTATTATAACGCATTGAATTTAGTGAAAAAAAAACAAATGGAAAAAGAAGAACTCTACCGGTAGAAATTTTTTTTATTCGTCGCCACTCTGTATATTATCGTAATCGAAATAATTTACCGCCGCCTCCCGTAAGTAATATCCCCGTTAAAACTCCTTATAATCTAATCTTGTAATTAATTTTTCGAATTTTGATTTATTTTTTCAATTTTTCACGGAAATATTTTTGTCGGGCAGTATAATTTCGACTCATCGTTTATATATAAAAATTTCTACCGGTTTCCGTAGAGGCCCCATGTGATATTGAGCTCAAAATTAGTTCGGCCCAAGCTGATTAGTTTAATTATTTTTTTTTGCCGAAATTCAAACGAAAAAAATATTTTGAGTTTATACTACAATACAAAAAAAAATTACAACTTACAGGATTTGTTATTTATTACGTTTTTTTATTTAAGTAATAAATGTTATATTTTCCTAATGCTCGATTTGTTTGTTTTAATTCGATTTCTTACTGTCGAACAAACAAGAAGAAAATATGTTGATGCATATCAATTTTCCGGTCGGAGATACAGTTTCCTAGAAAACCCAATTTTCATTACTTTTCCCCACTCCTTAATAAATTTCTAGACCAGAAAATGATGACATTCTCATGTCGAAGGAAACCCCGAGTGAAATTTTACCGAAATCTGAGGAATTTTTTTTTCATCTTATTGAAAATTTGAAAAAATGACATATTTTGAGAGTATTTAGAAAACCACGAGGTATCACGTATATTTTTATCGGGTTTTTCAAAAATCAGCTACACGCAGCGCCATCTGATAGATAATACCAAAACTTTACCCTCCAATCTGCTGTAAAGTAGGAAATTAGAAAATTATATGATGTAGTTTAGACATTCTGTAATAGAGGGCGCATCAGGTATAATTCTAATGATCCTCCATTATTCTTTAATAGAGGCATCGCTACCTGTACGAAAATAACCAAACATTATTCCCCAATCTACTTTAATGTAGGAAATTATTATTATTATTATAGTCCTCCATTTTAATTTCGTTTTTTAATACGCGCACTGCCATCTGTTCGATGATAATAAAACTACACTCTTAAATCTACTGTACAGTGACAAATTGGTAGGATATAAGATGTAGTTCGGATATTCTGCATTAGAGGGCACACTCGATATGATCCGGATACAAGAATAGTTCACCAATAGGATTGATCAATCCCATAAGACGTACATACGCCAATTCTTGAGCCAAGGTCAAGTGATGCTTACGTCACCTGCAGACCTCGACGGCTTGTTTACCATTTACGCTGTGTGGTATTGCTTGTGTTTTTGTTAATTCGAAAAGGTCGTACAAGTGATTGAAGAGTTGGAAATTCGTTTTTTACTTAGTTCTACGTTTTAAAAACTATTATTTGTGTGTATTATATATGTGGAGAATAGTGAACAAAGACAATATTATTGTTTAAGGCAAAATAATCTTGTGAGACTTTCAAGGGTAGGTAAAAATGTTTTGTTATATTAAAGCTGGATTTAAATAGCAAAATAAAAATTAAAATCCAAGTCAGTTACTGGCTGAAAGAAAACCAGCTGAGCAGAAATGACAATTTAATTGGCTTATTTAAATTTCTATTCTTTATACACCACAATAAAAAATTAAAAAAATGGGCGAATCATAACAGCGTTTTTGGTCGGTTGGTTTGCATTTGTCCAGCAACTAATCTAGATTTTTATTTTACTTTTTTTTGCTAAATGAAACTTTGTTTGTTTGATTTTAGTGCATGTAGTATATGTCCAAAAATCAAAATGCCTGGTACACGTTGTGCTGTGTATGGTTGTGGTAATACTTATAAAACAAGGCAGCAAGAACATGAATATTTTATATTTCATCGGTTTCCCTAAGCTAAAGATCTTGTTTCCCAAACTATGAGAAAAGAATGGATATTACGATGCAAACGGGAAGATAAATTTAACCCTGATACTAGCTACATCTGCTCAGTTCATATCACAGAAAAGGATTATGAAAGAGACTTACAGAATGAATTATTAGATTGGTGAATTATTTAATTGTTTAGTGTAATAGTTTATAGCTTTCAAAGTCTATACTGTCCCAAAATGATTTTGGTAATGAAATTTAGTAAGTCAATTTGTTCATAAATATATATAATATGTATATGTATTTTAGGTTTACTACTACGAAAAATATTGAAAAAAACCGCTGTTCCTACTTTGGGATTGTATTCAAAAAAATCAACAAGTGAAGCTAGTAGTTCAAGCATCAGTTCCAGTTCAAAATTACTCATTGACAGATTTCTACCTATCTCTTTATTTTATATATATCTGATATTTTATTATTTTTCTTAAATTTAATAATTTAGATTATTATTAGAAATATTTTTCATAAATCAGTTTAAATCATTTCATTTGTTTTTACTTTTTAATTTTTAGTTTAAAGTTTGTTAATGGCTTCTGTTTTACTAATTATAAAATACAGATCATTTTAAAAAATAATTCATTTTCTTTAATTTCTTTTCTTCATTGTATACCTATTATAAATGGAACTTAAAATTAACTGAATAATTGGAAATTGGATTTTAAATTAATATTAATTCATAATAATGAATAAAACTTAAAAAAATAACTGTATTTTTGTTAAAATTGGCCTTTAAACTCATCAAATAGTCTAGCTCAAAAAAGAGTTAAGACCGGTCGAGGTCTGCAGGTGACGTCACGTATGGCGATTTTTCGCACGCACATGGCAGACACATTCAGTTTATTGAGCAATCCTATTGGTGAACTATTCTTGATCCGGATAGTCCTCCATTACCCCATCTTACTTTTATGTACGTGCAGCGCCATCTGTTTGACAATACCCGAACTTTTGTCGACAATCTACTAAACAGTAGGAAACTAGTAGAATTAAAGATATAGTTGGGCATTTATGACATAGAGGGCGCACCCAGTATTATTGTGATCAGAATATTGAATTACACTCTTAATAATGACGTAAAACTGTGGGAAAAAAGCTAATTATTGAAAAGAAAATTTTTCTAATTTAATAATCGATATATTTACAACGATAAAAACAATAAACAAATTCCTCGTAATATACGGGGCGTGAAAAAATTTCCAATACACCAAAAGAAAAAAACATCGTCTCCATTCATAACCGATAGTATACGAGGGACAATCGATAATTCAATTCCAATCTTCTTCGTCCCAATCCGCGTTCATTTCCGTATCGATAACATCGAGTTTTTTACTGATTTCTTCTTTATCGACAAGGAAAGTATTCGAATTATCGATTATAGGTTCCATGTCTTCGAAAAAATTAATCTCCTCGATTTTTTCCTCTTCGAACGATCGATTCTTTATATCCAATCGCGATATATCCGGTATCGATTTATCAGCTATCGATTTATCTGATATCGATTCGTTCTTATCGATAATTCGATTTTCTTCGTTATCCCAATCCTCCCAATTATTATCGGAATCTTCGGTCGACGTTTCGCCTTCTTCGCCGTCCGGTCTCGGTCTTTCCGGTAACGGGACGACGCGGTGATTCGAAACGTCGACGGTGAGTTCGCGATTTTTCGTATATTCCCGGGCGGGTCTACCGTCGGTGAAAAATTTCGCTCTTTTACCGCCTATCACCGTAGCCGAACCCAAAATCGGTACCAAGATGGCGAGTGTTTTAAGGGTTAGAGATACTAGATGATCGTCGGTGTCTTTGATACCGACCAGGAGCTGAAAAAGAAGAAGACGTTAAGACGAACATGAGCGGGCGAGGATAGAGTGGTGGGAGGCGTAAATATTACCTCTGGTAGGATTTTCTTTTGGAGATCTTCCTTGGTGAACGTGCCCATGTACTTCGGAAAGAATGATAATAGATACGAGCGGATCTCGCGATCTCTAACTTTGAATATTTCTATCAATTTGTGACAGAGATGTTTCTTGAACGTTTCAGTTGAAAATAGGTGGGGGTTTTTGTCTTCCGAGTCTAGAAAAAAAAACAATCAAAAACAACGATTTCCAAGAAATTAACTCTTCTAGACTCTATATTCGCCAGATTTAGTCCCCGCGGAATATTATTTCATTCAAATTACCAAACAATCGATATTTGGGAAAGAAAAAATCGATTTTTTCATAAGAATCGATTGAAAGATGAAATCGAAAAAATTTCTAAGAATATGTAAAAAAAAGAAGAAGAAACAGTTATTGATTTAGAAAAAGAAGAAACTGGAAAAATCATTAACTCAGAAAAAAAAAGAAAACAGAAAACTTCACGTAAAAAAGGAGAAACTCTTGTTAGTAGTTAAAAAAGAAGAAGAAATGAAAACTGATTTAGAAAAAGAAGAAACTGAATAAAGCATTCAATTAGAAAAAAGAGGAAATGATTTGAAAAATAAGAAGAAACTTTTTGTAGTGATTATAAAAAAGAAGAAAAATAAAAAATTGTCATAACTGATTGAAAAACAAAAGAATAGCAAATGCTGTAAATAAATGAAATGAATAAATAAATTTACTAACATAAAAACTCACCGGTCCGAGGAGAGAGCAGAAGCGGCAGCAAAGTAACTTGAGCAGTCTTATCCAAAAACACCATTCTGGATAACAACAATCCACTTAACCTCGACGCCACAACTTCCTCTTCGAAATCAAACAATTTCTCTGCTAAATCTTGAAAAAACCCCGTTTTCTCCGTATCGCTTTTTAAAGGCAATTCCACAAGGAAAGAATGAATCTCGATGAATCTGTGATTGAAAAAATCCTCTTCTAATATCGTTTTAAAAGTCGGTCTTTTCGTAACGTCCGCATTCATTAGATTTGATTTACAGAAATCCATAAAAATCAATACAACATCGTCCGTAATCGATTTCAAAACATCAATAGCTAATGATCCGAAAGCATACAAATCCACACAATCTTTCCTACGTAAATCTCCAACCGGATCTGAATATTCCCTATTATTTTTTATTTTATTCAAATAATCACAATTTAGATCTGTATAATTACAGAGATATTCCATGCCCCCCAATTTCCAATCGCCTTCTTTCGTTACGTAAATAGAAGACATACGAACATTATTATGCGAAACCCCATTCGAATGTAAGAAATCCAAAGCTTTCAAAATCGAATGTAACCCGATCGATATTTGTAAAAAATCTAATTTCGAAAGTACACGAGACAACGGGGTTACTTCTTCGACGGCGAGATGAAATTTCGAATTCAACTGCCATGAAGTTATGTATTTAACGATGCACGGGTGGCGGTAGATCATTAAATGCTGTAAATAAATACGTTAAAATCGACTAACCTGCATAAACGATGTTTATTATACCTTCGCGTTAGCTTCAAGTGGGGCACCATTTCCCATAACCTCACTTATAAATACTGTTAAGTATAACTCTTGATCGAATATTACAGCTGAATGTTGCGTCCAATAATCACATACTTCTACAGCTTTTTCATTTATATCGATATCGGGTATATTTGAATAATTATTACCCATTTTTTAATAATATATTACTATTTACTTTGACATTACGTTATTCTTCCTCTTCTACTAAATTTTAATGACCTCGCCAACAATAAGCAAAAAGCAATAAACTTTTTATTATTTAGATTCTATATATTTTTTATATAAACCAAGTTATTTTAAACTTTTCAATAAATTATTTAATTATTAATAAAACCAGGCAATAAATATAAATAATAACTGAAAATAAATATACACAAGAGTACTGAAGAGTATAAGTTTTTTGCACTACTTGAAGAACGCTCCTCTCTTCTTTTTTAACACGATTGACGTTTTATTAATCAGATGACAGTGCAAACAATATAACCTTTTTTGACATTGATAATTTTGGATAAAAAATTATTCAAGAATGTCTGCAATATATCATAATACAATGGCTGCATTGGACAAAATAGTTCCGCCAAAATTACAACCTCTATGGACCCATCCTGCTGGTAAATATTAAAAAAACAATCATTTTACGATGTTAATTATAATTTGTTTATTAGGACCTAAAACTGTATTTTTTTGGGCCCCGTTGTTCAAATGGGTGAGTTATATTACAATTAACTGTATATCTGCAGCGGAACTATTTCTATTTTTTAGGGTTTAGTTATAGCTGGTATAGCGGATTTACAAAGACCAGCAGATTCCATTAGCCCTTCACAGAGTGGGGCTTTGCTTGCCACTGGTCTTATATGGTCGAGATATTCATTAGTTATAATACCAAAAAATTATTCTTTGTTCAGTGTTAATATGTTTGTGGCTCTAACTCAAAGTTACCAAATGTACAGGGCGTTAAGGTGAGTGGAAACATCTATTTTTAATTTGAACCAATTTACTTAGAAAACATTCTAATTACTACCTATTTGCCTCTAGAAACATTAGACGTTGTTATTTCGGGGATTTTCAATACCTATACGGACGTTTATATTACGGGGGATCGTCTAAAAGTTCTTTTTGACTTGAAAATGCCAAGTCCTCATTTGTTTTCAAAATCTAGTTAAAAACCATTTAAATATTCATTTATTCGCCTTTGGAAACATTAGTCGTTGTTATTGCGAGGATTTTCGATACCTATAGAGACGTTAATGCTATAAGGGGGCGTCGAAATGTATCAATTGACTTGGAAATGTGAATTCTTTGTTTATTATTGGAAGTCTACTTAAAAACCATTCAAATATCCAATCATTTGCTTCTAGAAACATACGTTGTTGCTATGTCAGGAATTTCTGATATCTGTACAGACATTAATGTTACAGGGGGGCGTCTAAAAGTGTGAATTGTATATTTATAGTAAAATAACGATTGAAATGTCTCTTTTTGTCCCTGTAAGTATTTTTCTTCATCGTTTTATGTATATTCGAAGTTTAAACATTTTTTATACTACGGGGGTGCGTCGAAAATTGCCTATCAGTTCTTGATTCTTACGCGCGTAAACGACATTCAATTTTTTGTTGTAGCTACCAAAACCAAATGAAAAATAAAGCTTCCTCAGAAAAATGAAGGAATAGAGATCATATAGATAAAATTTTTATTGTAAATATCTTAATTCTAATAGAAAATTCAATTAAAATGTAATTAAATGCTCAATAAAGGAAATAGTTATGTTTTTCTTTGTTTTTGTATCCTATTTAACACGTTTTTGATGTTTTTTCAACGTTTTTACCATTTTTGGTAGTCGAAAATATAATTTTTTGAATTTTTTATTCACGTTTAAGTTTCTAAGCAAGTACAATTTAAAAACAATGGTTAAAAAGTTGCGTAAAAGATAAAATAATGTTGAAAATAATACAGGATGTTAGTGGGATGTGAAAAAAATACCCAAAACTACTGGTTTTCATATCATCGCTTTCGTTATGCAAAAAACGAGGATGTGGTTCTATGTTATCATACTGATTAAATTTTATGGTTCAAAATGTTTATTATACAGTTAATAACTGTGAAAATGGGTGATAAAGACTTTTTTTTATTAAATTATCAAGAATTAACTGCTTTTTTACTAAAGGTTTGTTTATATAACATTAATATATTATTAGGTCTATTATTACAAATTTTATATTGAAAAGTAGAAGAAAACGTACAGGAAATATACTAAAAATACAATTAAATAAATAAAACACAAAATTTCAGCAATTAAAGAAACATTATGTTGTGAAACGAGCTCTCGAGTTATTGTAAACTATATTAAAACACTATGTATATAGAAACAATACTTATTTTTTCTACTAAAATGAAAAAAATCGACTACTAAATATATTATCATCTAAATCAAACCCGTATTCACTACAAACTTATAAAATAAAATAAAAATTTCCAAATCTTAACCTCACTTTATTGTTTTCTCAACTATATGAATTATAATTAAAATTAGACTTACTTTTATATTTCCACGTATATGTTTCAACTCGTATTTCCGAAAAACACCATAACTTTTTATAATTCAAACATACAATACATTAAAAACACCATATGAACACATATTTATTATTTTATATAAATAATTGTTTTATATACGACGTTAGAAGCGTTCTTCTTCTTTTTTATATTAAATTAATATGAATCATTAACAATATACACGCAGAAAACAAAACGATCAATAGTATAGTCAATTTTCTAATTCGTATTAAAACGTTAATTTTTCACGTGATTAACACGGTCAAAAGTTTTTCCCCACCCTATACGGTCGAAATATAAAAATGAAAATATAGTATATACGAGGGTTGCTTATCGTTTTTCAAAATATTCTCCAAAAAATTTGATTTGAACGCATGGTTAATGGACTAAACTTCAATCACAAACGCCCAAGAAATAATTCAGTCAAACGGATTACGGGGTGGGCAAAAATTTTTGATCGGTAGCGTATATTAATAAAAATCGATTCAATTTTACAGATCGGCCAGTACGAGGCCCTTAAAATTGTAAAAAAATACAAAATGGACGGTAAAAAATTACTGGTAAGTAATTCATAGAGGGTGTGATCGATTAATAAATTTAACGCCCCGATAAAGCGGTCGCGGAAGGTATATACAAACGTAGATTTCTAATTCTTTCAACGTCAATATCGAGTGATTTCTTCTTAACGATTATCTCCCTCTCCAAACTACCCCTAATTTGTATCAACCTCAATTCCGAATGTTCCGCCTGCTTCAATTCCGCTCTTAAAGCCGCTTCTGATTCCCCCGTATATTTAGCTTCGTCCATCAAACCTCGATGTACTTCGTCCCTGCAATTATCCACTCGCGGTCTTGACAATCTATTATCCAACCGAGTCTGAACTAATTTTATCGGTGTATCCAATCTCCGTAAACCGGATTTTAATTTTTCTTTCAATATTTCCGCATCGACAATTTGTCTCAGTGTAACTTTCAATTCGTTCTCCAATCTCCTTATCACGTTTCGAGTGGTTTCTATTCTGTCGGTTAAAGCGTTTTCTACTTTATCGGCTTGCGTTCTTAGATCCCTAGACGCGTTCGTTAGTATATAATCCACGATCGATCTTAATTCTATGGATTTTTTTCGAATCGATTCCGATTTTGAGACGGTTTCTTCGGTGAATTGTTCCCAATATTCCGGAGTGGTTTGATTGCGAGGATAATAAACGGAACCCGGTTTAAATAACGGCGTGTTCGACCTGTTATTTAATGACATATTTACCGTATCTATTTCGTGCGATATTTTTTTATCGGACCAATCGAATTCGAGTTGTTGTTTGGCGTTTCTGTTGTCGATGAGTTGTCGTTGAACGTTTTTCAATATCGATGAAAACGATTCTCGAATTTGCGAACATAGAGAATATTCTTTGGTCAATTCTTCTTCTACTTCGTCTCTTATCAATTCTACATCCATACGATCGTTTCTTCTTTCTATGCATTCGTTTGCTATCGATTCTGGTATAATCAGCACTTTACTAGCTTGTTGTATTCTTCTTTTTTCTTCTTCTAAGTAGTAGATTTCTTCGGTTATATCCGATATGGCCTTTTCTAGTTCGGTTTTACGTTTGTGGAGTTCTAATTCTTTGTGATACAATTTTTTGGTGTTTTCTTGTTGATTTTTATCGATTAACGTGAGGGAATGTTCCAGGCATTGTCTGCCGTTCCAATCTATTAGATTTGCTCGTTTTTGTTCTTTATTTACCATCTCTAATAATTCTTTATTGTGGTACTTCCATTCCGATTCGCTGTATCTGTGTATAGAATATTTATCTACCACTGGTCTGATACCTGTTAGTCCCGATAGAGGGCCCCAATTGACTCTCCCAGTCGCCCACGGTCCTACCGGGCCCATGTGCAATTCCAGCGGGGGCGGTCGAGAATCGCGTTTTTGGGGTAAGTAATCGAAAGGTTCCGATGTTATTGGACGTAATTCGTTGGGAACCGGAACTTCCGTAGCTGGATTTTTAACTTCGGGGTGTGTTCTACCCACTGTAGCGAATTTTTCGTCCATTTTTGAGCACTAAACAATATTTTCGCACTAAAAACTTTCGTTATGACGACCGATTTATCGATCTAACATGTTTTAGTACGTTTGATCGAATTTAGGAACGTGCTGTTTCATTTTTGTGCATACAGTGTCGTTCGAAAGTTTCGAGATTGAATACTTTATAGGGAGATAACATAATGGCTAATTTAAGGTTCAAAAAAGTTGTTTTGGATTAAGAGGGCGTGTTAATTTTCATTTTTTTACGATATCCCGTTTGAAATTTCACATTCGAACCAATAAATTGAGATATATAAGTAAAAAAGAAACTCTAGTGTTGACTCGCACTGTATTACGTATTAAAACGATTAAATATATGTTGGAACGTACAAAATTTCGATTATTTATAGATTTTCATGGTAAACGAGTAAAAAAAGTGAATCAGTAGCTTCATTTTCGAAATATAATTAAAAAATAAAACACGAGTGTTGGCTCGCACTGTATTACGTATTAAAACGATGAAATATATGTTGGAACGTACAAAATTTCGATTATTTATAGATTTTCATGGTAAACGAGTAAAAAAAGTGAATCGGTAGCTTCATTTTCGAAATATAATTAAAAAATAAAACACGAGTGTTGACTCGCACTGTATTACGTATTAAAACGATGAAATATATGTTGGAACGTACAAAATTTCGATTATTTATAGATTTTCATGGTAAACGAGTAAAAAAAGTGAATCGGTAGCTTCATTTTCGAAATATAATTAAAAAATAAAACACGAGTGTTGACTCGCACTGTATTACGTATTAAAACGATGAAATATATGTTGGAACGTACAAAATTTCGATTATTTATAGATTTTCATGGTAAACGAGTAAAAAAAGTGAATCAGTCGCTTCATTTTCGAAATATAATTAAAAAATAAAACACGAGTGTTGGCTCGCACTGTATTACGTATTAAAACGATGAAATATATGTTGGAACGTACGAAATTTCGATTATTTATAGATTTTCATGGTAAACGAGTAAAAAAAGTGAATCGGTAGCTTCATTTTCGAAATATAATTAAAAAATAAAACACGAGTGTTGACTCGCACTGTATTACGTATTAAAACGATGAAATATATGTTGGAACGTACGAAATTTCGATTATTTATAGATTTTCATGGTAAACGAGTAAAAAAAGTGAATCGGTAGCTTCATTTTCGAAATATAATTAAAAAATAAAACACGAGTGTTGACTCGCACTGTATTACGTATTAAAACGATGAAATATATGTTGGAACGTACAAAATTTCGATTATTTATAGATTTTCATGGTAAACGAGTAAAAAAAGTGAATCAGTCGCTTCATTTTCGAAATATAATTAAAAAATAAAACACGAGTGTTGGCTCGCACTGTATTACGTATTAAAACGATGAAATATATGTTGGAACGTACGAAATTTCGATTATTTATAGATTTTCATGGTAAACGAGTAAAAAAAGTGAATCGGTAGCTTCATTTTCGAAATATAATTAAAAAATAAAACACGAGTGTTGACTCGCACTGTATTACGTATTAAAACGATGAAATATATGTTGGAACGTACAAAATTTCGATTATTTATAGATTTTCATGGTAAACGAGTAAAAAAAGTGAATCGGTAGCTTCATTTTCGAAATATAATTAAAAAATAAAACACGAGTGTTGACTCGCACTGTATTACGTATTAAAACGATGAAATATATGTTGGAACGTACAAAATTTCGATTATTTATAGATTTTCATGGTAAACGAGTAAAAAAAGTGAATCGGTAGCTTCATTTTCGAAATATAATTAAAAAATAAAACACGAGTGTTGACTCGCACTGTATTACGTATTAAAACGATGAAATATATGTTGGAACGTACAAAATTTCGATTATTTATAGATTTTCATGGTAAACGAGTAAAAAAAGTGAATCGGTAGCTTCATTTTCGAAATATAATTAAAAAATAAAACACGAGTGTTGACTCGCACTGTATTACGTATTAAAACGATGAAATATATGTTGGAACGTACAAAATTTCGATTATTTATAGATTTTCATGGTAAACGAGTAAAAAAAGTGAATCAGTAGCTTCATTTTCGAAATATAATTAAAAAATAAAACACGAGTGTTGGCTCGCACTGTATTACGTATTAAAACGATGAAATATATGTTGGAACGTACGAAATTTTGATTATTTATAGATTTTCATGGTAAACGAGTAAAAAAAGTGAATCAGTAGCTTCATTTTCGAAATATAATTAAAAAATAAAACACGAGTGTTGGCTCGCACTGTATTACGTATTAAAACGATGAAATATATGTTGGAATGTACGAAATTTTGATTATTTATAGATTTTCATGGTAAACGAGTAAAAAAAGTGAATCAGTAGCTTCATTTTCGAAATATAATTAAAAAATAAAACACGAGTGTTGACTCGCACTGTATTACGTATTAAAACGATGAAATATATGTTGGAACGTACGAAATTTCGATTATTTATAGATTTTCATGGTAAACGAGTAAAAAAAGTGAATCGGTAGCTTCATTTTCGAAATATAATTAAAAAATAAAACACGAGTGTTGGCTCGCACTGTATTACGTATTAAAACGATGAAATATATGTTGGAACGTACAAAATTTCGATTATTTATAGATTTTCATGGTAAACGAGTAAAAAAAGTGAATCAGTAGCTTCATTTTCGAAATATAATTAAAAAATAAAACACGAGTGTTGGCTCGCACTGTATTACGTATTAAAACGATGAAATATATGTTGGAACGTACAAAATTTCGATTATTTATAGATTTTCATGGTAAACGAGTAAAAAAAGTGAATCGGTAGCTTCATTTTCGAAATATAATTAAAAAATAAAACACGAGTGTTGACTCGCACTGTATTACGTATTAAAACGATGAAATATATGTTGGAACGTACAAAATTTCGATTATTTATAGATTTTCATGGTAAACGAGTAAAAAAAGTGAATCGGTAGCTTCATTTTCGAAATATAATTAAAAAATAAAACACGAGTGTTGACTCGCACTGTATTACGTATTAAAACGATGAAATATATGTTGGAACGTACAAAATTTCGATTATTTATAGATTTTCATGGTAAACGAGTAAAAAAAGTGAATCGGTAGCTTCATTTTCGAAATATAATTAAAAAATAAAACACGAGTGTTGACTCGCACTGTATTACGTATTAAAACGATGAAATATATGTTGGAACGTACAAAATTTCGATTATTTATAGATTTTCATGGTAAACGAGTAAAAAAAGTGAATCGGTAGCTTCATTTTCGAAATATAATTAAAAAATAAAACACGAGTGTTGACTCGCACTGTATTACGTATTAAAACGATGAAATATATGTTGGAACGTACAAAATTTCGATTATTTATAGATTTTCATGGTAAACGAGTAAAAAAAGTGAATCGGTAGCTTCATTTTCGAAATATAATTAAAAAATAAAACACGAGTGTTGACTCGCACTGTATTACGTATTAAAACGATTAAATATATGTTGGAACGTACGAAAATTCGATTATTTATAGATTTTCATGGTAAACGAGTAAAAAAAGTGAATCGGTAGCTTCATTTTCGAAATATAATTAAAAAATAAAACACGAGTGTTGACTCGCACTGTATTACGTATTAAAACGATGAAATATATGTTGGAACGTACAAAATTTCGATTATTTATAGATTTTCATGGTAAACGAGTAAAAAAAGTGAATCGGTAGCTTCATTTTCGAAATATAATTAAAAAATAAAACACGAGTGTTGACTCGCACTGTATTACGTATTAAAACGATTAAATATATGTTGGAACGTACGAAAATTCGATTATTTATAGATTTTCATGGTAAACGAGTAAAAAAAGTGAATCGGTAGCTTCATTTTCGAAATATAATTAAAAAATAAAACACGAGTGTTGACTCGCACTGTATTACGTATTAAAACGATTAAATATATGTTGGAACGTACGAAAATTCGATTATTTATAGATTTTCATGGTAAACGAGTAAAAAAAGTGAATCGGTAGCTTCATTTTCGAAATATAATTAAAAAATAAAACACGAGTGTTGACTCGCACTGTATTACGTATTAAAACGATTAAATATATGTTGGAACGTACGAAAATTCGATTATTTATAGATTTTCATGGTAAACGAGTAAAAAAAGTGAATCAGTCGCTTCATTTTCGAAATATAATTAAAAAATAAAACACGAGTGTTGACTCGCACTGTATTACGTATTAAAACGATTAAATATATGTTGGAACGTACGAAAATTCGATTATTTATAGATTTTCATGGTAAACGAGTAAAAAAAGTGAATCAGTCGCTTCATTTTCGAAATATAATTAAAAAATAAAACACGAGTGTTGACTCGCACTGTATTACGTATTAAAACGATTAAATATATGTTGGAACGTACGAAATTTCGATTATTTATAGATTTTCATAAGTAAGTGAAATAAAAACAAATCTGTGTGTTAATCTTTATAATTTATCGTACAGTGTGATCCGAAATTTAATGTTCTTAAATTTTGTTTTAGAAATTTTGCGAGGACGTAGAAACAATTGATTTGACAAATAACGAGAAGATTATTCTGATGGGGTTCATGTCCTGGATGAATTTGAACTCGAGTTTCTCTAATATACCGAGTGATTCGACGTCGAGTGCAAGTGATTCGAAACGCGACGTAAGTGAACCTTCTTATTTAAATATGGAAGAATTTCACCCGAAACATAATTACGCAGAATATAAAAATTATCCACGAATTTCGACGAATTATTTCACGTATTCAAATCCAAATTCATCGAGAGACGATATCGATTCAATTTCTTATATTTCGAATGAATACATACATCCTTTAGCGCCTTCTCAAAATCGATACGATCAAATAACAATCCAACGGATCAAAGAATACGATAAAGAAGATTTGGATAAGGAAAAGAAGATGCAATACAAGGTCTCTTACTTGGAAGTTATTCAGCCACGTACGGAAATCGATGGTCAAATCGAAAGTGATCGAGAAACGTTTCACAATTCGATATGCGGATGCGCATGCTTCTGGGGGTGTCTACAGAAACGTCAAAAGTGATCTTTCTATTTATAAATGTCAATTTTATGAAATTGAATGAAATAATTGTTTTTTGACTGGCCCTGTATTACAATTCGACGAATATCAATAAAATCGATTATTATTATTGAATTTCGCCTATAATCGAAAAAATACAGGGCGATCTATTTAAAACGTACTGAAAAAAAAACATAATTATTACTCACCCTGTATTCGAATTAGAGAATGTCACTGAAATCGATCATTTTCTACAAATTTATATCGAAAGTTGTCGAAAATGTGATAAAAATGAAGGATTTTATTGAAATTCGTGAAAATCGGATACAGGGTGATACATAAATACGATTTTGTTATTAAATGGATCACCCTATATTAAATTTTAATAAATATCAATAAAATCGTACACTTTTATTAAATTTCGACTATAATTAAACGTATGATTACAGAATATTATAACCCTTTTACATATTTTTTAATATACAGAATGTTTTACTTGTTTATCTATAATTATTCATAACTTTTCGATTACCCTGTATAACGTATTGCAAATTACATTTTGATAACATGAAAATCGAGTAGAAGGTTGATTTGGGAAAAAATACGGGGCGATCTATTTAAAAAGTACTGAAAAAAAACATAATTATTACTCACCCTGTATTAGTATTAGAGAATGTCACTGAAATCGATCATTTTCTTTCATTTTAAATTCGAAATTTGTTGAAAATTTGATCAAATTGATTTTCGTTATAATCGAGTACAGGGCGAGACATATTTACGAATTATTTAGTATTTTTTCAAATGAATCGCCCTGTATTCGATTTCAACGAATATCCATTTTAAATTATATGAAAAGATCGATTTCATTGAAATGCGTTAAAAAAGAATATAGGGAGATACATAAATATGATTCTTCAAGTTTTTTTTTAATGGATCACCCTGTAATAAATTTAAATAAATATATAGTCAATAACGATAATTTCCTTCAAATTTACATTCGAAAATCGTCAAAAATTTGATAAAAATGATGGATACTATAGAAATTCGTCGAAATCGAATACAGGGCGAGTCATAATTCAAAAAAAAATTTGAGATCTCGACTTTTGGTGAGACTTGTAACACCCTGTATATTAAAAAAATCGTTCGTTAATATCAATTTCGCAACTATCTAATATATTTTCCAATAAATGTTTCTGATATTTCTCATAACAACCATATTTATCGTTGAAATATAAGACATACACCCTGTATATGATAAGTAACCAAAATATTTCGTCGGAAATGGAAATAAATACAACAAAAATCAATTATTGCGCTTTATTTATGGGAAAAAATAGACAAATAATTTAATAAACAGTCTCAATGCCTCCGTTCGTGTCTCGAACGAACCCTTTGATCCTCCCTGCTCCTTATACGACTTCTCCTCCTCCTACCATCTCGACTCCTGGCGCGCCTATCCCTCTCCCTGGACCGCGATCTTCGATAATTACATTTTTTTTCTGGTTTATTCTCGTCTTCGACGACATTTTTACCCTCCGGACGTTCGTTTTCGATTTTGGGCCCCAAATCCGATCGATAATCGTAATTCACGTTGAAAGCATCCTCGAAATTATCGATTGTTTCGAACGGATCGATCCCGTAATCGTACACGACTCTAGTATCGACGTGAGGGAATTGTTCATAGGATCGAGCCTCCGCTTCCCTTTTTAAAGCCGCTTCCTCTTCCGCTTTACGTTTTTCTGTCAAATAATCCCCGTACATCTCCATTTGATTCTTTATAACCTCCCTCAACACTTCAGTGTGGCTCTTATTCCTCCCTGTATGCACGGATTTGTATTTGACTCGACGCCTTTTTGCATTTCTCTCTCTTATCAATTTTTCTTCTTCAGTTAGTTCATGTTCTTCTTTTTTATTAATATCGATAATCCTGGAACAAATACGCTCAAATAACCGATTTTTTTTTAATCGATTTTTGGTCAACTTACGAAGTGAATTCTTTGGGTATCGGGGGACGTCGGGTGTTCAATCGACAATACTCATATAAAGCGAGTCTTTCGTCGGTGGAAAACGTCGAAAATAATCGATCACTAGTCATCGGATCGCTATCGATTCCATTCCAAGCTGTTGGTACAAAATTTGAAATAAATTTGGATTCAAATTCAAAAATTTATTAACGAAAACGAATTTTTTTAATAAAAGGATATCTAAAAAAGGATATCAACTTAATATCATTTCTGAGTACAATTAATAATTCTGAAAAAAATAATTCGTTATCATTTTGATAAGAATATTTTTTTCGAACAAACCTGATTTGAATTTTGGATTAAGTTGTCTTGCTTCGTTCAAAATTTCGATTTTTTTAGCGTTATCTGTAATAAAAACGAAATTAGATACGGAAAAACGATTCGAAATATACAAATTTACTCAAAGATATCGAATACGCGGTAGGTTCTCGGGGCTCCGATAAAAATTGTTCCTCCAATTTATAACCAGATGATATGACACTACATTTTTTCACGTGTTCGTTCACTTTATCTAATACTAAGCTATGTTTTTTATCAATAGGACAAACGACTTTTTCTGGTGCCTAAAAAGTCGAAAGATATACCACTAAATTATATGAATATATTGAAAAGTATTACTTCCAACACTGCTTTTGCCGTCCAACCTAAATAATTCAATATAGAATCCACTTTATCCTTCGTAGAATTTATATACTGTTTCAAACTGTGTAACTGCTTTTTTCTAACATCAATATTAAAACTCATTTCTATATAATATCAAATTTTAATGAAACGAAATTGAAAACTACGATTAGAAACGTCAAAAATCTTCTTCTTTTATTTAAATTTTACGTATCACTTCAACTTCAAAACATAGATAAATATATAATTAGATTCGGTATAAAATACATTATTGTCTGAAACAATATTTATAAACTAAAATATATATATAAAAATGATGGAGTACTAAAATATAAAGCGATAATTACCTGGTATTTTATCAGTTTCTCATTAGTTATCTATCAACATTAGTAAGTAGGTTATTAAATGACGTTGCATAAAAAAGAAGAGACAACAGGATTTTTCTATCATATAAAATACATTTTTAATATGATAAGTATAATAAACATGATATTTTTACAATAATTAAATGTTTTACTTAAAAAAACTGTAATTATCTGGTATTTTCACACTTTTTATTATTGGAAATGAAAATAGGTTTGCTTACGACGTTTGGAGAGAAAAAAAGAAGAGTCAATTATGTCATTATAACCAAAATGAATTCCCTAGCTCGAGCTTTTACTAAATTAAGTTTATTAGATACAACAAATATTTCTCACAGATTATGTAGTGTAAGATTCAAAGCAAAAATAGTTGAATTACCACAAATTGGACACGGGAAATGTTTTCGTCGTATCGTTCACTACCCCGAAGAATATACAGTGAAACCATTAAACGTAACGAATTTGGCTGGAAGAGACCCTAAAACCGGTAGAATGATAGTGAAAGGAATCGGAGGCGGTATAAAACATAAATACCATTGGATAGATTGGAAACGAGTGGGCCCAAATGAAGAAGGAAAAGTACAAACTGAAAAAGTAATCAAGATAATCAAAGACGGTTGTCGAACTGCTAATATCGCTTTGGTAGCCCACGGAGATAAACTCAAATACATTTTAGCGACCGTTAACATGAAACCTGGGGATATTTTAAAAACTTCCTGTTACATACCGAGAATACCGGGTGAGTACTAATTAAATATATGTGAATTTAGTGGTTTTTTTTTTCGTATATGTTTGTAGTTCGACCCAACGAAGGGGACGCTTATCCTTTGGGGGCCCTCCCGTTGGGTACGCAGGTGCACAACGTCGAAAAATATCCCGGTGTGGGGGGATTTCTCGTACATTCCGCGGGTACTTACGCTACGATTTTAAGAAAAGCCAAAGACGATCGCGTCGTTATAATGACGCCGTCGAAAAAAGAATTCAGTTTACCAGCAACTTGTATGTGTACTGTTGGTAGGTTGAGTAACATAGAACACGGTAGCACTCCCATTGGTTCCGCCCAACGTAACCGTGAATTGGGTAACCGACCGCGGTCGGGGTTGTGGCAGAGGAAGAGAGGAATCCACGGGAGGAAGATAAGAAGACCCCCACCGGTTAAAATGATCGTAGATAAACCAAAGGACGAAAGGGAGACGATAGTGTTTACTTGCGATAGGCCGTTCGTGAAAACCCCTAGGTTCCAATTCCACTACTGAAATTCGTTTTTTTTAATAAAATGTTTGTTATAATGGAGAGTGTTTGATTTTTTTTAAAAAAAACCCAAAAATTCGTTTTGAACCAACTTCGTGTGTTGAAATTGTCAAACATAACCTCAAACGTTTGTTTCGCGAATACTGACGTCATATGGGAAGCCATGACAGTTAATAAACAACTTCATCGGATTAAAAACAACCTTCAATTAACCATATTGTCATATTTGAACCCCCGTATCCCAGTTATGTCAATATTTAGGACAATGTCAATTTTTTTTTACATAAAGTGATACTTTAAGATTCTTTCAAAATTTGAGCTCAAAATTTTCATTATTTCAATCTGTATTAATTTTTCAGCGAAAATAAGTTTTAGAATTCATATTTTCTTCCTTTGAACACCCTTATCTCAGTTACACCAACATTAAGGACACTGTCAATTTTTTTATAAAGAAAATTATCCATTAAGGAGGTTTTTTCAAAATTTGAGCTCAAAATTTCCATTATTTTGATCTTTGTTAATTTTTTCAGTGGAAATAAGTATAAGAATTCGTATTTTCATTTTTTGTACCCCCGTATATATCCATTTAATTAACTTTTGGAAGACTGACAATTCTTTTATTACGAAAATGATCTTTTAAGAAGTTCCTTCAAAATTTTAACTTGAAATTTCCATTATTTCGATCTTTACGAATTTTTAAATGATAACAAGTTTTCGAACTTATATTTTAATACTTTTAACCCCCATACCTCAGTTACAGGAACAATTAAGTCATTGTGATTTTTTTTATGTAAAAAATGACCATTCACGACGATTCCTATGAAAATTAATGATAACAAGAGTTCGATTCACGGGAAAAACACGAAAAATCGGTCCGATGACGTCATGGAAAAACTTCATTGCATTAAAGTTGTCAAACATAACCTGAAACGTTCAATTTGCGAATTCTGACGTCATATGGAAGCCATTACAATTTCGAAAAGTGACGTCATAATTTGTGTAACGAAACAGCATTGAATTAAAAACATAACCTCACATGTTCGTGTTGTAAATTTGAAAATTTTATTCTTATCGGAAAAAATATTACGTTTGAATATGAATATAATCGAAAAAGATTTTATTGGGACGAGTAAAATAACGAAAATTGTGAAATTACAACGACTAGTCACATGATGTGACATTTTATTGAAATTTTCAAAACATAACCTCAAATGCTTGCTTGAAAACCGCGATGTTTCAAAATCGTGAAACTTAACCTCAAACTTTGGTTGAGCAAACTTTGACGTTATACGATGAAACATGACAGTTTTCGCACGTATCCACGATGTATATATTTTTAAAATTTTTAATCTGTTTAATACGTTTAATTATTATTATTACGTACAATTATGTCATTTGTCACTGGAATTCATCGAAATAAATTTTTTTATGTAATTTTCAAAATTTTTAATAAAATTTTGATTTCTTCCTCGATACGGTCCTGTTTATACTCCGAGTGGAACCGATCGATAGTCACCTGAACGTTTTTACCCATCAAGACGGCTTCGATTTTGATATATCCGGGTAATCGGAAGTGCGCATGTGTATTTACGTCCAAAATGCGTGTCAGTTTAGATGCGATTTTAACCTGTTAGAAAAAAAGAAAGTAGGGAAAGTGATCTTAAAATAATGGCGGAATTCCATCTCGATTTGAATAATTCCTTAGATATGCGTATAGCTGAATTTAAAAACGATCCCGAAAAAATAAAAGTCGTCAATGAATTCTTGAACGAAATATTCGAGAAGGCGCAAAAAGAAGCCGAAAAAAAAAATGGTAAACAAAAAGGAAAATTGGTACGTTAAAATAAATCAATTAGATCGTATTTAATTTAAAAAAAAAATATTGTTTTTAATCCCCAGGACGCGTTAGGATTCCAAAGTAAGTATAAATCTTTTTATTTTTAATATTAAAAATAAATCAATATAATATTCAGCGCATGCTCCCACTACTAATGGTATGGAGAAAGTATTTGTGACATAGAACCATAGAAAATGAGATTTTTATAAAAAAAAAGAAGAAAATAAAAAATAGTAGTTCAATTGTTCGACGTATTTAAATAGGTTATGTTAATATCTTGTCTAATCATAGTATTTATACAGCCAATAGTGGCGGGGAACTTGGTTAAATTAATGTATAGCACATATAGGGGAATAAAATGAGGTTAGGACAGCTAATTATTTTTCTACAGACGGGGCGGCTTTGATATAAAATTTCAAATACCGAATAGGAAAACAAAATAAAACAAATTTATATAGGGTAATAAGCTCCGTTTAAAAACTATTCTATACCGAAAGGAGAAACGAAATAAAATTTATTTATATTTATAAGTACCGTATAAAGACTAACCTAAACCAAATGGGGTAAAGAAATAAATCAAACGGGGTGTTACGAACCGGTTAAGGTCTAATACGAGTTGTTTGAATGTTTCAGATGGGTCTAAAAAAATTGGAGTTTGGTCTAACAGAGCGAGAACTTCGGCGAGATCTTTCGCATCTAGAATATTCACGACTATATGCAATTGCACGAATTCGGTTAAAACTACGTTTATTTCTAAAAATAACGGCAATAATTGATAAAAAAATAATACGTTTCTAATGTATTGAAACCCTCTTCAGGTTTTTCATTCTTCAAATACGAAAATACGACTTTTCGGTTTTACTCCTTCGATAAAAATGTGAATTTTTTAAGCAATAATTGATGAATGAAGATGAAAAAAATTGAACGAGGGTTGTTTTTAGTAAAAATAAAATGGTTTTCCTTTGATGTCCTTCCAAATGTAACCCAAGCAAATATTTAAAAATGTGTGGTGAAAAAAAATGTTTATCAGACTTTTGTTTAGAAGATTTTGATTGAACTCGTATATTTACGATTTCTGTATTATTTAAATGCGATTATACTATCAGGGTATATATAAAAACGTATTTAAGTAACTATATTTAATCAATAATTGATGTGACAATCATAAGAAATTTCTAAATAACAATTTAATCCAGTTCAAACTGATATTTATCGACTTTTTCGAACGTATTGTGTGAAAAAATGTATCATTTTTTCGATTTTGTTAAACCAAGGGTGTCTACTTATATTTTATTGGCGAAATAAATACTAAATAATATACAAAATTAGTTGATTTGTCTATATGTTTTGATATAATTATATTGCCTCATTTATACCAATAGTTAGGACGATGCCAATTTTTTTATAAAGAAAATTATTCCTTAACTAGGTTTCTTTGAAATTTGTATTAAAAATTTCCATTATTTTGATCTTCATTAATTTTTAAATGGTAACAAGTATTTGAATTCATATTTTCATTCTCTGACCCCCGTATCTCAGTTACAATAACATTAAGGATATTACCAATTTTTTTATGAATAAAATGATTCTTAATGTAAGTTACTGTGAAATTTGAACTCAATATTTCAAATAATTTCGTCAGTATGAATTTCTAAAAGATTACATGTTTTCAGACTCAAATTTTTATACTTTGAACCCCCATATATCGGTTACAGCAACATTTACGACATTGTTAATTTTTTTATGAATAGAATGATCCTTGATATAAGTTACTGTAAAATTTGAATTCAATATTTCAAATAATTTGGTCAAATGTTTTCAGATTCAAATTTTCATACTTTAAGCCCCCGTATCTCATTTATACCAACTTTTACGACATCATCGATTTTTTTCTGATAAAATGATCTTATAAAAACATTCCTTTGAAATATTATCCCGAAATCTTCATTATTTTTATCTATATGAATTTTTGAATGAATCAAATCCTGTAATCATCAATTCAATTACATTCAGGGAACAGTAAAAAATAGGAGAGAACTTATAAGAAAAGTAAACACTCTGGTTAAATACTTATTATGAGAATTTTAATAAAAACTTACCCAAATTTTAAATTATTTATTTAACTATCCGTGTCACATTGAAATAACAAGTGATATCTTCTGATTTATAAGTCACTATTTTCGATTCGTAAGGGGGATACATATTATATACCACACCTTCCCTTAAATCGATATTTACACTTTTGTTAATCAATATTAACACCAAATTCAAATTTTCACCACTACCCTCGTATAATTCGTCACATTCGACAACTAAGTTCCCGTATTCATCACGAATTTTAATCACTTTGAATTTAACAACGTTTTTAACGATATCACACGATTTTTTCACGTAAAGTTCGTGTTTCCATATAGAAAGTCGTGTTTTTTGTAAATCCAAAGTTTTTTTCAACATAAAAGCCAAACCTTTCTTTTTATATCGTTTCTTTTTAATACAGGGTTGATAATATAAACTACCACTCGAACCACTGTCGTTTTTCGTAGTCGTACTACCGGAATCTGTTGTTTTAAATTCGGGCGATTCACTGTCTATTATTTGGGTTAATGATGGACATTCCTTAGATTTTTTAAATTTCGATCTTATTTCTTTTATTTTACGTTTACTACCTATAATAGGAGACGATTCCTCAACGTTTACGCTGTTAATTATAGGAGACTTATCGGGACTGCTGAATGAAACTTTGTCTTCTTCGTTTATATCCGATATAAATAATTCCTCGTTGTCAGTATCAGAACTACTCCAGGATATATATTCCTGGCTACTTTTAGGTTCTTCGTGTATTTTATTTAGCCAACGTTTCTTATCAACCATTTTATAACAAATTTTCATAAATATTTGTATTATAACCTCAAATTGAAGTTTAAATTTTCTTCTTTTTTATTCATATTTTATAAAGTAATACTACATCAAACCATAGAGTTAATACTATTAATAGTAATTCTGTGTTAATACATTAAACGTCCTATACAGAAAGTGAGATTTTCTTCTTTTTTTATATATATATATATTTATTAACGGTAATGTAAAGGGTATTTTACACTGAAATCAATTTAATTAAAAAGTTTATTTTCTTGTAAATACGGATGTAAATGTTGATAAGAATGTGCTATACCGCAATTGTAGAAATTAATCATTTCAGTATAAGCGAGATGATGTTGCGTTTCGGTTTTAATGTTACCGTTTTCAGTTTTTACGCTCGATTGGTATTTTATGGTGTTTTCTGAGTGTCCTCCGTACGCCATGTTGAAGAGAGCTTCCGGGTCGCAAACAAATTTATAGACGTACCTTTCGCCTGTAAAAATAAATGATATACAATAAAAAAAAATAAATAAATGAGTAAAAATTTACCTGCTACTTTTTGCATTATTCCTTTTTCGTAGTAGTATCTCAAAGATCGGCTGAGTTTATCGTAATTCATGGCGGGGCGGTTTTTTTGAGCACCCCAACGTCGTGCTACCTACAACATCAAATTATTTTTCGATGTACGATTTTCAAATATTTTGTGATTATGTAAAAAATTGTAATATAATTATTACTTCTTCGGGTTCTATTAGTTTAAATTCCATTCCTTTTCCTGTCCAAGCGATACAACCCGCGCTGGCGTCCGGGGCATCTAATAATGCAACCAAAAATTGCCATAATTGTAAAGAACCTCTTCTCCCGTTCGAATTAGAAACGTTACTACTTTTAGTATTTTTTAGTTTTTCTAAAGGTTTTTCAGAATAATCTGAAAATAGCATATTATTATACTATAAATATAATTTCGATTAACCAAGTGTAAAACGAGCTTAAGCTATAAGATTTACTTCAAGGTCAATCCGGTCATTCCTTTTTTTAACTTTATTTATTATTCTTCTTTTAACAATCGATTAAAAAATAAATTTTGATATATAAATAGAATAAAATAATAATTTCATACGTATAAAACTAGAAATATGAAAGTTATACAAAAAGAACCACGTTAAACATCGCCGCCATTTAAATTTGTTTACCATAAGGGGTTTTGTTAATAATCGAGTTGTTTACTGACAAGATTCCGTATACCCCTGTGAGTGTACGTTTAATGAAACCCTCGGGTGTATCGTTTAGTCGGGGGGTCGAAGATTTTAATTGAAACGAATCAATATTAATACGGCTATTAAATACACCCTTAATCCATTACACTTCTTCATAATGTATGCGAAATTAACTAACATTACGCCAGGTAATGTAAAGTCAAAATTTAATATGAACAATTTCGAGATAACTAAATATGATTATTTTTTCTTTTACACTTTTAATTTCGAGATTTGATCAATTTTGTAAAAAATTGAATATATATACAGAGTAATCTATGTGTATACGAAATCAAAACTCGGTAATATGTCAAATTTTTTTTTAGTTTTGTGGTTTTGACAAGAAAAAAGTACACAGAGTGTATTGCACTATAGTGTAGTGTAATAAAGGTACTATTATCTAGCATACTACAGTTTCGTTTAGTGTACTGTAGTAAAGAAATTTATTTGTGTTATATAGTATAGTATAGTTTGTGTATGACAGTGTAGTTTAGTGTAATGTAGAATAAAATGGTGTAGTCTAAAGTATTATAGTGTATTCCATTGCATTGTAGTGTAGTTCAGTGCAGGTTAGAGTAATACCTCGTTCAAAGTAATACAGTGTAACGTAGTGTACTCCACAACTTCATTATGGTTTAGTTTATTATTATTCAATTCAATTTAGTCTAGTGCAGTTTGTGTACGACAGAGTAGTGTAGGATATGTTATTGTCGTATAGCTTAATGTAATACAATACAATATAATGTAGAGTATTATCGTGTAGTGTAATATAGTGTAAAACTTTATCAATCAATTCAATCTAGTGTAGTGTAGTTTGTCTATTGTAGCTTAGAGCTCATAATCATAGGATTTTGTTGACATTTTCCAATACCTATCGGAATTAAAACAACTTGTTTGTTTTTAAACGACCTCGTATATTACAATATAAAATAAATTGTTCGTCAAATGATATGTTTTCATATCGAGTTTGTCACGTTATTAAGAAATCGCGAAAGCAATTTGCAGGGTAAATATAGAAGTCAGATTTACTTGATAATCAAATTCGATTCCCCCTACGGGGTTGGCGGTAAAGAAGAAGACGTAAAAAAATCTGTAGATACCATAACAAACCGAGTGTCGAATAAAGTGTTTATCAATGGGTGGCTTACACTCTATGTAGATTTTTTAATATCGAAAGAATGCGTTTTGATTTTCAATGAGAATAGAAAAAAAAACCGCCAAGTGATATGTTCGTCACGTATACCGTCTCGAATTTAGATCGGATCACTTCGGAATACGAATTGGATCAGATGTTTTCATTTAATTTCCCCCTGAATATTAATGTTTTGAAACAATAAATAAACAATCAAAAAATACAAATTTAAACAAAATATATCGTTAATATTATAAATTGAATATTTTCCTGAAAATAAATAAATTTTTAGTTGTAGAATACGTCGCGCCATCTATCGATGAAAACTACTAATAATAATGACACGTCATAATAATTATTTACCTTTATATTCTCTGTCTGTGGGTTCTTGTTTGATGATTAAATCATTTTGATTTACGTTATTATTATCACCTGGAGTATTAATTTTAGTATGGGATATTTTATTGCATAAATTATTAGAATAAATACAGCCGGTATTATGGTAACCATTCGTATAGACGCCGTCGAAATGTGTATACGAAACAGGACCGTAATTAGGAGATTTTCCATGAATCTCAGTTGTATTTAATTCCGATTTTAAACCTAAAAAAAAACAGTTTAAACGCAATAAGACATCTTATATTTAGTATTCGACGATAAAATACTGATCAGATAATTATATAAAATCGAGTTAATGTACTGGAATAGAGAGAGATGGGGAAAAAACTGTCAGATGCGGTATGAAATTCAACTTCATCGTAAAGAGGGTGTATCCCGCTGTGCATTTACCCACGAAAACGTTTCTATATTCTAAAAGAACTACTGACAGATTGATCTCTAAACACAGCGTGTTACCTTATACTAAACCGCCTCTTTACCAAACTATATGACGTATCTGCCTCTCTCGACGTTCGTATAATTGAAAAATTCGTTATTTAAAACAAAATATCATGGAGAAACAGTTTTCAGTTACATATTAACTACGTTTCGTTATATGGAGACGTTCTAAGGGCGAGTTTAAGTTTTTTTTACGTATTTAATTGAATTTGATGATTTTTCTTACCGTTTTCCGTGTTTGTGTGAAATTCTGAATCATTATTATATGATTCACTATCGTCTGTACCGCAATTACTTCCTGGAAATGATTAAATTGATTGAAAACACTTTTTAGAAATCATATTTTTTAGTTTGATGCCCCGCATCTCAGTTATTCTAACGTTTAAGAAGATGTTGATTTTTTTGTGAATGAATAGATCCTTTATCTGAGTTCTATGAAAATTTGAGCTCAATATTCTCAATATTGTGATCGGTATTAATTTTTAAGTAATAACCAATTTTCGAACTGGTATTTTAATTATTTGAAACCCCATAGTTCAAAAATACCAACGTTGAAGATACTGTGATTTTTTTTATCAAAAAAAGGATCCTTTATCTAGGTTCTATAAAAATTTGAGCTCAATATTCTCGATATTGTGATCGGTATTAATTTTTAAGTAATAACCAATTTTCGAACTGGTATTTTCTTTATTTGAAACCCAATATCTCAAAAATACCAACGTTAAGGATACTGTGATTTTTTTTATTGAAAAAAGGATCTTTTATCTAGGTCCTATAAAAATTTGAGCTCAATATTCTCAATATTGTGATCGGTATTAATTTTTAAGTAATAACCAATTTTCGAACTGGTATTTTAATTATTTGAAACCCCATAGTTCAAAAATACCAACGTTGAAGATACTGTGATTTTTTTTATCAAAAAAAGGATCCTTTATCTAGGTTCTATAAAAATTTGAGCTCAATATTCTCGATATTGTGATCGGTATTAATTTTTAAGTAATAACCAATTTTCGAACTGGTATTTTCTTTATTTGAAACCCAATATCTCAAAAATACCAACGTTAAGGATACTGTGATTTTTTTTATTGAAAAAAGGATCTTTTATCTAGGTCCTATAAAAATTTGAGCTCAATATTCTCAATATTGTGATCGGTATTAATTTTTAAGTAATAACCAATTTTCGAACTGGTATTTTAATTATTTGAAACTCAATAGTTCAAAAATACCAACGTTAAGGATACTGTGATTTTTTTTATTAAAGAAAAGATCCTTTATCTAGGTCCTATAAAAATTTGAGCTCAATATTCTCAATATTGTGATCGGTATTAATTTTTAAGTAATAACCAATTTTCGAACTGGTATTTTAATTATTTGAAACCCCATATCTCAAAAATACCAACGTTGAGGATACTGTGATTTTTTTATCAAAAAAAGGATCCTTTATCTAGGTTCTATAAAAATTTGAGCTCAATATTCTCAATATTGTGATCGGTATTAATTTTTAAGTAATAACCAATTTTCGAACTGGTATTTTAATTATTTGAAACTCAATATCTCAAAAATACCTACCTTAAGGATACTATGATTTTTTTTATCAAAAAAAGGATCCTTTATCTAGGTTTTATAAAAATTTGAGCTCAATATTCTCAATATTGTGATCGGTATTAATTTTTAAGTAATAACCAATTTTCGAACTGGTATTTTCATTATTTGAAACCCCATAGTTCAAAAATACCAACGTTAAGGATACTGTGATTTTTTTTATCAAAAAAAGGATCTTTTATCTAGGTCCTATAAAAATTTGAGCTCAATATTCTCAATATTGTGATCGGTATTAATTTTTAAGTAATAACCAATTTTCGAACTGGTATTTTCATTATTTGAAACCCCATAGTTCAAAAATACCAACGTTAAGGATACTGTGATTTTTTTTATCAAAAAAAGGATCTTTTATCTAGGTCCTATAAAAATTTGAGCTCAATATTCTCAATATTGTGATCGGTATTAATTTTTAAGTAATAACCAATTTTCGAACTGGTATTTTAATTATTTGAAACCCCATATCTCAAAAATACCAACGTTGAGGATACTGTGATTTTTTTATCAAAAAAAGGATCCTTTATCTAGGTTCTATAAAAATTTGAGCTCAATATTCTCGATATTGTGATCGGTATTAATTTTTAAGTAATAACCAATTTTCGAACTGGTATTTTAATTATTTGAAACTCAATATCTCAAAAATACCTACCTTAAGGATACTATGATTTTTTTTATTAAAGAAAAGATCCTTTATCTAGGTCCTATAAAAATTTGAGCTCAATATTCTCAATATTGTGATCGGTATTAATTTTTAAGTAATAACCAATTTTCGAACTGGTATTTTCATTATTTGAAACCCCATAGTTCAAAAATACCAACGTTAAGGATACTGTGATTTTTTTTATCAAAAAAAGGATCTTTTATCTAGGTCCTATAAAAATTTGAGCTCAATATTCTGAATATTGTGATCGGTATTAATTTTTAAGTAATAACCAATTTTCGAACTGGTATTTTAATTATTTGAAACCCCATATCTCAAAAATACCAACGTTGAGGATACTGTGATTTTTTTTATCAAAAAAAGGATCTTTTATCTAGGTCCTATAAAAATTTGAGCTCAATATTCTCAATATTGTGATCGGTATTAATTTTTAAGTAATAACCAATTTTCGAACTGGTATTTTAATTATTTGAAACCCCATATCTCAAAAATACCAACGTTGAGGATACTGTGATTTTTTTTATCAAAAAAAGGATCCTTTATCTAGGTTCTATAAAAATTTGAGCTCAATATTCTCGATATTGTGATCGGTATTAATTTTTAAGTAATAACCAATTTTCGAACTGGTATTTTCTTTATTTGAAACTCAATATCTCAAAAATACCAACGTTAAGGATACTGTGATTTTTTTTATTGAAAAAAGGATCTCTTATCTAGGTCCTATAAAAATTTGAGCTCAATATTCTCAATATTGTGATCGGTATTAATTTTTAAGTAATAACGAATTTTCGAACTGGTATTTTAATTATTTGAAACCCCATATCTCAAAAATACCAACGTTGAGGATACTGTGATTTTTTTTATCAAAAAAAGGATCCTTTATCTAGGTTTTATGAAAATTTGAGCTCAATATTCTCGATATTGTGATCGGTATTAATTTTTAAGTAATAACCAATTTTCGAACTGGTATTTTAATTATTTGAAACTCAATATCTCAAAAATACCTACCTTAAGGATACTATGATTTTTTTTATTAAAGAAAGGATCCTTTATCTAGGTCCTATAAAAATTTGAGCTCAATATTCTCAATATTGTGATCGGTATTAATTTTTAAGTAATAACCAATTTTCGAACTGGTATTTTAATTATTTGAAACTCAATATCTCAAAAATACCTACCTTAAGGATACTGTGATTTTTTTTATCAAAAAAAGGATCCTTTATCTAGGTTTTATAAAAATTTGAGCTCAATATTCTCGATATTGTGATCGGTATTAATTTTTAAGTAATAACCAATTTTCGAACTGGTATTTTCTTTATTTGAAACTCAATATCTCAAAAATACCAACGTTAAGGATACTGTGATTTTTTTTATTGAAAAAAGGATCTCTTATCTAGGTCCTATAAAAATTTGAGCTCAATATTCTCAATATTGTGATCGGTATTAATTTTTAAGTAATAACGAATTTTCGAACTGGTATTTTAATTATTTGAAACCCCATATCTCAAAAATACCAACGTTGAGGATACTGTGATTTTTTTTATCAAAAAAAGGATCCTTTATCTAGGTTTTATGAAAATTTGAGCTCAATATTCTCGATATTGTGATCGGTATTAATTTTTAAGTAATAACCAATTTTCGAACTGGTATTTTAATTATTTGAAACTCAATATCTCAAAAATACCTACCTTAAGGATACTATGATTTTTTTTATTAAAGAAAGGATCCTTTATCTAGGTCCTATAAAAATTTGAGCTCAATATTCTCAATATTGTGATCGGTATTAATTTTTAAGTAATAACCAATTTTCGAACTGGTATTTTAATTATTTGAAACTCAATATCTCAAAAATACCTACCTTAAGGATACTGTGATTTTTTTTATCAAAAAAAGGATCCTTTATCTAAGTTTTATAAAAATTTGAGCTCAATATTCTCGATATTGTGATCGGTATTAATTTTTAAGTAATAACCAATTTTCGAACTGGTATTTTAATTATTTGAAGCCCCATATCTCAAAAATAAGTACGTTAACGATACTGTGAATTTTTTAATTAAGAAACATAACATTCAGAAAGGACTCTTCCAAATTAGAGCTCAATATTACCAATATTGCGATCTGTATTAATTTTTAAGTAATAACCAATTTTCGAACTGGTATTTTCATTATTTGAAACCCCATAGTTCAAAAATACCAACGTTAAGGATACTGCAATTTTTTTTATTCAAAATAAGATCCTGTAGGTAAGTCCTATGAAAATTTGAGCTCAATATTCTCTATATTGTGATCGGTATTAATTTTTAAATGTTAACCAATTTTGGAACTACTATATTAAGTATTTGAAACCCCATATCTCAAAAATAACAACGTTTATGATACTGTAAATTTTTTAATTAAGAAACATATCCTTCAGGAAGGACTCTTCCAAATTAGAGCTCAATATTATCAATATTGCGATCTGTATTAATTTTTAAGTAATAACGAATCTTCGAACTGGTATTTTGATTATTTGAAACCCCATATCTCAAAAATACCAACGTTAAGGATACTGTAATTTTTTTTATTCAAAATAAGATCCTGTAGGTAAGTCCTATGAAAATTTGAGCTCAATATTCTCTATTTTGTGATCTGTATTAATTTTTAATTGACAACATGCTTTACAACTTATAATATCAAACTTTGACGCCCCGTACTTCAGTAATAAAAACGCTGAGTACACTGTCAATTTTTTCATAGTTAGAATGATCCTTTAGGAAATTTCCTTCAAAATTTCATCTCGATATGTCGATTATTTCGAACAATATGATTTTTTGAAAGAAACAGACAATTTCACAATATACAATATCTGGCCCAGCTTACGTAGCTCGAGAATTCACTTGAGCGCTTCGCAACTTGATCAAATCCAAATTATTCCTATTTAACGTATATATGACTAATTTTTTTCCATTTGAAGCTCGTATTTACCCGTTCCCTAAGGATACCAGTCCATTATTTAACCTTTTGAATTATTAATGGCCTACAACAGGTGAAAAGCTTTTCGTTACAGAGACCATTTTGTATCTATCTCGTTCTAATCACGTTCGAGCGATAAAGATGATGGAAGAGTACGTTACCTAACTCGCATTTATTCCATTAATAATGGAGAAGTGGGTATTACTTACCATCTTGATGCCAGGAGTTCCTCCAATCCGTCGGGAATGAGGCTGTTGGGATAAAGTTTAAATATAAAACAATTTATACAGGCGTATCGTGAAAATAAACGAAGCGGCTTGATTTTTTTGACAAGCGCGTGTGTTTTTATTTCTTTTAACAGTGTTTTGTTAGTTGATTTAAGTGTGGGAGCGATCGGAAGAGAAATAAATTGATTTTTTTTTTCAGACAAACAAAAAACGTACTTACCGTTAGGTGGCGTTGTTTTATAATTTTCCGTAGTATGATGGGGGTAACATGTGCCGAATGGGGATCCGAAAAAACATCCCTGGAAAACAATTGTTTTTGGATTTCGAATTTACGAATATTGTCAAAAAATATGAAAATTGTTTTTTTAGCCCAAAATTTAGAAGTTCCGTTACTAAAATATGAATGAAATAGATTTTGGGCATAAATTCGACTACGAACATCGTCAAAAACCATGAAAAATGCCTTTTAGCCCAAAATTTAGAAGCTCCGTTGCCAAAATATGAATGAAATGGATTTTGGGCATAAATTCGACAACGAACATCGTCAAAAACCATAAAAAAGCTTTTTAAGCCCAAAATTCAGAAGCTCCGTTGCCAAAATATGAATGAAATGGATTTTGGGCATAAATTCGACTACGAACATCGTCAAAAACCATGAAAAATGCCTTTTAGCCCAAAATTTAGAAGCTCCGTTGCCAAAATATGAATGAAATGGATTTTGGGCATAAATTCGACAACGAACATCGTCAAAAACCATAAAAAAGCTTTTTAAGCCCAAAATTCAGAAGCTCTGTTGCCAAAATATGAATGAAATGGATTTTGGGCATAAATTCGACTACGAACATCGTCAAAAACCATAAAAAATACCTTTTAGCCCAAAATTTAGAAGTTCCGTTGCCAAAATATGAATGAAATGAATTTTGGGCATAAATTCGACTACGAACATCGTCAAAAACCATAAAAAATGCCTTTTAGCCCAAAATTTAGAAGCTTCGTTGCCAAAATATAAATGAAATGGGTTTTGGGCATAAATTCGACTACGAACATCGTCAAAAACCATAAAAAATGCTTTTTAAGCCCAAAATTCAGAAGCTCCGTTGCCAAAATATGAATGAAATAGATTTTGGGCATAAATTCGACTACGAACATCGTCAAAAACCATAAAAAATGCTTTTTAAGCCCAAAATTCAGAAGCTCCGTTGCCAAAATATGAATGAAATGAATTTTGGGCATAAATTCGACTACGAACATCGTCAAAAACCATAAAAAATGCCTTTTCAGCCCAAAATTTAGAAGCTCCGTTGCCAAAATATGAATGAAAAGGATTTTGGGCATAAATTCGACTACGAACATCGTCAAAACTAATAAAAAATGCCTTTTTAGCCCAAAATTCAGAAGCTCCGTTGCCAGAATATGAATGAAATAGATTTTGGGCATAAATTCGACTACGAACATCGTCAAAAACCATAAAAAATGCTTTTTAAGCCCAAAATTCAGAAGCTCCGTTGCCAAAATATGAATGAAATGAATTTTGGGCATAAATTCGACTACGAACATCGTCAAAAACCATAAAAAATGCTTTTTAAGCCCAAAATTCAGAAGCTCCGTTGCCAAAATATGAATGAAATAGATTTTGGGCATAAATTCGACTACGAACATCGTCAAAAACCATAAAAAATGCTTTTTAAGCCCAAAATTCAGAAGCTCCGTTGCCAAAATATGAATGAAATGAATTTTGGGCATAAATTCGACTACGAACATCGTCAAAAACCATAAAAAATGCCTTTTCAGCCCAAAATTTAGAAGCTCCGTTGCCAAAATATGAATGAAATGGATTTTGGGCATAAATTCGACTACTAAATTCGACAAAAACTATAAAAAATAGCTTAGAAATGAATATATTATGACAAAATCTGTCAAAATGACAGTTACTAGATATTTTTTATCCCAATTACGTCGAAAATCCACATTTTTTTCCACCCAATATCGATCTTCCGAAAGACAAAGTTTGAATATAAATATTTTAAGGACTTTTCGTAATAACCAGCCATTATGGGTATGTAAAATGATTTTTATAATTTGAATTTCATTGGGAAAATTCATCGCGGCATTCGGCTAATAAGGAAATTAGACAATTTCTTACCTGAAATGTCATTTAACGAATTGATGACTTTTAGTATCATCAATCATTAAATTGACTTCAGATTTACTCACTTTTCGTTAGAACAAACAATTTGATCGTTTCTTATTATATGTTAGTTGAATCAATTTCGAAACTTACAGGGTGATACATTTCACTTTGATTTAGATTTGAATTTTTTTTGTCAAACTTTATCCTTGTATAATTTCTAGAATTATGAATTTAGAGTAACTTAATAAAAATATTCATTTAGGTATATCTTTAATCTTTAAATTGTCGCAAATTTCAACTCAATATCTTTTATAGTTTTTTCGTTATCTCGATTTAAATGGAGGCATCGAAGTTTTTTTGAACAAATTTTAATTAACAATTAATTCTTGATTGAAAGAAAAATAATGAATAATAATAATATTTTTTAAAAAAACTCGAAGATTTATAGTCATTTTACATAAAACAATTTGAAAAAATATCATATAATACAGGGTATAGTCAAATCTTTCATTTTAATTCGGAGGAAAATAAATACCAAGTTATTTAGACTGACGAAATATTTTAGAATTAATTTATTTTTTTACTGATACTTTACATATTTTTCTTTGGATTTATACCAATTTTAATATTCTCATTGTATAGAAATGAGCAGTAGAAATTTTTACACTGAATCATTTTATTAAAAATTTATTACTAACTTCCACCCTGTATATTTTCTATACTAATAGATATTGAAAAATCTTTCGAAAACTATCATTTAGATGTATCTGTACTCTATCGATTGATATAAGATTTTTTCTAAAATTTTCCATAGTTTTCACGTAATTGTTAATTATACGAGGGTACTACAAATTTTTTGCGAACTATTCGTTACATAATAGTCGTTTAAATAAATTAACATTTCTAAGAAAGTGAAAAATGTTCATAATTCTTATATTTATGGTCTTTCATGTTAATTATCAGGTTAATAACTTCCGAAAATTACAGGGTGATACATTTTACTTTGATTTAGATTTGAATTTTTTTTGTCAAACTTTATCCCTGTATAATTTCTAGAATTATGAATTTAGAGTAACTTAATAAAAATATTCATTTAGGTATATCTTTAATCTTTAAATTGTCGCAAATTTCAACTCAATATCTTTTATAGTTTTTTCGTTATCTCGATTAAAATGGAGGCATCGAAGTTTTTTTGAAAATATTTTAATTAACAATTAATTCTTGATTGAAAGAAAAATAATGAACAATAATAATATTTTTTAAAAAAACTCGAAGATTTATAGTCATTTTTCATAAAACAATTTGAAAAAATATCATATAATACAGGGTATAGTCAAATCTTTCATTTTAATTCGGAGGAAAATAAATACCAAGTTATTTAGACTTACGAAATATTTTAGAATTAATTTATTTTTTTACTGATACTTTACATATTTTTCTTTGGATTTATACCAATTTTAATATTCTCATTGTATAGAAATGAGCAGTAGAAATTTTTACACTGAATCATTTTATTAAAAATTTATTACTAACTTCCACCCTGTATATTTTCTATACTAATAGATATTGAAAAATCTTTCGAAAACTATCATTTAGATGTATCTGTACTCTATCGATTGATATAAGATTTTTTCTAAAATTTTCCATAGTTTTCACGTAATTGTTAATTATACGAGGGTACTACAAATTTTTTGCGAACTATTCGTTACATAATAGTCGTTTAAATAAATTAACATTTCTAAGAAAGTGAAAAATGTTCATAATTCTTATATTTATGGTCTTTCATGTTAATTATCAGGTTAATAACTTCCGAAAATTACAGGGTGATACATTTTACTTTGATTTAGATTTGAATTTTTTTTGTCAAACTTTATCCCTGTATAATTTCTAGAATTATGAATTTAGAGTAACTTAATAAAAATATTCATTTAGGTATATCTTTAATCTTTAAATTGTCGCAAATTTCAACTCAATATCTTTTATAGTTTTTTCGTTATCTCGATTAAAATGGAGGCATCGAAGTTTTTTTGAAAATATTTTAATTAACAATTAATTCTTGATTGAAAGAAAAATAATGAACAATAATAATATTTTTTAAAAAAACTCGAAGATTTATAGTCATTTTTCATAAAACAATTTGAAAAAATATCATATAATACAGGGTATAGTCAAATCTTTCATTTTAATTCGGAGGAAAATAAATACCAAGTTATTTAGACTTACGAAATATTTTAGAATTAATTTATTTTTTTACTGATACTTTACATATTTTTCTTTGGATTTATACCAATTTTAATATTCTCATTGTTTAAAAATAAGCAGTAGAAATTTTTACAGTGAATCATTTTGTTAAAAATTTATTACTAACTTCCACCCTGTATATTTTATATACTAATAGATATTGAAAAATATTTCGAAAACTATCATTTAGATGTATCTGTACTCTATCGATTGGTATAAGATTTTTTCTAAAATTTTCCATAGTTTTCACGTAATTGTTAATTATACGAGGGTACTACAAATTTTTTGCGAACTTTTCGTTACATAATAGTCGTTTAAATAAATTAACATTTCTAAAAAAGTGAAAAATGTTCATAATTCTTATATTTATGGTCTTTCTTGTTAATTATCAGGTTAATAACTTCCGAAAA
The DNA here is from genome assembly GCF_026230105.1 of Diorhabda sublineata. NCBI lineage: Eukaryota > Metazoa > Arthropoda > Insecta > Coleoptera > Chrysomelidae > Diorhabda > Diorhabda sublineata. Next base: position 35,794,860 of record NC_079477.1, read on the forward strand.
TTACAGGGTGATACATTTCACTTTGGTTTAGATTTGAATTTTTTTTTGTCAAACTTTATCCTTGTATAATTTCTAGAATTATGAATTTAGAGTAACTTAATAAAAATATTCATTTAGGTATATCTTTAATCTTTGAATTGTCGCAAATTTTAACTCAATATCTTTTATAGTTTTTTCGTTATCTCGATTTAAATGGAGGCATCGAAGTTTTTTTGAAAATATTTTAATTAACAATTAATTCTTGATTTAAAGAAAAATAATGAACAATTATAATATTTTTTAAAAAAACTCGAAGATTTATAGTCATTTTTTACTAAACGAGTTTAAAAAATATCATATAATACAGGGTATAGTCAAATATTTCATTTTAATTCGGAGGAAAATAAATACCAAGTTAGATAGACTGACGAAATATTTTAGAATTAATTTATTTTTTTACTGATACTTTACATATTTTTCTTTGGATTTATACCAATTTTAATATTCTCATTGTATAGAAATGAGCAGTAGAAATTTTTACAGTGAATCATTTTGTTAAAAATTTATTACTAACTTCCACCCTGTATATTTTCTATACTAATAGATATTGAAAAATATTTCGAAAACTATCATTTAGATGTATCTGTACTCTATCGATTGGTATAAGATTTTTTCTAGCATTTTCCATAGTTTCCACGTAATTGTTAATTATACGAGGGTACTACAAATTTTTCGTTGCATAATTGACGTTTAAATGAAAAAAATAGTAAAAAATCGACAAATTTCTATCTAAATCTTACATTTATCGATCCCAATGTTACGAAATTAATTTTTTTCCAACCACACCGCGGGTGAAAAACTTTTTCTTCTTCGTACAATACACACACACACTCCCCCAGACATTCATCGGGAGATCAAAGTGACAATACAAAGGTGTTGTGTTACTATTGTTTACTTTAGTCAATTGTCCCTTTTGTTAGTGTCGTTCGTTGATGGCCAATTTCATTTAAGTTAATTTGATGGTTGAATAAATCGATATTACCAGAAATCCCCACTAGCATTCCATAAATTCCATTTGAAAATTAACCGTAACGTTCTAATATCTCAAAAAAACAATTTTTTCCAGCCCCTAACACTATTTATCACAATATTTCGATAAATTAAAATCGTTTTTTATATCTATATACGTTACAATATATATTTAACTAATTTTTGATCGCTCGGTATATTTTAACCACTTTTAGACGTTCCTTTATTGACATAAGTAATAATCCTTCGGCTCGGGACGCAATCAACCCTTATTTAATTAATTTTAATCGTTACCCTCTCAATATTTTATATTTGCGATAGTCATTTATTAATTACCCTGTATATTTGTTTGATTTGTAATAAAATGGCACTCACCAATCTCCCTAGATCGTTGAAATTGGTCGAAAGTTCGTGGTCTTGACTCATTGTATTTTTTTTTTTTTTTAAACACTTTTTAACACTAATTTGTCTTATCGAAAATTCGATTTTTTTACCCCAAATTCGTAAAAAGCTTGTGGAACGTCGTTAATACGAAATATGTTTCTGAATTGCGAAGAACTCGAAGCACCTGCTGAAAATGAAAATTACGACGTAGTAGGAGTGGTAGGGACACGCCCCCGCAATGCCAAAACGCCCCTTTATGTACAATCTTATATTCAACCCTTAAATTCCTACAATCTATAATGAACAGGGTGTAATTAGAGGGTAAGTTGAATATGTATATATCGAATTTTTGATTGAACCTTCCAGGACACTTTTTTTTTTAATTTCTGACATTTTTAAACTCCCCTGGACCTTCATAGACACTTTTTTACCGTTTCGAACTTTCCTGGACACTTTTTCACATCATCGAAAGCTTTCTACACAATTTTCTACTGATTGCAGTCTTTCTAAATAGTTTTTTTATGTACATGGAGTTTTTAGAACACCTTTTTTGACTTCTTGATCATTTTTAAGCGATTGCAACCTTCATAGACACTTTTTTACCGCTTCGAACTATCCTGGACACTTTATCACATCATCGGAAGCTTTCTACACATTTGTTTTACTGATTGGAGTATTTCTATATAGTTTTTTTATGTACATGGAGTTTTTGGAACTCCTTTTTTGAGCTCATGATCATTTTAAGCGATTGCAACCTTCATAGACACTTTTTTACCGCTTCGAACTATCCTGGACACTTTTTCACATCATCGGAAGCTTTCTACACATTTGTTTTACTGATTGGAGTATTTCTATATAGTTTTTTTATGTACATGGAGTTTTTAGAACACCTTTTTTGACTTCTTGATCATTTTTAAGCGATTGCAACCTTCATAGACACTTTTTTACCGCTTCGAACTATCCTGGACACTTTTTCACATCATCGGAAGCTTTCTACACATTTGTTTTACTGATTGGAGTATTTCTATATAGTTTTTTTATGTACATGGAGTTTTTAGAACACCTTTTTTGACTTCTTGATCATTTTAAGCGATTGCAACCTTCATAGACACTTTTTTACCGCTTCGAACTATCCTGGACACTTTTTCACATCATCGGAAGCTTTCTACACATTTGTTTTACTGATTGGAGTATTTCTATATAGTTTTTTTATGTACATGGAGTTTTTAGAACACCTTTTTTGACTTCTTGATCATTTTTAAGCGATTGCAACCTTCATAGACACTTTTTTACCGCTTCGAACTATCCTGGACACTTTATCACATCATCGGAAGCTTTCTACACATTTGTTTTACTGATTGGAGTATTTCTATATAGTTTTTTTATGTACATGGAGTTTTTGGAACTCCTTTTTTGAGCTCATGATCATTTTAAGCGATTGCGACCTTCATAGACACTTTTTTACCGCTTCGAACTTTCCTGGACACTTTTTCACATCATCGGAAGCTTTCTACACAATTTTCTACTGATTGCAGTCTTTCTAAATAGTTTTTTTATGTACATGGAGTTTTTAGAACACCTTTTTTGACTTCTTGATCATTTTTAAGCGATTGCGACCTTCATAGACACTTTTTTACCGCTTCGAACTATTTTGGACACTTTTTCACATCATCGGAAGCTTTCTACACAATTTTCTACTGATTGCAGTCTTTCTAAATAGTTTTTTTATGTACATGGAGTTTTTAGAACACCTTTTTTGACTTCTTGATCATTTTGAAGCGATTGCGACCTTCAAAGACACTTTTTTACCGCTTCGAACTATCCTGGACACTTTATCACATCATCGGAAGTTTTCTACACATTTGTTTTACTGATTGGAGTATTTCTATATAGTTTTTTTATGTACATGGAGTTTTTGGAACTCCTTTTTTGAGCTCATGATCATTTTTAAGCGATTGCAACCTTCATAGACACTTTTTTACCGCTTCGAACTATCCTGGACACTTTTTCACATCATCGGAAGCTTTCTACACATTTGTTTTACTGATTGGAGTATTTCTATATAGTTTTTTTATGTACATGGAGTTTTTAGAACACCTTTTTTGACTTCTTGATCATTTTTAAGCGATTGCAACCTTCATAGACACTTTTTTACCGCTTCGAACTATCCTGGACACTTTATCACATCATCGGAAGCTTTCTACACATTTGTTTTACTGATTGGAGTATTTCTATATAGTTTTTTTATGTACATGGAGTTTTTGGAACTCCTTTTTTGAGCTCATGATCATTTTAAGCGATTGCGACCTTCATAGACACTTTTTTACCGCTTCGAACTTTCCTGGACACTTTTTCACATCATCGGAAGCTTTCTACACAATTTTCTACTGATTGCAGTCTTTCTAAATAGTTTTTTTATGTACATGGAGTTTTTGGAACTCCTTTTTTGAGCTCATGATCATTTTTAAGCGATTGCAACCTTCATAGACACTTTTTTACCGCTTCGAACTATCCTGGACACTTTTTCACATCATCGGAAGCTTTCTACACATTTGTTTTACTGATTGGAGTATTTCTATATAGTTTTTTTGTGTACATGGAGTTTTTAGAACACCTTTTTTGACTTCTTGATCATTTTTAAGCGATTGCGACCTTCATAGACACTTTTTTACCGCTTCGAACTATCCTGGACACTTTTTCACATTATCGGAAGCTTTCTACACATTTGTTTTACTGATTGGAGTATTTCTATATAGTTTTTTTATGTACATGGAGTTTTTGGAACTCCTTTTTTGAGCTCATGATCATTTTTAAGCGATTGCGACCTTCATAGACACTTTTTTACCGCTTCGAACTATCCTGGACACTTTTTCACATCATCGGAAGCTTTCTACACATTTGTTTTACTGATTGGAGTATTTCTATATAGTTTTTTTATGTACATGGAGTTTTTGGAACTCCTTTTTTGAGCTCATGATCATTTTTAAGCGATTGCGACCTTCATAGACACTTTTTTACCGCTTCGAACTATCCTGGACACTTTTTCACATCATCGGAAGCTTTCTACACAATTTTCTACTGATTGCAGTCTTTCTAAATAGTTTTCTTATGTACATGGAGTTTTTAGAACACCTTTTTTGACTTCTTGATCATTTTTAAGCGATTACGACCTTCATAGACACTTTTTTACCGCTTCGAACTATTTTGGACACTTTTTCACATCATCGGAAGCTTTCTACACAATTTTCTACTGATTGCAGTCTTTCTAAATAGTTTTTTTATGTACATGGAGTTTTTGGAACTCCTTTTTTGAGCTCATGATCATTTTTAAGCGATTGCGACCTTCATAGACACTTTTTTACCGCTTCGAACTATCCTGGACACTTTTTCACATCATCGGAAGCTTTCTACACAATTTTCTACTGATTGCAGTCTTTCTAAATAGTTTTTTTATGTACATGGAGTTTTTAGAACACCTTTTTTGACTTCTTGATCATTTTTAAGCGATTACGACCTTCATAGACACTTTTTTACCGCTTCGAACTATTTTGGACACTTTTTCACATCATCGGAAGCTTTCTACACAATTTTCTACTGATTGCAGTCTTTCTAAATAGTTTTTTTATGTACATGGAGTTTTTGGAACTCCTTTTTTGAGCTCATGATCATTTTAAGCGATTGCGACCTTCATAGACACTTTTTTACCGCTTCGAACTTTCCTGGACACTTTTTCACATCATCGGAAGCTTTCTACACAATTTTCTACTGATTGCAGTCTTTCTAAATAGTTTTTTTATGTACATAGAGTTTTTAGAATATCCTTTTCTGACTTCTTGATCATTTTGAAGCGATTAGGACCTTAATAGACACTTTTTTACCGCTTCGAACTTTCCTGGACACTTTTTCACATCATCGGAAGCTTTCTACACAATTTTCTACTGATTGCAGTCTTTCTAAATAGTTTTTTTATGTACATAGAGTTTTTGGAATACCCTTTTCTGACTTCTTGATCATTTTGAAGCGATTAGGACCTTAATAGATACTTTTTTACCGCTTCGAACTTTCCTGGACACTGTTTCACATCATCGGAAGCTTTCTAGACATTTTTGTACTGATTGGACTCTTTATAAATAGTTTTTTTGTGTACATGGAGTTTTTAGAACACCTTTTTTGACTTCTGGATTATTTTTAAGCAATTGCGACCTTCAAAGACACTTTTTACCGCATCAAACTTTCCTGGACACTTTTTCACACAACTAGGAACTTTCTAGACACTTTTTCATTGATTTATGCTTTACTAGATTGTTTTTTCTGTGAAGGAAGCTTATCAAATAGTGTTTTTTACATTTTAAGCGTTCGGGACCTTCCTAAACACTTTTCTAGCGGTTCAAACTTTCCTAGACAATTTTTCACATATTTGAAAGCTTTCTAGATACTTTTTTATTGAATGATGTCTTCCAAGATCGTTTTTTCTTTCAAAGAAGCTTCTCAAACCCTATTTTTTACATTTTTTCCAACGCTTTTTTAAACTTTCATCGTAATTAGATTTGAAATTTGACAAAATCATTGCACCTTGTATAAATTTAAATGATATTTATATCGTTCAAGTCCTTCCTTTCCAAATTTTCGTTACATCCTGTATAAACCACGTAATTTTTATTATTTACGTCAATTTTATTATTGTAAAATTGTCGCTTTGATTTTTAATTGCTTTTTTTATCACGTTTTTACTATCATTTATTTCCGAATCACACTGTATGTAATATATGTGTAATATGTATGTTTTTTGAATGATGACGTGGGACATAGAGATCCATTATCATGTTACCACGCAAATTACCAGATTGAGATACCGAAGCAAACAAAAAGAAATACGAACAAACATGTAAACTTGATAAATATTTAAAACCGGAAGGCGGGGTCAAATGTTATTGGCGGAAGTGGACCCCCCGTAGGCCAATCGTACTTCCGGTTCTACTCGGCATTACGCGCAGTCCCATTACAGCAGCCCGAAAGGATTGAGCAGTCGAATTTTCAATTACATTACACGATGAAAGAATAATACTTCAGGGAAAATTGAATTTTTAGTATAATGCATTATAAATCACGGAATATTATAGATAAGGAGCCGTTCCGATTATATTTTTATCGTAATTTATGTATTGTATTAGCTTTTTATGTATTGTACTAGCAATAATATTGCATTTATACATTTTTGATAAGAAAATAATAAATCAAACAAATATTATAATAATAAAATGAAATTGAAAGTAGTTAGTTGGTTGTATATATGTAAAGTCAAAGACGTTTCCTTAAAAAAGAAGAACAAGACTTTATTGATAAAACAGATGAAACAAATCAAAATATAGTTATAAAACAATGTTATTTTAGTAGGAATGGAATAAATATTATAAAATATTGATGATAATTGTTTTGATAGTACTATATATGTTTTTGATAATATAATTTTTTTTCTTTATATTGACTGTATAATTGTAGCATTAGAGGCGTATCCTTAATAAAAGAAGAGCGTTGACGTTAAATGACTTTGACAGTAACATAAAATGACACCAATATTTTGATAAGATAATATAGTGAAAATTAAACGATATGGTAAATAGATATAATAATAATCGTTATTTTAATACACATTCCTTTTATTTCAGATGCAATTCATGTTACTGTTTAGCCGACAAGGCAAACTTAGGTTACAAAAATGGTACGTGGCGCATCCCGATAAATTGAAGAAAAAAATAACACGAGAATTGATCACCACTATTTTAGCGAGAAAACCGAAGATGTGCAGTTTTTTAGAATGGCGAGAACTGAAAGTCGTATATAAAAGGTGAGCCAACGATACATGGTGATTAATTAATATCTTTTTTTCATTTCAGATACGCCAGTTTATATTTTTGTTGCGCTATCGAGCAATGCGACAACGAGCTATTAACTTTGGAAATAATACATCGTTACGTCGAGTTACTCGATAAATATTTCGGTAGCGTGAGTATTTATTCGTATATTTCACTAATTATATGTTGATTGATTTTTTTTTCAGGTTTGCGAATTGGACATTATATTTAATTTTGAGAAAGCTTATTTCATATTGGACGAGCTTATGTTGGGTGGAGAAGTACAGGAGACGAGCAAGAAGAACGTATTGAAAGCCATCGCAGCCCAGGATCTTTTACAAGAGGTTAGTCACGGAAATATTGATATTTAAATTGTTTTTTTTTCACTTTTTTAATACAAACAGCTAATAATTAGGCTTGTATATATTTAAAAACGTTTTTTTTTAAATATTTATTCGATTTGTGATACATTTCATCAGTTTTTCATACAGTGTGACCTATCTATATTGTACGGTACAATTGAACTACTAAGATACAATGTTTAAGCCTTACGGTACAAATGAACTACTTTTTTTTGAAATTAACACGTTAGCGTGATCTAGGCCAGTATTAGCTGTTTAAAATTTATTTTATTTGTCAATTTCTTGTCACTTTATCGGTGTATACGTTTTAATGATGTCTATCGCTTATTTTTTTCAATTGTACGTAATTTTTGATGCACACGAAGGATTTGAACGACAGTTAAGAAAGTGTTTTACCGTTTATATTGACTGAAATGTAATTATTGTAGGCAGTTTAATCGAAGATGCGCTTTAAAGTTGATAATGTCGATCGTTTTAATAATTATTTGTGGTTTATGTAGGAAAACAATTCAAACGGAGCTCGGTTTTTGATAGATTTTTATTGCAAACAAATATTTTAGGGGATACGCTGTATATCAATACAATTTGTACTCTTACAGATCGTATTTTACGTTTTTGTGCAGTTTTTTTTGGCTGATTTGACCATTTTCTAAATAATTGACATTTTCTAAACAATTTTTCAATGTATAAATTCTTCTTAGACACTTTTTCCCTTGTGGGACCTTTCTAGATACTCATTTCATTTTTGAAACCTTGGTAGACACTTTTTTTCGTGATTGGAACCTTTGTAGGCACTTTTTTACTGTTTGAACCTTCCTAGAAACTTTGTTTCATGATACGGATTTTTTTAGGCACTTATTTTGTTATTGGAACCTCGGTACCTACTTTTTTTCATGATTGGAACCTTTGTAGACACTTTTTTGCTGTTGGAATCTCCCTAGATACTCATTTGATGATTGGAACCCTTATAGATACTCTTTTTCACAATAGGAACCTTCTTAGGCAATTATTTTATGATAGGAACCTTTCTAAGCCTTTGATTCTTAATTGAATCCTTCCTATACACTCATTTCTTGCCTGGAACCTAAGTGAACACTTTATTCACATTTAGAACTCGTATAGACACTTTTTTTTCGATAGGAACCTTTCTACACACTATTTTTAATAATTGAAAAATTTCAAAACCTTTTTCTAAAAATAGGAACCTTCCTAAAGACTTTTTTGTTTAATGGAACCATCTTACAAACGTTTTTTAATAATTGGCAGCTTTCCAGGCAATTTTTTGACGAGTGGATTCTTCCAAAACGCTTTTTTTGACGAGTGGATTCTTCCAAAACGCTTTTTTTGACAAAGGGAACCCTCTTAAACGAGTTTTTTCATAATTGGAACCTTCAAATATATTTTTTAAACAGATGGAACCTTCCTGGTCACTTTTTTATAATTGGAACCCCCCTAAGAATTTTTTTTCGCTATTGGAACCTTCTCAGACATTTTTTATACAGTATGTAACTTAACTACATAATTTTTTGACGAATGGAACCATTTTAAACAGGTTTTTCGATATTTGGAACCTCTTTCCAAACGATTTTTTAATAATTGGAACCTTCTTATACATTTTTTTATACCAAATGGAACCTTTTTGACTCTCATTTTCTAATTAGAATCTCCGTGTACATTTTTGAATCGTCTGCTTGTAAATTGTGTTAATATACAGGACGGATCCGCTTAAAATGATTCACGTTTCAATCAAATTTGACATTTTTTGTTGTATTTTATTATCTCGTGTCGACATTATTTCGAATTTCGTTATAAATAACTTTTGAATTGCATGTATACGATGTCGCTTTGAAAATTTCTAATTTTAATAGCATGTACGCATGAATATATATCCTCCGCCCCTCGTTGCCGCCGCAATTCGAATTGTACCTAATTTTTTGCCCAAAATGATCGAAAAACACTCTGTATGATCGCGTTTTGCGAATCATTTTTTTTGCCTCGAACCTATAGAAACAGAAAAAAAAATGGCCGCGATTTTTTCCGAACCATTTTTTGTTATATATAAAAATCTGTTTTTGTAAATTTGTTATCAATAAAAAAGTTTGTTGGATTTAATTTGTTTGAATTGATGATTCATTGATTCGTTGTCCTAGAAAAAAAATTGAATTTTCGTATACCGGGCGGCTCGAAAAAATCGTCTCAACAAATCTGGTGATTAGGGGTAGTTTATCGAAAGTGATGTTCACCAGGTCTGTTTGGGTGGAATTTTCGGGGGCTTTTTGTGAATAATTTTGTTATGTTATTTACAAAAAAAATTCTGACTCAGAAAAATGTCATTACGAAGTATGTCATACGATTACAAATTAATTTTTAGAGTTTGTTTCTGTTTCTATCGCCTACCGTTTACGTTTCGATTTATTTTATACTTCAAAACAGGAAATTTTGAGATTTACTTCGCTTAAATCTTGTTTGGGGTCAATGACAGCTCAATAAACTGTTAGAAATTCTGTTTGGGGTCAACGGGACCTCATAAAGTCGTTAGTTACTCTGTTTGGGATCAATAGGAGCTCATAAAGTCGTTTTAAACTCTGTTTGGGATCAATGAGAGCTCATAAAATAGCTAGAAACTGTTTGGGATCAATTAGAGCTCAAAAAGTAGTTAGAAACTCTGTTTGGTATCATCAATGGGAGCTCAGAAATTAGTTAGAAACTCTGTTTGGGATCAATAGGAGCTCATAAAATAGTTAGAAATACTGTTAGGTGTCAATGGGAGCTCATAAAATGGTTAGAAACTCTGTTTGGGATAAATAAAAGCTCATTTAGTCGTTATTAACTCAATGAGTGCTCACAAAGTAGCTAGGAACTCTGTTTGGGGTTAGTGGGAGCTCACAAAGTAGCTAGAAACTCTGTTTGGGGTCAATGGGAGCTCATAAAGTAGTTAGAAACTCTGTTTTGGTTCAGTGGGAGCTCATAAAGTAGTTAGAAAGTCTGTTTGGGGTCAATGGAGCTCATAAACTAGTTAGAAACTCTGTTTTGGCTCAGTGGGAGCTCATAAAGTAGTTAGAAACTCTGTTTTGGCTCATAGTTAGGTAGTTAGAAACTCTGTTTGGGGACAATGGGAGCTCATAAAGTAGTTAGAAACTCTGTTTGGGGACAGTAGGGGCTCATAAAATCATTATAAAAGTCATTTTTGCTGAAAATAAGCTTAAAATATCATTATAAACTCTGTTTGTGCTCAATAGAATTCTGTTTTTCTGGTGTTGTTACTTGTTACTGTAAACTTTGATAAAAACCCTTTTTGTAGCTAACTGAAGCCATAAAATCATGAAATACTTTGTGAAGTTCATTAAAAACTATGTTTCTTTAGCAAGGGAGCTCATAAATTTATTAAAAACTCCGTTTCTCGAGCAAAGAAACTTATAACTGCAATAAAAACTCAGTTGTTTTAGAAAAAGAGCTCATAAATTCGTTGAAGTCTCAGTTTCTTCGGTCAATCTCCTTTAAAACTCCGTTTTTTTAGCAAAGGAGCTCATAATTTCTCTGTTTATTTTAATAAAGGAGCTCATAAATTCATTAAAACTTCTGTTTCTTAAGCAGAGAAGCTTATAAATTGGTGAAAAACTCTGTTTTTTTAATAAAGGAGCTCATAAATTCATTAAAAACTCTGTCTATCAAGCAGAGAAGCTTATAAATTGGTGAAAAACTCTGTTTTTTTAATAAAGGAGCTCATAAATTCATTAAAAACTCTGTTTATCAAGCAGAGAAGCTTATAAATTGGTTAAAACTCTGTTTTTTAATAAAGGAGCTCATAAATTCATTAAAAACTCTGTTTATCAAGCAGACAAGCTTATAAATTGGTTAAAACTCTGTTTTTTAATAAAGGAGCTCATAAATTCATTAAAAACTCTGTTTATCAAGCAGACAAGCTTATAAATTGGTTAAAACTCTGTTTTTTAATAAAGGAGCTCATAAATTCATTAAAAACTCTGTTTCTTAAGCAGACAAGCTTATAAATTGGTTGAAAACTCTGTTTTTTCAATAGATGAGCTCATAAATTCATTAAAAACTCTGTTTCTTAAGCAGACAAGCTTATAAATTGGTTAAAAACTCTGTTTTTCAATAGATGAGCTCATAAATTCTTTAAAAACTCTGTTTATCAAGCAGACAAGCTTATAAATTGGTTAAAACTCTGTTTTTTAATAAAGGAGTTCATAAATTCATTAAAAACTCTGTTTCTTAAGCAGAGAAGGTTATAAACTGGTTAGAATCTCTGTTTTTTTAATAAAGGAGCTCATAAATTCATTAAAAACTCTGTTTATCAAGCAGAGAAGCTTATGAACTGGTTAAAAACTCTGTTTTTTCAATAGATAAGCTCATAAATTCATTAAAAACTCTGTTTCTTAAGCAGAGAAGGTTATAAACTGGTGAAAAACTCTGTTTTTTCAATAGATGAGCTCATAAATTCATTAAAAACTCTGTTTCTTAAGCAGACAAGTTTATAAACTGGTTGAAAACTCTGTTTTTTCAATAGATGAGCTCATAAATTCATTAAAAACTCTGTTTCTTAAGCAGACAAGTTTATAAACTGGTTGAAAACTCTGTTTTTTCAATAGATGAGCTCATAAATTCATTAAAAACTCTGTTTCTTAAGCAGACAAGTTTATAAACTGGTTGAAAACTCTGTTTTTTCAATAGATAAGCTCATAAATTCATTAAAAACTCTGTTTCTTAAGCAGACAAGCTTATAAATTGGTTAAAAACTCTGTTTTTTCAATAGATGAGCTCATAAATTCATTAAAAACTCTGTTTCTTAAGCAGACAAGTTTATAAACTGGTTGAAAACTCTGTTTTTTCAATAGATGAGCTCATAAATTCATTAAAAACTCTGTTTCGTCGGCAATTAATCTCTTAAACTGTATTTATGCTGAAATAAGGACAATAAAAACTTCGTATTAGCATAAAATAATTTCGAAAATTTCTCAAAAAACTCTATTTGAGATGATAAAGAATCAATTAACGACGTTTTTAATTATCAAATGATTTTAATTCTTGTATAATTTGTTAAGGACGAAGCCGTTGAAGGTGCTTTAAGGGATATCGGTTTGCTGTAAAGTGCCACGTTGCCATTCTACTTGCTGATCGTGATTAATCGGACCATTAATCGACATTTTTTTTCCATAAAAATAAATATATATATTTTTTCTACAAAAATAAACATATCGGCATAAATGTAGTAGTTGTATTTCATACGTATCTAACAGTAGTTTGAAAAGGATAAGTTGTCGAAAAAAAATACGACGTTTCGATCGTTAAATCGACATCATCGGAAACTATATGGTTTTTCAACTAACCCCCCTATATTAAATCGGTTAAAAATCGTTTTATTTTTTTTTTCTTTCAACTTATCCTTGTATGTAAGCATCGAATTGTAGTTTTTCTGTATCTAAACTCACTTTTATTTTATTTTTCTACTAAAAACAAAGATGTCTTCCTTTCTAATTATTTTTTGTTTTTCTCAATAGATTTTTACAATTTTTTTCTATCTTTTTATTAACAATTTTCCGTTTAACGATCACGCGAACGCAGATTTAAACGTTTCTCTTCTTCTTTTTCCTTATCACGTTACAATTATACGGGGGTGATTCAATAATTCATATTTATTTACGTTTTTTTCTGTGTTGCGTGATTTTTCCTTTTTCGCCGCCTCGCCTTCGACTAATATCTATTTGGACTGGGTGTAAATGATTTTTTTTTTGGTGATAAGTGACGTAAATGACAATATGAAAGTGGATAAAGCAGTGATTGTGAAGGAATGACGTCATTTAGGTACGTAAATAATTTTATCCACGTTCATATTGGTTCGAAATCGAAAAAATAATTGTACAAAAATGTTTGTTCTGTTGTTCTAGGAGGAAACGCCCCAGGGATTTTTCGATGATCACGGTCTTGGTTAAATGACCTACTCGTCGAGAATATTTTATCTATTAGCCCGAATAAATTTCTCTTTAGTACCACTTTTTTTCATAATTTTTCGATTTCAATTTAGTACCATCACCCTGTATGTTGTTACTACGAAAAACATAATTTTTTTTTAAATAAATTGAAAAATACTCGCTGTAAACAACTTTCTTATATCCCCCTGTATGTATATCCCGAAGAAATTCCTTCAATATAATTTTTTTTTCGTAATTTTTCGATTTCAATTTAGTACCATCACCCTGTATGTTGTTACTACGAAAAACATAATTTTTTTTTAAATAAATTGAAAAATACTCGCTGTTAACAACTTTCTTATATCCCCCTGTATGTATATCCCGAATAAATTCCTTCAATATCATTTTTTTTTTCATAATTTTTCGATTTCAATTTAGTACCATCACCCTGTATGTTGTTACTACGAAAAACATAATTTTTTTTTAAATAAATTGAAAAATACTCGCTGTTAACAACTTTCTTATATCCCCCTGTATGTATATCCCGAATAAATTCCTTCAATATCATTTTTTTTTTTCATAATTTTTCGATTTCAATTTAGTACCATCACCCTGTAGTTACTACGAAAAACATAATTTTTTTTAAATAAATTGAAAAATACTCGCTGTAAACAACTTTCTTATATCCCCCTGTATGTATATCCCGAATAAATTCATTCAATATCATTTTTTTTCGTAATTTTTCGATTTCATTTTAGTACCATCACCCTGTATGTTACTACGAAAAAATGAATTAAACAACTTTTTTATACCACCCTGTATATATTCTAACTTTTTTTTAAAGTCAGACAAATATTTGATATAAATAATAAATTTGAAGGGACTCACCCTGTATGCTCAAAATTCTTAGTACGATCTACATTTGATCAAAATTTATTTTTTTATTTAAACAAGCGTTTTACTATTTCTATCGACATTAAATGAATAAATTTTAAATAAAAATCAAGTTTTTGTAAATATAATAATAACCGTCATTAACGCCATCTTGAGAACGTGGTATTAACGATATCGGTTCCACCTATCGATTATATATCGAACTATAATTCGAAAATAGAAGGAAACTAATAACTGTAATCAGGGAAAAGAATTAAAATAACACGAGATGGCGTAACTTGTATAAAGTAACTTACGAGGGGTCATATTAATTACAAGTTAGAAGAAATATCTACCAAGAGATTTCCAAAAGTTTCTAATTTATTTATTTTGTATAGATTTATGTAAGTGAGTTGGAGATTAAATATAATGCTACCGGGGGTGGTACAAAAGTACCGATAAACATTTCTAATGCGCAATATATCAAAGTAAATAGTTATAGTCCCGTTATCATTTCGGAATTTTTCGTTAAGAACTTGTTAATTATATACGAGGGTATCATTGTATAAAAAATTAAATACGATGTTACAGGGGGTTTTTCAAAAGTATTTAAAAAAATTCGTAACACACAATAACACGACGTTACGAATTACGGGGGGATTTCAAAAAGTTATAACCACGTCATTATTTCAATAATTGCTGATATTGATTTAGTTATTATATAGGAGGGTTCTAACGCCCCTGAGATAAAATGCGATGTTACAGGGGTCTTTACAAAACTATGAATAAAAATGTAAAAATACCGGGGTTCTTCTAAAAATATTAATAGAAAAAAAAAATATTTTATATACGAATGTTTTTTTTTTACTAAAACACGCAAAATAAAAAGAATTAATTGTTTTTTTTTCATATATTTATCCAACATTCACCCTTACATCCAGTTAAATAATACCGTAAATACCCCAAGCCGTCCCTGTACTAAATTATATATCTATTAAAATAAATATTGATGTAACCTCGTATATTGCAATAGCAATTATATTTCATTGGTAAATTTATAGAGTGAATTTGACGGTTTACGAAATTACAGTTTCCTTTCCGTTATTTTAAACGTTGTTATTACCGCCGAGATACAGATGGCGCTTCGCGTCCGAATAGTCGTTTCGTCGGTTTGCGTAGAGGGGAGAGGTAGACGCAGTCAGGGCCAACGTTTGCGTCGAAGCATCGTCTAGATGCGCACTCGTCCTTCGATAGTTATGGTCAGCTGTGTTTCGTTAGACTGTATAGAGAAATGCTCTTTAGGCATTTAAGTTCGGCTGTCGAAATAACTTACAGACAGCAACATGTACTTTTACGGTTTCGAAATAACGTAGACGTTTAATATGCGTGCGGTTGCTTGTCCACGGTGAAGTTCTGGCGAGAGCGGTGGCTCGGTGGAATCATGGCGTCGGTGGCGGGCTCGCAAGAACAGCCGCCCGCCGCGCACGGCCATAGCTTCTGCAAGAAGACCTTCCATAAACCCACCTACTGTCATCATTGCAGCGATATGCTGTGGGGCCTTATACAACAGGGCTTCATATGCGAAGGTAAACTTTTTTTTTTATATAATTGTCGATAATATCACACATACACTTACCGGGGTACGAAGAAAAGTACTACAATTTTTTTTATTGAAAAGTAGGTCAGTATTATTGAAAAAAAATAAATTTTTTTGTACGACGTGACGGAAAAAATGTCAAAAATATATCAAAGTTATCGATTTCTTTTCGTATATAATTTTTTTTCTTATATAGGGTCAGTCAAAATATATAAAAATATAAAACTGAATTTACGCGTTGTTTTTTCAACTTCCCTGTATAATTTGAAACTTTAGTAGTTATCTTCGTATTTAACCGAAGATTCCTTGAATTTACTTATCTTGGGGATAATTTTTTAAAGCGGATATCAGATATACGACCGCGATATTTTTTTTTTTATTTTTTTCGAAGATAATATCTTAAAGACAGTTAAATTAAAAACATATACGTGGGTAGGACGAAAATACATTCGACAGAAGTAGTCCTCGTGAACAAAAAAAACGTCAAAATGACATTATTGAAAATAACTTTTGAGGTTATGTTAGTTCGGAACAGATACGAAGAAAAAAATTGAAATAAACGCGTTTTAAACGTAAATTTTTCATTTAGAATTGATAGTCTTTATTAATATTTAAAAATAATATACAGTATGATTTATACTAATATTATGTATTTATAAAATCACGTTCTAACTTACATATTCATATCACCCCTCGATATAATGATCGCTTAGAATGTGACTCCATTAAATTTATATAAAATTAAATTCAATCAAATTAATCATTCGTATTCAGTACAATCACATCCTAATTTACATTTTTATATCACTTTCAATATACTGATCATTGCGAATGTGATTTTATAAAATTTATATAAAATAAAATTCAGTCACACCATATATTATTTGTATCATTCAAATTTGATTTTAATTATATATTGGGATATTTTTAAGTGGTGAAAATGAAGCTACATTCTTGTAAAATATACAAAATAAAATTTGTATTCTGTACAACAACATTCTAACTCACATTTTTATATCATCTTCAATATAATGATCGTTTAGATCGTGACTTTATTTAATTTATATAAAATTCAATTACACCATATATTATTTGTATCAATCAAATTTGATTTTAATAATATATTGGTGTATTTTTAAGTGATGAAAATGATGCTATATCGTCGTAAAAAATACGAAATAAAATTTTAATCATTCGTATACAATACAATCACATTCTAATTTACTTTTTTATATCACTTTCAATATTCTCATCATTTAGAATGTGACTTTATTAAATTTATATAAAATAAAATTCAATTACACTGTATATTATTTGTATCATTGAAATTCGATTTTAATTATATATTGGGATATTTTTAAGTGATGAAGATGATGCTATATCGTCGTAAAATATGCGAAATAAAATTTTAATATAATTCGTATATTAAAACCATATTCTAACTAACATTTTTATATCACCTTCAATATACTGATCATTTAGATTGTGACTTCATTAAATTTATATAAAATAAAATTCAATCACACTATATATTAATTTTATCATTGAATTTCGATTTTAATTATATATTGGTGTATTTTTAAGTGATGAAAATGATGCTATATCATAGTAAAATATACGGAATCAAATTTTAATCATTCGTATACAGTAGAATCACATTCTAACTTACATTTTTATATCACTTTCAATATTCTCATAATTTAGAATGTGACTTTATAAAATTTATATAAAATAAAATTCAATCACACTATAAATTATTTGTATCATTGAAATTCGATTTTAATTATATGTTGGGATATATTCGAGTGATAAAAATGATGTTATTTCGTTGTAAAATGTACGAAATAAAATTTATTTAGGCCAGGATATGTTCTCAATTATAACTAACAAAAAAAATGAGACCAAGGTGAATATTGACGTCACTTACAATATACTTTTGTTTGTATGTTTATATATCCAGAAAAGATCGTCCATTTTTAGTACAGGGCCGTATTTAGGTACTACAATGAACCGTCGTGAAGAAAATAATTGAAAAATAATTTTTTTATCAATCACTAGTATAATTATTTATAAAAAACATTTTTTCTTGCCAAATTCTCGTTTTGATAATGTTACAATCATCTTCAGATACTTGTATAAAAATAAAATTGGATAAAATCACGCAAATTCGAAATTTCTCATTCTTTCATCATTCCATCGACAAATAACGTAAAAATTTGTACTGGCAGACGTTTCGATATTTATATTATCACCTGTAGATACTTGTATAGTGATGAAATCGATTTTACTGTCTTATAAACTGACTTATTGGCATCCAAAGTCACGTAAATTCGAAATTTCTCGCTCTTTCATCATTCCATCGACAAATAACGTAAAAATTTGTACTGGCAGACGTTTTTCTATTTAGATTATCACCTGTAGATACTTGTATAGTGATAAAATCGATTTTACTGTCTTATAAACTGACTTATTGGCATCCAAAGTCACGTAAATTCGAAATTTCTCGCTCTTTCATCATTCCATCGACAAATAACGTAAAAATTTGTACTGGCAGACGTTTTTCTATTTAGATTATCACCTGTAGATACTTGTATAGTGATAAAATCGATTTTACTGTCTTATAAACTGACTTATTGGCATCCAAAGTCACGTAAATTCGAAATTTCTCGCTCTTTCATCATTCCAACGACAAATAACGTAAAAATTTGTACTGGCAGACGTTTCTATATTTAGATTATCACCTGTAGATACTTGTATAGTGATAAAATCGATTTTACTGTCTTATAAACTGACTTATTGGCATCCAAAGTCACGTAAATTCGAAATTTCTCGCTCTTTCATCATTCCAACGACAAATAACGTAAAAATTTGTACTGGCAGACGTTTTTCTATTTAGATTATCACCTGTAGATACTTGTATAGTGATAAAATCGATTTTACTGTCTTATAAACTGACTTAATGGCATCCAAAGTCACGTAAATTCGAAATTTCTCGCTCTTTCATCATTCCAACGACAAATAACGTAAAAATTTGTACTGGCAGACGTTTTCCTATTTAGATTATCACCTGTAGATACTTGTATAGTGATAAAATCGATTTTACTGTCTTATAAACTGACTTATTGGCATCCAAAGTCACGTAAATTCGAAATTTCTCGCTCTTTCATCATTCCAACGACAAATAACGTAAAAATTTGTACTGGCAGACGTTTTCCTATTTAGATTATCACCTGTAGATACTTGTATAGTGATAAAATCGATTTTACTGTCTTATAAACTGACTTATTGGCATCCAAAGTCACGTAAATTCGAAATTTCTCGCTCTTTCATCATTCCATCGACAAATAACGTAAAAATTTGTACTGGCAGACGTTTCTATATTTAGATTATCACCTGTAGATACTTGTATAGTGATAAAATCGATTTTACTGTCTTATAAACTGACTTATTGGCATCCAAAGTCACGTAAATTCGAAATTTCTCGCTCTTTCATCATTCCAACGACAAATAACGTAAAAATTTGTACTGGCAGACGTTTTCCTATTTAGATTATCACCTGTAGATACTTGTATAGTGATAAAATCGATTTTACTGTCTTATAAACTGACTTATTGGCATCCAAAGTCACGTAAATTCGAAATTTCTCGCTCTTTCATCATTCCATCGACAAATAACGTAAAAATTTGTACTGGCAGACGTTTCTATATTTAGATTATCACCTGTAGATACTTGTATAGTGATAAAATCGATTTTACTGTCTTATAAACTGACTTATTGGCATCCAAAGTCACGTAAATTCGAAATTTCTCGCTCTTTCATCATTCCATCGACAAATAACGTAAAAATTTGTACTGGCAGACGTTTCTATATTTAGATTATCACCTGTAGATACTTGTATAGTGATAAAATCGATTTTACTGTCTTATAAACTGACTTATTGGCATCCAAAGTCACGTAAATTCGAAATTTCTCGCTCTTTCATCATTCCAACGACAAATAACGTAAAAATTTGTACTGGCAGACGTTTCTATATTTAGATTATCACCTGTAGATACTTGTATAGTGATAAAATCGATTTTACTGTCTTATAAACTGACTTATTGGCATCCAAAGTCACGTAAATTCGAAATTTCTCGCTCTTTCATCATTCCAACGACAAATAACGTAAAAATTTGTACTGGCAGACGTTTTCCTATTTAGATTATCACCTGTAGATACTTGTATAGTGATAAAATCGATTTTACTGTCTTATAAACTGACTTATTGGCATCCAAAGTCACGTAAATTCGAAATTTCTCGCTCTTTCATCATTCCATCGACAAATAACGTAAAAATTTGTACTGGCAGACGTTTCTATATTTAGATTATCACCTGTAGATACTTGTATAGTGATAAAATCGATTTTACTGTCTTATAAACTGACTTATTGGCATCCAAAGTCACGTAAATTCGAAATTTCTCGCTCTTTCATCATTCCATCGACAAATAACGTAAAAATTTGTACTGGCAGACGTTTTTCTATTTAGATTATCACCTGTAGATACTTGTATAGTGATAAAATCGATTTTACTGTCTTATAAACTGACTTAATGGCATCCAAAGTAACGTAAATTCGAAATTTCTCGCTCTTTCATCATTCCAACGACAAATAACGTAAAAATTTGTACTGGCAGACGTTTTTCTATTTAGATTATCACCTGTAGATACTTGTATAGTGATAAAATCGATTTTACTGTCTTATAAACTGACTTAATGGCATCCAAAGTCACGTAAATTCGAAATTTCTCGCTCTTTCATCATTCCAACGACAAATAACGTAAAAATTTGTACTGGCAGACGTTTCTATATTTAGATTATCACCTGTAGATACTTGTATAGTGATAAAATCGATTTTACTGTCTTATAAACTGACTTATTGGCATCCAAAGTCACGTAAATTCGAAATTTCTCGCTCTTTCATCATTCCATCGACAAATAACGTAAAAATTTGTACTGGCAGACGTTTTTCTATTTAGATTATCACCTGTAGATACTTGTATAGTGATAAAATCGATTTTACTGTCTTATAAACTGACTTAATGGCATCCAAAGTCACGTAAATTCGAAATTTCTCGCTCTTTCATCATTCCATCGACAAATAACGTAAAAATTTGTACTGGCAGACGTTTTTCTATTTAGATTATCACCTGTAGATACTTGTATAGTGATAAAATCGATTTTACTGTCTTATAAACTGACTTAATGGCATCCAAAGTCACGTAAATTCGAAATTTCTCGCTCTTTCATCATTCCAACGACAAATAACGTAAAAATTTGTACTGGCAGACGTTTTTCTATTTAGATTATCACCTGTAGATACTTGTATAGTGATAAAATCGATTTTACTGTCTTATAAACTGACTTAATGGCATCCAAAGTCACGTAAATTCGAAATTTCTCGCTCTTTCATCATTCCAACGACAAATAACGTAAAAATTTGTACTGGCAGACGTTTTTCTATTTAGTTTATCACCTGTAGATACTTGTATAGTGATAAAATCGATTTTACTGTCTTATAAACTGACTTAATGGCATCCAAAGTCACGTAAATTCGAAATTTCTCGCTCTTTCATCATTCCATCGACAAATAACGTAAAAATTTGTACTGGCAGACGTTTTTCTATTTAGATTATCACCTGTAGATACTTGTATAGTGATAAAATCGATTTTACTGTTTTATAAACTGACTTATTGGCATCCAAAGTCACGTAAATTCGAAATTTCTCGCTCTTTCATCATTCCATCGACAAATAACGTAAAAATTTGTACTGGCAGACGTTTCTATATTTAGATTATCACCTGTAGATACTTGTATAGTGATGAAATCGATTTTACTGTCTTATAAACTGACTTATTGGCATCCAAAGTCACGTAAATTCGAAATTTCTCGCTCTTTCATCATTTCATCGACAAATAACGTAAAAATTTGTACTGGCAGACGTTTCTATATTTAGATTATCACCTGTAGATACTTGTATAGTGATGAAATCGATTTTACTGTCTTATAAATTGACTTATTGGCATCCAAAGTCACGTAAATTCGAAATTTCTCGCTCTTTCATCATTCCATCGACAAATAACGTAAAAATTTGTACTGGCAGACGTTTTCCTATTTAGATTATCACCTGTCGATACTTGTATAGTGATAAAATCGATTTTACTGTCTCATATACTGACTTAATGGCATCCAAAGTCACGTAAATTCGAAATTTCTCGCTCTTTCATCATTCCATCGACAAATAACGTAAAAATTTGTACTGGCAGACGTTTTCCTATTTAGATTATCACCTGTCGATACTTGTATAGTGATAAAATCGATTTTACTGTCTTATAAACTGACTTATTGGCATCCAAAGTCACGTAAATTGGAAATTTCTCATTCTTTCATCAATCCATCGACAAATAACGTAAAAATTTGTACTGGCAGACGTTTCGATATTTAGATTATCACCTGTAGATACTTGTATAGTGATAAAATCGATTTTACTGTCTCATATACTGACTTATTGGCATCCAAAGTCACGTAAATTCGAAATTTCTCGCTCTTTCATCAATCCATCGACAAATAACGTAAAAATTTGTACTGGCAGACGTTTTCCTATTTAGATTATCACCTGTAGATACTTGTATAGTGATAAAATCGATTTTACTGTCTCATATACTGACTTATTGGCATCCAAAGTCACGTAAATTCGAAATTTCTCGCTCTTTCATCATTCCATCGACAAATAACGTAAAAATTTGTACTGGCAGACGTTTCGATATTTAGATTATCACCTGTAGATACTTGTATAGTGATAAAATCGATTTTACTGTCTTATAAACTGACTTATTGGTATCCAAAGTCACGTAAATTGGAAATTTCTCATTCTTTCATCAATCCATCGACAAATAACGTAAAAATTTGTACTGGCAGACGTTTCGATATTTAGATTATCACCTGTAGATACTTGTATAGTGATAAAATCGATTTTACTGTCTTATAAACTGACTTATTGGCATCCAAAGTCACGTAAATTGGAAATTTCTCATTCTTTCATCAATCCATCGACAAATAACGTAAAAATTTGTACTGGCAGACGTTTCGATATTTAGATTATCACCTGTAGATACTTGTATAGTGATAAAATCGATTTTACTGTCTCATATACTGACTTATTAGCATCCAAAGTCACGTAAATTCGAAATTTCTCGCTCTTTCATCAATCCATCGACAAATAACGTAAAAATTTGTACTGGCA
The DNA here is from genome assembly GCF_026230105.1 of Diorhabda sublineata. Taxonomy (NCBI): domain Eukaryota; kingdom Metazoa; phylum Arthropoda; class Insecta; order Coleoptera; family Chrysomelidae; genus Diorhabda; species Diorhabda sublineata. The sequence goes on from NC_079477.1 coordinate 35,818,146, forward strand.
GACGTTTTCCTATTTAGATTATCACCTGTCGATACTTGTATAGTGATAAAATCGATTTTACTGTCTTATAAACTGACTTATTGGCATCCAAAGTCACGTAAATTGGAAATTTCTCATTCTTTCATCAATCCATCGACAAATAACGTAAAAATTTGTACTGGCAGACGTTTCGATATTTAGATTATCACCTGTAGATACTTGTATAGTGATAAAATCGATTTTACTGTCTCATATACTGACTTATTGGCATCCAAAGTCACGTAAATTCGAAATTTCTCGCTCTTTCATCAATCCATCGACAAATAACGTAAAAATTTGTACTGGCAGACGTTTTCCTATTTAGATTATCACCTGTAGATACTTGTATAGTGATAAAATCGATTTTACTGTCTCATATACTGACTTATTGGCATCCAAAGTCACGTAAATTCGAAATTTCTCGCTCTTTCATCATTCCATCGACAAATAACGTAAAAATTTGTACTGGCAGACGTTTCGATATTTAGATTATCACCTGTAGATACTTGTATAGTGATAAAATCGATTTTACTGTCTTATAAACTGACTTATTGGTATCCAAAGTCACGTAAATTGGAAATTTCTCATTCTTTCATCAATCCATCGACAAATAACGTAAAAATTTGTACTGGCAGACGTTTCGATATTTAGATTATCACCTGTAGATACTTGTATAGTGATAAAATCGATTTTACTGTCTTATAAACTGACTTATTGGCATCCAAAGTCACGTAAATTGGAAATTTCTCATTCTTTCATCAATCCATCGACAAATAACGTAAAAATTTGTACTGGCAGACGTTTCGATATTTAGATTATCACCTGTAGATACTTGTATAGTGATAAAATCGATTTTACTGTCTCATATACTGACTTATTAGCATCCAAAGTCACGTAAATTCGAAATTTCTCGCTCTTTCATCAATCCATCGACAAATAACGTAAAAATTTGTACTGGCAGACGTTTTCCTATTTAGATTATCACCTGTCGATACTTGTATAGTGATAAAATCGATTTTACTGTCTTATAAACTGACTTATTGGCATCCAAAGTCACGTAAATTGGAAATTTCTCATTCTTTCATCAATCCATCGACAAATAACGTAAAAATTTGTACTGGCAGACGTTTCGATATTTAGATTATCACCTGTAGATACTTGTATAGTGATAAAATCGATTTTACTGTCTCATATACTGACTTATTGGCATCCAAAGTCACGTAAATTCGAAATTTCTCGCTCTTTCATCAATCCATCGACAAATAACGTAAAAATTTGTACTGGCAGACGTTTCGATATTTAGATTATCACCTGTAGATACTTGTATAGTGATAAAATCTATTTTACTGTCTCATATACTGACTTATTGGCATCCAAAGTCACGTAAATTCGAAATTTCTCGCTCTTTCATCAATCCATCGACAAATAACGTAAAAATTTGTACTGGCAGACGTTTCGATATTTAGATTATCACCTGTAGATACTTGTATAGTGATAAAATCGATTTTACTGTCTTATAAACTGACTTATTGGCATCCAAAGTCACGTAAATTCGAAATTTCTCGCTCTTTCATCATTCCATCGACAAATAACGTAAAAATTTGTACTGGCAGACGTTTCGATATTTAGATTATCACCTGTAGATACTTGTATAGTGATAAAATCGATTTTACTGTCTTATAAACTGACTTATTGGCATCCAAAGTCACGTAAATTCGAAATTTCTCGCTCTTTCATCATTCCATCGACAAATAACGTAAAAATTTGTACTGGCAGACGTTTTCCTATTTAGATTATCACCTGTAGATACTTGTATAGTGATAAAATCTATTTTACTGTCTCATATACTGACTTATTGGCATCCAAAGTCACGTAAATTCGAAATTTCTCGCTCTTTCATCTTTCCATCGACAAATAACGTAAAAATTTGTACTGGCAGACGTTTCGATATTTAGATTATCACCTGTAGATACTTGTATAGTGATAAAATCGATTTTACTGTCTCATATACTGACTTATTGGCATCCAAAGTCACGTAAATTCGAAATTTCTCGCTCTTTCATCTTTCCATCGACAAATAACGTAAAAATTTGTACTGGCAGACGTTTCGATATTTATATTATCACCTGTAGATACTTGTATAGTGATAAAATCGATTTTACTGTCTTATAAACTGACTTATTGGCATCCAAAGTCACGTAAATTCGAAATTTCTCGCTCTTTCATTAATCCATTGACAAATAACGTAAAAATTTGTACTGGCAGACGTTTCGATATTTATATTATCACCTGTAGATACTTGTATAGTGATAAAATCGATTTTACTGTCTTATAAACTGACTTATTGGCATCCAAAGTCACGTAAATTCGAAATTTCTCGCTCTTTCATTAATCCATCGACAAATAACGTAAAAATTTGTACTGGCAGACGTTTCGATATTTATATTATCACCTGTAGATACTTGTATAGTGATAAAATCGATTTTACTGTCTTATAAACTGACTTATTGGCATCCAAAGTCACGTAAATTCGAAATTTCTCGCTCTTTCATCTTTCCATCGACAAATAACGTAAAAATTTGTACAGGCAGACGTTTCTATATCTAGATTATCACCTGTAGATACTTGTATAGTGATAAAATCGATTTTACTGTCTTATAAACTGACTTATTGGCATCCAAAGTCACGTAAATTCGAAATTTCTCGCTCTTTCATTAATCCATTGACAAATAACGTAAAAATTTGTACTGGCAGACGTTTCGATATTTATATTATCACCTGTAGATACTTGTATAGTGATAAAATCGATTTTACTGTCTTATAAACTGACTTAATGGCATCCAAAATCACGTAAATTCGAAATTTCTCGCTCTTTCATCATTCCATCGACAAATAACGTAAAAATTTGTACTGGCAGACGTTTTCCTATTTAGATTATCACCTGTAGATACTTGTATAGTGATAAAATCTATTTTACTGTCTCATATACTGACTTATTGGCATCCAAAGTCGCGTAATTATCGATTTCAATTACTATCACTAAACCCCGGTATAATAGTGTAAATATCTCTATCAAATGATCACCCTGTATATTCCCGATGAGGAAAACGTGTACCGAAAAAGTGGGCATCTTTGTTTGAGGCGCGATAGCGAGAGAAAATAGATTTGTCTTGAATGTGGCATAGTTTCGCGTTACGGCGGCGGCTACGGAGGTGGGGGTAGGATGGGCTTATTCATACAGCCTCTCCGGATCAATACCATACCCCACCGCCGTACGTCGTCATCGTTGAAATTCATTTGCTTCCACTCGCAACAACGTTTTACTCGATTTCCGTTGATTCTGTCGAAACTTTTCGACAAACCCCCGTAAAACGACTCATTGCCACAATTACGATGTTCCTGATATATTTGTGACGCTGTATTATGATTTTTGACTGTCGAATTATTATTAATTGGTAGTATGTAAAGAAAATTATTTCGTAGGAAAAAAATTCGAAATGGCTTTGTCGAATTTTTGTGTTTTTAGTATTATTTTCGGTTTATTGTTTTATATTATGTACAATGATATAGGGATCTATTTTTACGTTTCCTTCGTCTATTTTTGGAAAATGTTATTTTTAAATTCACATCCTTGATCGTTACGTCGATGCGCACCTAGAGGGTGAAGGCGTATATGAAAACGGAAAAAATTAACGTTTTTCCTATTAAAAATTACGAAAATTTTATCGGTTGTCACAGTTTCCTTACTAAAATGACTTGTAGAACGTTTTTTTTATACATTTTCTCATTTTTTTATTTAAAATCAATTTTTAACACATTTTATGATATTTACCTCTTAAAATCTGCAAAAATAATGTACATAACATTTGAATTCATTTTTTTGTCGTTAGTTTTGGTAAAAAGTTGGAACTCCTGTCAAATATGACAGATATCTTGAGAAATTTCTATTTGAAATTAAATTTTGACACATTTTATGATATTTACCTCTTAAAATCTGCGAAAATAATGTACATAACATTTGAATTCATTTTTTTGTCGTTAGTTTTGGTAAAAATTTGGAATTCCTGTCAAATATGACAGATATCTTGAGAAATTTCTATTTGAAATTAAATTTTGACACATTTTATGATATTTACCTCTTAAAATCTGCGAAAATAATGTACATAACATTTGCATTCATTTTTTTGTCGTTAGTTTTGGTAAAAAGTTGGAACTCCTGTCAAATATGACAGATATCTTGAGAAATTTCTATTTGAAATTAAATTTTGACACATTTTATGATATTTACCTCTTAAAATCTGCAAAAATAATGTACATAACATTTGAATTCATTTTTTTGTCGTTAGTTTTGGTAAAAAGTTGGAACTCCTGTCAAATATGACAGATATCTTGAGAAATTTCTATTTGAAATTAAATTTTGACACATTTTATGATATTTACCTCTTAAAATCTGCAAAAATAATGTACATAACATTTGAATTCATTTTTTTGTCGTTAGTTTTGGTAAAAAGTTGGAACTCCTGTCAAATATGACAGATATCTTGAGAAATTTCTATTTGAAATTAAATTTTGACACATTTTATGATATTTACCTCTTAAAATCTGCAAAAATAATGTACATAACATTTGAATTCATTTTTTTGTCGTTAGTTTTGGTAAAAAGTTGGAACTCCTGTCAAATATGACAGATATCTTGAGAAATTTCTATTTGAAATTAAATTTTGACACATTTTATGATATTTACCTCTTAAAATCTGCAAAAATAATGTACATAACATTTGAATTCATTTTTTTGTCGTTAGTTTTGGTAAAAAGTTGGAACTCCTGTCAAATATGACAGATATCTTGAGAAATTTCTATTTGAAATTAAATTTTGACACATTTTATGATATTTACCTCTTAAAATCTGCAAAAATAATGTACATAACATTTGAATTCATTTTTTTGTCGTTAGTTTTGGTAAAAAGTTGGAACTCCTGTCAAATATGACAGATATCTTGAGAAATTTCTATTTGAAATTAAATTTTGACACATTTTATGATATTTACCTCTTAAAATCTGCAAAAATAATGTACATAACATTTGAATTCATTTTTTTGTCGTTAGTTTTGGTAAAAAGTTGGAACTCCTGTCAAATATGACAGATATCGTGACGAATTTCTATCTAAAATCAATTTTTAGCACATTTTATGATATTTGCTCCTTAAAAACTAACAAAATAATGTACAAAACAATTACATTCACTTTTTTTTCCGTTAATTCTGGATATAGTTTGGTATTCCTGTCAAATATGACAGATATCGTGAGGAATTTCTATTAAAAATCAAATTTTGGCACATTTCACGATGTTTTCCTCCTAAAAACTGACAAAAACATGTACACGACACTTTATTTCCTTTTTTTGGTATTAACTTTGAAAATAATCTGGAATTCCTGTCAAATGTGACAGATATCGTGAGGAATTTCCATTTAAAATCAAATTTTAACACATTTTATGATGTTTTTCTATTCAAAAATAATCAAAAACATATAGCAACACTGAAATTCACCTTTTTCCCATTTAATTTGGAAAATATTTAGTAATACTTGTCAAATATGACAGATATCGTAAGAAAACTATTTATACAAGAATTTTGACATATTTCATAATGTTTTCCTGTCAAAAATTATAAAAAAACTGTATAATCCACTTGTTTTTCTATGTATTTGAAAAGTAACTAAGTATTTCTGTCAATTATGACAGATCTTATCGCTTATCTCAAACGCCATTTCCAATGAATTCCTTTAGAAATAAATTATGAAACAGCAATTATAAATATCTATCGATACTCAAAATATACAGGGTAGATGGAGAATAAAGTATATGATACGAGGGGGAATCGATATTATCAATTCAACTTTTGGTAATTGCCGGATAAGAATTTATGTCATATATGACAATTTTCATTTCTATTTTGCAGTTTGCAACTTCGTTGTACATGATCGTTGCTTGAAGACTGTAGTATCTCCGTGTTCCAGCGTTGCCGCCAGTCAAATTAGGGTAAATCACTCGCCCGGGTGTCATTTTGACTATTGACATCATTTTTTTTTTTTGACAGAATCCCGTTGCCCACTGCTGGTCCGAATCATTTCATCATAAAAGAAAATTTTGCAACGTTTGCCGGAAGAGGCTGGACGATTCGGAATCGATCCATTGCGAAAGTACGTACTCCGAATTCTTCTTTTCTTTTTTATTTTTTGTTTTCGATTGCTAATTTTTCTTGTTCAGTTTGCGAATATTTCGTACACGTGGAATGTCAGGATTTCGCGGTGGCCGATTGTAAGGAGAACGCGACTTATCTTCCTGGTAAGCAGTTGGTGTACGTCCGCCATCAACATCATTGGCGGGAGGGGAACCTACCCAGCAACTCTAAATGCGCCCTCTGCAAAAAAACTTGTTGGACTACGGAATGTTTGTCCGGATATAGATGCGAATGGTGTGGAATGACGGTAAGTGTTATTGCTTATCATGTAATTCTGTCATTTCCTGTCAATTTTGACAGCTGTCGTAGAATAATCTTTGTTTTTACTCGATTAATTCAGATTTCGTAAAAAAGTTCCGATGCTTACGTATTTTCGGTCTACTTTCATCGTTTCGCCTTATAAACTTTCAGTTTTTGTTTAACGTAATCAAGTCCTGTCAATTATGACAGCCGTCGTAGAAAAATCTCTGTTTTTTTCGAAGTATGTTTAATAATTTTCTCCATGAAATTACATCATTTGAAACTATTGAAAAATTGTATTCCTTTATAATTAATTTGAACTACAATCTTCATTTCCTGTCAATTTTGACAGCTGTCGTAGAATAATCTTTGTTTTTACTCTTTTAATTCAGATTTCGTAAAAAAGTTCCGATGCTTACGTATTTTCGGTCTACATTCATCGTTTCGCCTTATAAACTTGCAGTTTTTGTTTAACGTAATCAAGTCCTGTCAATTATGACAGCCGTCGTAGAAAAATCTCTGTTTTTTTCGAAGTATGTTTAATAATTTTCTCCATGAAATTACATCATTTGAAACTATTGAAAAATTGTATTTCTTTATAATTAATTTGAGCTAAAATCTTCATTTTCTGTCAATTTTGACAGCTGTCGTAGAATAATTTTTGTTTTTACTCGATTATCGGGGTGTTTGCATTTTTTTATGGAATTATATGATTTGAATTTATTAGCAATGTTAAATTATCACTAAATTGTGTTTTTTGTAATTAATTCGAGCTGCAATTACTAATTCCTGTCAATTTTGACAGCTGTCGTAGAAAAATAATTGCTTATATTCGATTTTTGCGGTATTTCTAATTTTTTTCATAAATTTATCTCATTTAAACCTATTGAAAATGTATGATAATGCCTAAATTGTATTTTTTCCGTGATTCTCCATTCAGTAATTCCTGTCAAGTAATTCCTGTCAATTTTGACAGATTTCTTTGAAAATTTATTCCAATATTGTTTTTCCCCATTCTCAGATATTTTACCATGCACTATTCATAGAAACGTGCAGTTTTTATTTTAATATACTTAAAATGTTTCATGTTTCTGTCGATTTTGACAGAAACTCCTGTCGAATTTGACATATATCGTAGAAAATTGCTTCTATCTATATTTGGTGCAATTATTTTTTATTTACCGTTTTGTATTCGTAAAATTTTGCGGTTTTTATTGTATTATATTCAACCCTTTCCAATTCATTTCGATTTTGACAGGAATTCCTGTCAAAATTGACAGATTTCGTAGAAAATTCTTTCCGTTGATTGTTTTTGTACAATTTTCAGATACTTTCCCGTGTAGTATTCGTAGAAACGTGCAGTTTTTATTTTAATATACTTAAAATGTTTCCCATTTTTGTCAATTTTGACAGAAACTTCTGTCGAATTTGACAGATATCATAGAAAATTGCTTCTATCTATGTTTCTTGCAACTATTTTTTATTTACCGTTTTGTATTCGTAAAATTTCGCGATTTTTATTGTATTATATTCAACCTTTTCCAATTCCTTTCGATTTTGACAGGAATTCCTGTCAAAATTGACAGATTTTGTAGAAAATTCATTTCGTTGATTGTTTTTGTACAATTTTCAGATCCTTTATCATCAAGTATTCATTGAAACGTTTACTTTTTATCGCAATATTTTCATTTATTTTCAATTCTTGTCAATTATGACAGATATCGTAGAAATGTCGTTTGTCAAATTTTTTTATCATTTTTCGTAATTTTACCATTGAAATTCGTACAGATTTCATTTAAATTACGTGTGTTTTTTAAAAATTTTTCCTATAATTACTTGTCGTTTTGACAGTTATGTTCTAAATCGACGATTTATACCGGTAATTTCGAAATTATAGTGCCACGCTGCCTGTCACGTAAGCATAAATAACGAATGCACCTTCGGAATATTGGAACCGATTTATCTACCACCACATGCCGTCAGTATACCAAGAACTGAAGTGCCCATGGAGGCTATAATTGGAGTACAAGTCAGAAGAAAGGACACCCTGTCTCGTGAGTACCGTTAAAAATGAAAATTCGGCAAAAACATTTTTTTTTCATTCCCGTTTCCAGCGAAATATTTTGTTTGCGGCAACCTTACTTTTCGTCTACACTATATAGAAAATTGAGCTTCGTGTTAATTTATTTTTTATTTTTTTTAATTCTTGTTTCGGACTAGAAATATTTTACTGCTTAATTTTGTTTTTTAATTTTTTATTTTAAGATATAAAAGGAATGATTTTGCAGTCGTCAGTACGGAAACAGTGAGGCGGAGCGCCTCTTTGACGAGTATGTTTAAGAGGCTTTCTGTTGTTTTGCCCCATTCTTGTCAGGGCAAGTGCCAGCAGAATTTGTCGCCCCCCTTCGACAGAGGTACCATTTTTTTTTTGTTTGGGTTTTGCGTTCGATCTATCGAAATAACCCCCTTCCCTTCCAAATTTCGCTTAATTACATTACTAACACCTAAACATACAGGGTTTTTCACAACTATTACTTCGGTGGTTATTTGTCTGTATACAGGGTGTATTAATAATATAGCATGTTGTAGTAGGTTTTAAACAAATTGATCGATTCATTTTTTTTATTGAGAAATTTGAATTTTCGATGTTTTTGTTTTTTAAAGCGAGGAGTACTTCTGAGGAATTTAGTAGTGGGGATACGGGGAAATACAGGGATTCCGAAGATTCTCACGCGTCGGCGCGACAGGATAAACAAAACAAAAATCAAGAAGAAAGAGACGAAGGTATTTTCTTTTTTAATTTTATCTATTTATTAATATATATTTGTATGACTATTTTTAATATTTGTTTTGAAATTTTTCCTCTAGATGGCGTACGATATATTGAACCGATATTCTTTTTGTTTTATACAGTGTTGTGAGACGTGATTTTCGGTTTTTTTATATACAGTGTCGTCCGAAATTATCTCGAAATATAATTTTACGTCTTAAAGTATACAGTGTTTGTCAAAATTATTGCGGGACGTAATTTTTTGTTTTACAGTATACAGCGCGTTCCAAAATTATTGCGAGACGTGATTTTCGGTTTTTTTATATACAGAGTCGTCCGAAATTATCTCGAAACGTAATTTTTCATTTTAATGTATACAGTGTTTATCAAAATTATTGCGGGACGTAATTTTTCGTTTTACCGTATACAGCGCGTTCCAAAATTATCAAGAGACGTAATTTTCGGTTTTTTTATATACAGTGTCGTCCGAAATGATCTCGAAATAAAATTTTTCTTTTTAATGTATACAGTGTCTCTCAAAAATTAATTGAAAACGTAATTTTTCGTTTTACCGTATACAGCGTGTTCCAAAATTATTGCGGGACATAATTTTCGAGTTTTTTATATACAGGGTCGTCCGAAATTATCTCGAAACGTAATTTTTCATTTTAATGTATACAGTGTTTATCAAAATTAATTCAAAACGTAATTTTTCGTTTTACCGTATACAGTGCGTTCCAAAATTATCAAGAGACGTGATTTTCGGTTTTTTTCATTTACAGAGTCGTCCTAAACTATCTCGAAACGTAATTTTTCTTTTTAATGTATACAGTGTCTCTCAAAAATTAATTGAAAACGTAATTTTTCGTTTTACCGTATACAGCGTATTCCAAAATTATTAAGAGACGTGATTTTCGGTTTTTTTATATACAGTGTCGTCCGAAATTATCTCGAAACGTAATTTTTCATTTTAGTGTATACAGTGTTTATCAAAATTAATTCAAAACGTAATTTTTCGTTTTACCGTATACAGCGTGTTCCAAAATTATCAAGAGACGTGATTTTCGGTTTTTTTCATATACAGAGTCGTCCTAAACTATCTCGAAACGTAATTTTTCTTTTTAATGTATACAGTGTCTTTCAAAAATCAATTGAAAACGTAATTTTTGGTTTTATCGTATACAGCGTATTCCAAAATTATTAAGAGATGTGATTTTCGGTTTTTTTATATACAGTGTCGTCCGAAATTATCTCGAAACGTAATTTTTCATTTTAATGTATACAGTGTTTATCAAAATTATTGCGGGACGTAATTTTTCGTTTTACCGTATACAGCGAGTTCCAAAATTATCAAGAGACGTGATTTTCGGTTTTTTTCATATACAGAGTCGTCCTAAACTATCTCGAAGCGTAATTTTTCTTTTTAATGTATACAGTGTCTCTCAAAAATTAATTGAAAACGAAATTTTTCGTTTTACCGTATACAGCGTGTTCCAAAATTATAGTGAGACGTAATTTTCGGGTTTTTTATATACAGTGTCGTCTGAAATTATCTCGAAACGTAATTTTTCATTTTAATGTATACAGTGTTTATCAAAATTAATTCAAAACGTAATTTTTCGTTTTACCATATACAGTGCGTTCCAAAATTATTAAGAGACGTGATTTTCGGTTTTTTTCATTTACAGAGTCGTCCTAAACTATCTCGAATCGTAATTTTTCTTTTTAATGTATACAGTGTCTCTCAAAAATTAATTGAAAACGTAATTTTTCGTTTTACCGTATACAGCGTGTTCCAAAATTATTGCAGGACGTAATTTTCGAGTTTTTTATATACAGTGTCGTCCGAAATTATCTCGAAACGTAATTTTTCATTTTAATGTATATAGTGTTTATCAAAATTAATTCAAAACGTAATTTTTCGTTTTACCATATACAGCGCGTTCCAAAATTATCAAGAGACGTGATTTTCGGTTTTTTTCATATACAGAGTCGTCCTAAACTATCTCGAAACGTAATTTTTCTTTTTAATGTATACAGGGTCTTTCAAAAATTAATTGAAAACGAAATTTTTCGTTTTACCATATACAGCGTGTTCCAAAATTATTAAGAGAAGTGATTTTCGGTTTTTTTATAAACAGTGTCGTCCGAAATTATCTCGAAATATAATTTTACGTCTTAAACTATACAGTGTCTCTCAAAAATTAATTGAAAACGAAATTTTTCATTTTACCGTATACAGCGTGTTCCAAAATTATTAACAGACGTGATTTTCGGTTTTTTTCATATACAGAGTCGTCCTAATCTATCTCGAAACGTAATTTTTCTTTTTAATGTATACAGTATCTTTCAAAAATCAATTGAAAACGTAATTTTTGGTTTTATCGTATACAGCGTATTCCAAAATTATTAAGAGACGTGATTTTCGGTTTTTTTATATACAGTGTCGTCCGAAATTATCTCGAAACGTAATTTTTCATTTTAATGTATACAGTGTTTATCAAAATTAATTCAAAACGTAATTTTTCGTTTTACCGTATACAGCGTGTTCCAAAATTATCAAGAGACGTGATTTTCGGTTTTTTTCATATACAGAGTCGTCCTAAACTATCTCGAAACGTAATTTTTCTTTTTAATGTATACAGTGTTTATCAAAATTATTGCGGGACGTAATTTTTCGTTTTACCGTATACAGCGCGTTCCAAAATTATTAAGAGAAGTGATTTTCGGTTTTTTTATATACAGTATCGTCCGAAATTATCTCGAAATATAATTTTACGTCTTAAACTATACAGTGTCTCTCAAAAATTAATTGAAAACGAAATTTTTCGTTTTACCGTATACAGCGCGTTCCAAAATTATTAAGAGAAGTGATTTTCGGTTTTTTTATATACAGTGTCGTCCGAAATTATCTCGAAACGTAATTTTTCATTTTAATGTATACAGTGTTTATCAAAATTAATTCAAAACGTAATTTTTCGTTTTACCGTATACAGCGTGTTCCAAAATTATCAAGAGACGTGATTTTCGGTTTTTTTCATATACAGAGTCGTCCTAAACTATCTCGAAACGTAATTTTTCTTTTTAATGTATACAGTGTTTATCAAAATTATTGCGGGACGTAATTTTTCGTTTTACCGTATACAGCGCGTTCCAAAATTATTAAGAGAAGTGATTTTCGGTTTTTTTATATACAGTATCGTCCGAAATTATCTCGAAATATAATTTTACGTCTTAAACTATACAGTGTCTCTCAAAAATTAATTGAAAACGAAATTTTTCGTTTTACCGTATACAGCGCGTTCCAAAATTATTAAGAGAAGTGATTTTCGGTTTTTTTATATACAGTGTCGTCCGAAATTATCTCGAAACGTAATTTTTCATTTTAATGTATACAGTGTTTATCAAAATTAATTCAAAACGTAATTTTTCGTTTTACCGTATACAGCGTGTTCCAAAATTATCAAGAGACGTGATTTTCGGTTTTTTTCATATACAGAGTCGTCCTAAACTATCTCGAAACGTAATTTTTCTTTTTAACGTATACAGTGTTTATCAAAATTATTGCGGGACGTAATTTTTCGTTTTACCGTATACAGCGCGTTCCAAAATTATTAAGAGAAGTGATTTTCGGTTTTTTTATATACAGTGTCGTCCGAAATTATCTCGAAACGTAATTTTTCATTTTAATGTATACAGTGTTTATCAAAATTAATTCAAAACGTAATTTTTCGTTTTACCGTATACAGCGTGTTCCAAAATTATCAAGAGACGTGATTTTCGGTTTTTTTCATATACAGAGTCGTCCTAAATTATCTCGAAACGTAATTTTTCTTTTTAACGTATACAGTGTTTATCAAAATTATTGCGGGACGTAATTTTTCGTTTTACCGTATACAGCGCGTTCCAAAATTATTAAGAGAAGTGATTTTCGGTTTTTTTATATACAGTATCGTCCGAAATTATCTCGAAATATAATTTTACGTCTTAAACTATACAGTGTCTCTCAAAAATTAATTGAAAACGAAATTTTTCGTTTTACCGTATACAGCGCGTTCCAAAATTATTAAGAGAAGTGATTTTCGGTTTTTTTATATACAGTATCGTCGGAAATTATCTCGAAGCATAATTTTTCTTTTTAATGTATACAGTGTCTTTCAAAAATTAATTCAAAACGTAATTTTTCGTTTTATCGTATACAGCGTGTTCCAAAATTATTGCGAGACGTAATTTTCGGGTTTTTTATATACAGTGTCGTCCTAAACTATCTCGAAACGTAATTTTTCTTCCTAAAGTATACAGCGTGTCGCAAAAACGTTTGAAAACACAAATTTTTCCAGAGGCAATCAAAGTATACGACGGCAACAATTCGTTACGTCGCAGAATATACAGAATAATCGTCGTACCGAGACAGGCGTCGTTGAAACAGGTTTTGACGTTGGCCTTAAGGGCGTTCCACATAACCAAAGATCCGAATTCGTTTCATTTGACGGACCTCTATTCGCCGGACGAGGCCGTTTTGCAAGATCCGACTCCGGTATTAACCCTACACAGAAAAGAGGGTAAAAGACCGGCGGTTTTCCTCCGTTTCAAAGACAGGGACAACGATTCCGGCGAGGTTCGAGTTTATCCCGGCAAATTGCAGGTATCGCAGGCATGCTGCACCGTGCCCGTCGATTCCAATACGACCGTCGGCGGTCTAATAAGCGACGCCCTCAAGAAATTCTCCCTCGAAGACGGCAACGCGGAAAGTTACCGCTGCAGCGAGGTGTTGCTCGACAGAGGCGGTAAGCGCTCCGGCTCGAACGCTCCGGCGCCGATCAAGTTTCTTATTCACGTTTGTCGTTTCAGTTACGGAACGCGTGCTGTCATGGAACGAACGGCCCTGGGAAATAATGAAACAACTCGGCAAAGACAGTATACGCCAGATGGAGCTGATGCGGTTCTATTTGCAATTGAAACAAGACCCGCACGGACCGAATTTGGCGTTGTTCGTCGGTAATTTGCCGCCGAATTTGTCCGAACGCAATTACGAGAACATCCTGACGGATTTTTTGGGGAAAGGTTGGTGCGATTTTTCGATTGTGGGCGCGCGCGCCGATCACCGATTTTTTCTTTTCTATTTTTCAGAAAACAAATTTTCCAAAATCGGTCCGATTTATTACGAATACGGCTCGATGGTGATAACGTACGAGGATTCGGAGAAGGCCGTGAGGGCCCTGTACATTTTGAGGGAGTCCAAGTACGAGGATAAACAACCTTTGTTGGGTGAGTATGAATCGTCGTCCGGTTAAAGCGGGGGGCTGGTCGGTAATGACAAAAAAAGGGGGGGGGGATTTTTCTTTATATGTGTGTAATTTTCTCGAGCGAAATTAAAAGTTGAATTTTTAATGGAGGCGCTTTCAGATCCTCCGGACGAGATTTGTTTTTTTTTTTTTTATTTAGGATGACGTCAAACGATTTACGAGGTTCGAGAAATATTATTTTTTTTTCAATTTTTATTATTCTTCATCGTTTTTATTTAGCTACAAAACGGGAATTAGCGTGTGCTCACCTTAACAATATCGATATTCGTTTTTAAAAAAGTGAAAAGTGCGTGGACGCCTTTAAAAAATCGATATCGAGCTCGAAAAACGTGCGTGGTCACCTTAACGAAGCCGATATTTACAAAAAAAATGAAGAATAACGTGTGTGGACGCCTTAATAAATTAGATATCTATTCAAAATGAATAAATACTTGTGTGGACGCCATAATAAATTAGATATTTATGAAAAAATTAATAATAACGTGTGTGGACACCTTAACAGATTCAATATCTATTCAAAATGAATAAATACGTGTGTGGACGCCTTAATAAATTAGATATTTATGAAAAAATTAATAATAACGTGTGTGGACACCTTAACAGATTCAATATCTATTCAAAATGAATAAATACGTGTGTGGACGCCATAATAAATTGGATATTTATACAAAATTAAGAATAACGTGTGTGGACGCCTTAATAAATTAGATATTTATGAAAAAATTAATAATAACGTGTGTGGACACCTTAACAGATTCAATATCTATTCAAAATGAATAAATACGTGTGTGGACGCCATAATAAATTGGATATTTATACAAAATTAAGAATAACGTGTGTGGACGCCTTAATAAATTAGATATTTATGAAAAAATTAATAATAACGTGTGTGGACACCTTAACAGATTCAATATCTATTCAAAATGAATAAATACGTGTGTGGACGCCATAATAAATTGGATATTTATACAAAATTAAGAATAACGTGTGTGGACGCCTTAATAAATTAGATATTTATGAAAAAATTAATAATAACGTGTGTGGACACCTTAACAGATTCAATATCTATTCAAAATGAATAATAAAGTGTGTGGACGCCTTAATAAATTCGATATTCATGAAAAAATGAAGAACGAAGTGTGTGGACACCCTAACGAAGCCAATATTTATGAAAAAATGAACAATAACGTGTGTGGACGCCTTAATAGAGTGGATATTCGTGAAAAAATGAAGAACGAAGTGTGTGGACACCTTAACGAAGCCGCTATTTATGAAAAAAACGAAGAATAACGTGTGTGGACACCTTAATAGATTCAGTATCTATTCAAAATGAATAAATACGTGTGTGGACGCCTTAATAAATTAGATATTTATGAAAAAATTAATAATAACGTGTGTGTGGACACCTTAATAGATTCAATATCTATTCAAAATGAATAAATACGTGTGTGGACGCCTTAATAAATTAGATATTTATGAAAAAATTAATAATAACGTGTGTGTGGACACCTTTATAGATTCGATATCTATTCAAAATGAATAATAAAGTGTGTGGACTCCTTAACGAAGCCGATATTTATGAAAAAAATGATGAATAACGTGTGTGGACAACTTAATAGATTCAATATCTATTCAAAATGAATAAATACGTGTGTGGACGCCTTAATAGAGTGGATATCTATTCAATTTGATTAATAAAGTGTGTGGACACCTTAATAGATTCGATATCTATTCAAAATGAATAATAAAGTGTGTGGACGCCTTAATAAATTCGATATTCATGAAAAAATGAAGAACGAAGTGTGTGGACACCCTAACGAAGCCAATATTTATGAAAAAATGAACAATAACGTGTGTGGACGCCTTAATAGAGTGGATATTCGTGAAAAAATGAAGAACGAAGTGTGTGGACACCTTAATAGATTCGATATCTATTCAAAATGAATAAATACGTGTGTGGACGCCTTAATAAATTAGATATTCATGAAAAAATTAATAATAACGTGTGTGTGGACACCTTAATAGATTCGATATCTATTCAAAATGAATAATAAAGTGTGTGGACTCCTTAACGAAGCCGATATTTATGAAAAAAATGATGAATAACGTGTGTGGACACCTTAATAGATTCAATATCTATTCAAAATGAATAAATACGTGTGTGGACGCCTTAATAGAGTGGATATCTATTCAAAATGATTAATAAAGTGTGTGGACACCTTAATAGATTCGATATCTATTCAAAATGAATAATAAAGTGTGTGGACGCCTTAATAAATTAGATGTTTATGTAAAAATGAATAGTAACGTGTGTAGACGCCTTAATAGATCCGATATCTATTCAAAATGAATAAATACGTGTGTGGACGCCATAATAAATTGGATATTTATACAAAATTAAGAATAACGTGTGTGGACGCCTTAATAAATTAGATATTTATGAAAAAATTAATAATAACGTGTGTGTGGACACCTTAATAGATTCGATATCTATTCAAAATGAATAATAAAGTGTGTGGACTCCTTAACGAAGCCAATATTTATGAAAAAATGAACAATAACGTGTGTGGACGCCTTAATAGAGTGGATATCTATTCAAAATGAATAATAAAGTGTGTGGACGCCTTAATAGATTCGATATCTATTCAAAATGAATAATAAAGTGTGTGGACGCCTTAATAAATTCGATATTCATGAAAAAATGAAGAACGAAGTGTGTGGACACCCTAACGAAGCCAATATTTATGAAAAAATGAACAATAACGTGTGTGGACGCCTTAATAGAGTGGATATCTATTCAAAATGAATAATAAAGTGTGTGGACGCCTTAATAGAGTGGATATCTATTCAAAATGAATAATAAAGTGTGTGGACGCCTTAATAGATTCGATATCTATTCAAAATGAATAATAAAGTGTGTGGACGCCTTAATAAATTCGATATTCATGAAAAAATGAAGAACGAAGTGTGTGGACACCCTAACGAAGCCAATATTTATGAAAAAATGAACAATAACGTGTGTGGACGCCTTAATAGAGTGGATATCTATTCAAAATGAATAATAAAGTGTGTGGACGCCTTAATAGATTCGATATCTATTCAAAATGAATAATAAAGTGTGTGGACGCCTTAATAAATTCGATATTCATGAAAAAATGAAGAACGAAGTGTGTGGACACCCTAACGAAGCCAATATTTATGAAAAAATGAACAATAACGTGTGTGGACGCCTTAATAGAGTGGATATCTATTCAAAATGATTAATAAAGTGTGTGGACACCTTAATAGATTCGATATCTATTCAAAATGAATAATAAAGTGTGTGGACGCCTTAATTAATTCGATATTCATGAAAAAATGAAGAACGAAGTGTGTGGACACCCTAACGAAGCCAATATTTATGAAAAAATGAACAATAACGTGTGTGGACGCCTTAATAGAGTGGATATTCGTGAAAAAATGAAGAACGAAGTGTGTGGACACCTTAACGAAGCCGCTATTTATGAAAAAAACGAAGAATAACGTGTGTGGACACCTTAATAGATTGGATATCTATGTAAAGACGAAGAACGAAGTATGCGGACACCTTAACGGTTTTGTATCGTCCCATTCGCACAACCAGACCTAGTCCATCGCGATCTTTGCTCGATAATTCGCTCGAAACTCGCGTTTAACGACCGAATAAAGGCTTTCGGTCGAGTAAATCACCCGTAAAATGATCAGATCTAGTCGTTAGTAGTTTATCTTTTTGTATTTTTTCTCTCTATTCTATTTAACTATCGAATTATCGCGAATTTGTAAAGATTTGTTCGTGTTGCAGTTATGCTATTACCGAACATCGAACCATCGATGATCCCCCAGGGGGTGCAACCGCTTCTGGTATTCGTAAACGTCAAATCGGGCGGCTGCCAGGGTCTGGAATTGATATCAAGTTTCAGGAAATTGTTGAACCCCTATCAGGTGTTCGATCTGGATAACGGCGGTCCGTTGCCGGGTCTCTACGTATTCAGGAACATCCAGAATTACAAAATACTCGTTTGCGGCGGGGACGGTACCATCGGTTGGGTGCTGCAATGTCTCGATAACGTCGGACAGGATTCTCAATGTTCGAATCCCGCATGCGCAATAGTACCGTTAGGAACCGGTAATTTCAAATTTGATCGATCGGTTTTTTTTTTTCTTTTCTGACCGTTTCCTCCTCGTAGGTAACGATCTGGCGCGCGTCCTGCGATGGGGTCCCGGTTACACCGGCGGCGAGGATCCCCTCAATCTGCTGAGGGACGTAATCGACGCCGAAGAGATACGCCTGGATCGTTGGACGGTGGTTTTCCATCCGGAAGATAAGCCCGACGATAACGTTAATAAACAGAGCAATTCCACTGGTAAGGAGAAGCGAAAACTGTCCAAAATCAAAGTTACCAATGAGCAAATTAGAAGAGCAGGTCAATCTAAAATGTGTAACTCGATGTTGTTTTGCTGTAACGGAATCCAGATAATTTTTTTTTTTTATTTTTTTATTTTTTTTTTTTTTCGGAACGCCGTCTTTAGTTTGGATTTCGTAGAGATTGTATCATCTGGAAAACGAAATTGTCTTTTTTTCTTTCAGTGTACCGACAATTTTTTGCACCTTTTTCTTCGTGTACAACTCGATTTTGTAAAAATTTAATCATTTTTCTCGGTGTATGGCTCTCGTCGAAATTATATTTCGTTTCGAAATTAAAATAGTCGAAATAATCGATTAGTTGCACTTTTTTTGATTGTACAAACTTTTTTTTCGACATTTTTCTTCGTGTACAGCTCGCTTTTATGAAAATTTGATCATTTTTCTCGGTGTATGGCTCTCGTCGAAATTATATTTCGTTTCGAAATTAAAATAATCGAAATAATCGATTAGTTATACTTTTTTTGAGAGTACAAATTATTTTTGGGACTTTTTTCTTCGTGTACAACTCGCATTTACGAAGATTTGATCATTTTTCTCGGTGTATGGCTCTCGTCAAAATGATATTTCGTTTCGAAATTAAAATAGTCGAAATAATCGATTAGTTGCACTTTTTTTGATTGTACAAACTTTTTTTTCGACATTTTTCTTCGTGTACAACTCGCTTTTATGAAAATTTGATCATTTTTCTCGGTGTATGGCTCTCGTCGAAATTATATTTCGTTTCGAAATTAAAATAATCGAAATAATCGATTAGTTATACTTTTTTTGAGAGTACAAATTATTTTTGGGACTTTTTTCTTCGTGTACAACTCGCATTTACGAAGATTTGATCATTTTTCTCGGTGTATGGCTCTCGTCAAAATGATATTTCGTTTCGAAATTAAAATAGTCGAAATAATCGATTAGTTGCACTTTTTTTGATTGTACAAACTTTTTTTTCGACATTTTTCTTCGTGTACAACTCGCTTTTATGAAAATTTGATCATTTTTCTCGGTGTATGGCTCTCGTCGAAATTATATTTCGTTTCGAAATTAAAATAATCGAAATAATCGATTAGTTATACTTTTTTTGAGAGTACAAATTATTTTTGGGACTTTTTTCTTCGTGTACAACTCGCATTTACGAAGATTTGATCATTTTTCTCGGTGTATGGCTCTCGTCAAAATGATATTTCGTTTCGAAATTAAAATAGTCGAAATAATCGATTAGTTGCACTTTTTTTGATTGTACAAACTTTTTTTTCGACATTTTTCTTCGTGTACAACTCGCTTTTATGAAAATTTGATCATTTTTCTCGGTGTATGGCTCTCGTCGAAATTATATTTCGTTTCGAAATTAAAATAATCGAAATAATCGATTAGTTATACTTTTTTTGAGAGTACAAATTATTTTTGGGACTTTTTTCTTCGTGTACAACTCGCATTTACGAAGATTTGATCAGTTTTCTCGGTGTGTGGCACTTGTCGTTATTATATTTCGTTTCGAAATTAAAATAGTCGAAATAATCGATTAGTTGCACTTTTTTTGATTGTACAAACTTTTTTTTCGACATTTTTCTTCGTGTACAGCTCGCTTTTATGAAAATTTGATCATTTTTCTCGGTGTATGGCTCTCGTCGAAATTATATTTCGTTTCGAAATTAAAATAATCGAAATAATCGATTAGTTATACTTTTTTTGAGAGTACAAATTATTTTTGGGACTTTTTTCTTCGTGTACAACTCGCATTTACGAAGATTTGATCATTTTTCTCGGTGTATGGCTCTCGTCAAAATGATATTTCGTTTCGAAATTAAAATAGTCGAAATAATCGATTAGTTGCACTTTTTTTGATTGTACAAACTTTTTTTTCGACATTTTTCTTCGTGTACAACTCGCTTTTATGAAAATTTGATCATTTTTCTCGGTGTATGGCTCTCGTCGAAATTATATTTCGTTTCGAAATTAAAATAATCGAAATAATCGATTAGTTATACTTTTTTTGAGAGTACAAATTATTTTTGGGACTTTTTTCTTCGTGTACAACTCGCATTTACGAAGATTTGATCAGTTTTCTCGGTGTGTGGCACTTGTCGTTATTATATTTCGTTTCGAAATTAAAATAGTCGAAATAATCGATTAATTACACTTTTTTGATTGTACAAACTTTTTTTTCGACATTTTTCTTCGTGTACAAACTTTTTTTCGACATTTTTCGTCGTGTACAACTCGCTTTTATGAAAATTTGATCATTTTTCTCGGTGTATGGTTCTCGTGGAAATTATATTTCGTTTCGAAATCAAAATAATCGATTAGTTATACTTTTTTTGAGAGTACAAATTATTTTTGGGACTTTTTTCTTCGTGTACAACTCGCATTTACGAAGATTTGATCAGTTTTCTCAGTGTGTGGCACTTATCGCAATTATATTTCGTTATGAAATTAAAATAATCGATTAGTTACACTTTTTTTGAGTGTACAAACATTTTTTTCGACATTTTTCTTCGTTACAACTCGCTTTTATGGAAATTTGATAATTTTTCTCGGTGTATAGCTCTCGTCGAAATTATATTCCGTTTTGAAACTAAAATAATCGATTAGATACACTTTTTTGAGTGTACAATCTATTTTTGGGACTTTTTTCTTCGTGTACAACTCGCATTTACGAAGATTTGATCAGTTTTCTCAGTGTAAGGCATTTCCCAAATCTGGTCGTGATAAAATAATTAGAAAATTTTTCTCGAATATCTTTCGATAAGAAATAAATTTACATATACAGGGTGATTTTTGAATTAATTTCGGATTAATTTGAGTCTCAAATGATACAATCTCTATTTAATTTCAATAATCTAACATATTAACGGATATAATTAAAAAAATCATATTTTTAATCTTGTCTAGTCGAAAATCGAAACTTCCATCAGTTTTCTCAGTGTACAAACTTTTTTTCCTTTTTCTTAGCGCTCAAATTGCAAGTTGACAGTTACAAACATTTTTCTCATTGTGCAAACGTTTTTTTTTCAACTTTTTCTTGATGTATATTCCCATTTCGGTGCGGAAAATTCTTTTAGATCTTTTTCGTCGTGTACATTTCGAATTTACGAAAATTCGATCAGTTTTCTCAGTGTAAAACCTTCTTTTTCGACTTTTTCTTCGTGTACGACTCTTTCTTTGTCGATATATAATTAGCTCCAATATAAATAAATCAGTTTTCTCAGTGTATACGACTACATCATTTTTTTTTCATTGTAAAAATATTTCCTCAATAAAAATCGATACGGATGGTTTTCTATTGCCTACCCTGTATATTTTCCTGTAAAAATTGATCACTAATATCATAGACAAAACGCATTATACGGGGTAACATCCAAAATTTGTTATAAAAATTTTATTAAAACAAAAATTAAACACTAAAACTAAAGCATTTTATGACAGCATTGTTAATGCATGGCTTTTTTGTCTCTCTAATTGTTAGTTAATTTTATTTTACGGCAAAACAACACTGATATTATTATTCTATTGTTCGTATATTAATAGTACATTAACCCAAATATTTCAAACACGCTGTATTACGTGATTATTTAACAACGTAACGTATTTAAAATATCAAAACTGTTACAAATACTGTTTTCTCAGTGTAACTATTTGTTTTTTTCGAAACGTTATTAATTAATCGCCCCGTATAGTGAATCATAGTTTTTTTTTTCAAAAAAAAAACGTTGATGATAATTAAATAAAAAGTGGTTCTTGTACTAAGTAAATTTTGTTATACAGAGCGTCTCGTTCAAACCGAAATCAATTATTTTGTTTTTTTATTATTCAAATCGATAAAAAAGCCAATTTATTAAAGCTTCCATCGAATACTAGATGGCGTTTAATTTATTATTTGAGGTGAATAGATGTTTATTCGGGACGCGCTGTATAATTTTAATTTTTTTTTTTTTTTTTGGTAAATTTCGAAAAATAAATGAATTACAGTGGTGGCGAGTTCGACTAGCGAAGACAAGGCGCAGATATTCGTGATGAACAATTATTTCGGTATCGGCATCGACGCCGATTTATGTTTGGATTTCCATAACGCCCGCGAGGAAAATCCCGGGAAATTCATCAGCAGGTTACACAATAAGAGCGTCTACGTCCGAATGGGGTTGAGAAAAATGGTCGGGCCGAAGATGTGCAAGGATCTACATAAGGAAGTCAGATTGGAGGTCGACGGAAAATTGGTGGAACTCCCCCAAGTCGAGGGCATTATAATATTGAATATTCTGAGGTGATTTTGGAAATTATTTTCTCGAGGGGAAAGGAAAAAAATCGGTAAATGTTGTTTCAGTTGGGGATCCGGCGCCAATCCTTGGGGACCCGAAAAGGACGATCAATTTTCGAAACCGAACCATTGGGACGGTATGCTGGAAGTCGTAGGGGTGACCGGGGTAGTCCATTTAGGTCAGATTCAATCCGGTCTGCGATCCGCCATGAGGATCGCTCAGGTGAGTATCGGGGGGAAAAATCGACGCCGACAATACGTTTCTTTCGATTTTATTTTTTGTATACAGGGTGGACACATTAAAATTCATTTGAGTTCCGATATACCGGTTCAAGTGGACGGCGAACCGTGGGTGCAAAGTCCTTGCGACGTCGTGGTACTCAAATCGGCTCTCAAGGTTGGTATTCCGTTTTTGATGTCATTTTTTTCTTCCTTATTACAGCGACCTCTTTGCTTTGGAATGGAAAGTAACACGATTTTTCCACGTTAAAGTTCATTTTCCATTAATTCTTTTTTTGTATTAATCGACGACGAAAAATATGTGACAGGCGACACGGAACGTACTATGTTTGACATTTGATAGGTGACGTATGACGTAAAACAAGTGACAGTCGACAAGAAACGCTCGGCAAATTGGTTTTTGGCGTGGAACACGTGACGGATGACAAGGAACAAATGACGTAAAACACACGATTAATGACATTTGACGTATAATCCACGTGACACGATTAAATTACGTGATAAACGACGTAGAACAAAAGATAAACGATACGGTAGTACAAATGGCGTCGAAAGCACGAATGATTCGAAATAAACAATCGTTGACGTATGACACATGACAGACGACGTATGTTCCGCGAGGGAACGAGCGTATTACGCGACAAACGACGTAGAACGAATGATACATGATACGTACGACAAATGGCGTGCAAAACGTATGACGTATGACACAAAATAAATGATCGATGACACACGACAAGCTACAGGTGACATATAATCCACGTGGCGCGCGAAAGACGGCGTAGAATACGTGACAGATAATACGGAACGCGTATTAGACGAAAAATATGTAACATGACGTAAAATACGTGACATATGACAAAGAAAACGTGACATATGACGTAGAATATGTGACAGATGACGTAAAATACGTCATATGTCATAGAATAGGTTGCAGATGACGTAGAATACGTGACAGATGACGTAAAATACGTCATATGTCTTAGAATAGGTTGCAGATGACGTAGAATACGTGACAGATGACGTAAAATACGTCATATGTCATAGAATAGGTTGTAGATGACTTAGTATACGTGACATATGACGTAGAATACGTGACAGATGACGTAAAATACGTCATATGTCATAGAATAGGTTGCAGATGACGTAGAATACGTGATATTTATATGGATTGAGTGACAGTTGATGTTACTACCGTTCAGGATGGCCTTAAATTAATGTATATTGAGGATTATTAGTATATTCAATATATAGTTGGTAGATTTGTATATAGTATCGTCCAAAAGTAAGAGAAAATTAAATTGAAATGTCAAATTTCGTGTTTTTGATATTTTTTTACGATACAAATTCCAAAATGTGCCAAAAATTGTTTATTACTTTTAGACGATAAAAAAAATTTTCTTTTTCGCTTTTATTTATTTATTTTTCTTTTTCGTAGTCGAACATAACCTCATTCCCGTACGTCAAGTACGCGCCATTAATTATTAATAATTTTTTTTTTCATCGGCCTCGTTCAGTTTCGTTTACAACCATTTTCCATTGTCGTTTGACAGTTAGTATGACGTACGGAAACGAGGTTATGTTACGAAATCTTGCCGATAGCGTCTTCCTTTTCGCTTTTTTTTTGGTAGAATTCAAAAATTTTCGAAAAAATTACACTGTTCACGACGATTTTGACGTTTCACGATGACGTAACGTCGAAAAAATGCTTGCGTTAATGCTTATTATTTTTGTGCTGTGTCACCCCTCCCCACCACCACCAAACAGCTATTGGCAGACATTTTAGTTTTGTTTTGAGAGAAAAAAATTCACGAAAATTTTGCTATATACGAGAATATTAATTCTAAATCACCCAAATCTATTCGTCGTTACGAATTACTATTTCCTAACCTAACTTTATTTGACTAGACAAAGCGAACTTTAAAAAAATAAATTTTTAGGTTAGGTTATAATTTACGTCATTTTTTAAACAAACGTCAATTATAAAACGCGTACGACAGAAATAATTATTACGTTGACTGACAGCTGTCATTGTATCTTAACCTAACTTTCATTGACAAAGACTCTCGAAAATTTTATAAAAACGCTAAATTTGTTAAAAAAGAAGAAGAATATTTTGTTCACGTCACTTTTTTTGAACAAACGTCAATTCCATAGGACGTATGACATGAATGACTTTGACTGACAACTGTCATTGTATCTTAACCTAACTTTCAATGACGAAGACTCTCGAAAATATTATAAAAACGCGAAATTAGTTAAAAAAGAAGAAGAATATTTTGTTCGCGTCATTTTATTTGAACAAACGTCAATTCCATAGGACGTATGACATGAATGACTTTGACTGACAACTGTCATTGTATCTTAACCTAACTTTCAATGACGAAGACTCTCGATATATAATAAAAACGCGAAATTAGTTAAAAAAGAAGAAGAATATTTTGTTCACGTCACTTTTTTTGAACAAACGTCAATTCCATAGGACGTATGACATGAATGACTTTGACTGACAACTGTCATTGTATCTTAACCTAACTTTCAATGACGAAGACGCTCCAAAATATTATAAAATCGGGAAATTACTTAAAAAAGAAGAAGAATATTTTGTTCGCGTCATTTTATTTGAACAAACGTCAATTCCATAGGACATATGACATGAATGACTTTGACTGACAACTGTCATTGTATCTTAACCTAACTTTCAATGACGAAGACTCTCGAAAATATTATAAAAACGCGAAATTAGTTAAAAAAGAAGAAGAATATTTTGTTCACGTCATTTTATTTGAACAAACGTCAATTCCAAAGGACGTATGACATGAATGACTTTGACTGACAACTGTCATTGAATCTTAACCTAACTTTCATTGACGAAGACACTCGAAAATATTATAAAATCGGGAAATTACTTAAAAAAGAAGAACATTTTGTTTGAGAGAGATAGTCGCGACGTTGACTGACAAATGTCACAATTGACATCGCTATCTCTTTTTAACTACGTAAAAACGTCATTTAAAAAAATCAGACGACATATAAAAAAGTTTACGTAACGGCGATGACGTATGGGTGATTTACAGGGTGATTCGAATAAAATAAAATTGAATTTCTCGATTTAGGCGACAATGTTGAAGAAAAACAAATTCAAACGTCGACCTACCGAACCGAATATACTGCCCGCCAACGGGGAGGGGGGAAAAAGCACAGACGAATAGAGAGAGAGAGAAAAAAAACATTTATTATCATTTTATAATTTTTTTTTTTCGATATTTTTACATATTTTTTCGTTTGTGGCTTTCCCCCGTAACCAGGCGACGATGCTGAAGAAGATGAAGGGTAAAATGAAACGTCGCAACACCGAACCCACCATGTTGATATCGCCCGGCGTACAATTGGCGACGTTGCCGACGTCCAACGACGGCGAATCGCCCACCGAACCGATAAATTCAAATTTTTGAATCGGTTATTTTCTTCTTCTTTTTTCTTTTAACATTTTTTTTTTCTATTTTCGGATCGGTCCGGTCGCGCGGTGAGGTTACGAACTACTTTCGTGTAGAGGAGTGTGCGCGTGGAGTAGCGACCGGCGTTTGTCGTCAAATTCGATGGTGTTCGTTTTCTCTAGCCAGGAAGCGACTAACGAACGCCGCTGTCAATCTGTCGGGGGTATGTAGGGCTCAATTCTTCGGAGACGCTGCTGCCTGGGGCCACGAAGTCTAAGAAGAAAATACTTTCGACAGATTTTCACGATGGTTTTCTTATTTTTCTTTTCTTTTTCCTGTTTAAGCTGAGATATATATATTTTGAATCGATGTGCTATGTATTAATTTGAAAATTAATGAAAAGAATCCAAAAAAAAAAATGGGAGTAAATTTAGATGACCGCCAAAATGGAAATAATAATAATAATAATAATTTAAAAAAAAGTCATTTAATTTGTGTTTCATCGAAGGAAACGATCTAATATCGAAAAAAAAAAAGAAAAATATTAAATTGTTTCTGAGGTTATGAAATGTATGTATATGTGATTAAATAGATATACGAGGAAAATTCAAAATATAGATGAATACATCAAATTTTGTGTTTCATTTCATCTGGGAACGGGGGGCAATTAAACAAGGTTCAAATAAATAAAATTGACGTTACTTCAGCCATTATCTGATAGATGGCGCCGATTGTTCTACGAATTATATGCGTTAATGGCGATTTGATTAAATAAAACTCGTATCGCCATCTATACCTTGGATGCCGAAGTTTATAACAAAAATCTCGTAAATTTTCCAAATATTTTCATATTAATATTGTAGTTCAGCCATTATCTGATAGATGGCGCCGATTGTTCTACGAATTATATGCGTTAATGGCGATTTGATTAAATAAAACACGTATCGTCATCTATACCTTGGATGCCGAAGTTTATAACAAAAATCTCGTAAATTTTCCAAATATTTTCATATTAATATTGTAGTTCAGCCATTATCTGATAGATGGCGCCGATTGTTCTACGAATTATATGCGTTAATGGCGATTTGATTAAATAAAACACGTATCGTCATCTATACCTTGGATGCCGAAGTTTATAACAAAAATCTCGTAAATTTTCCAAATATTTTCATATTAATATTGTAGTTCAGCCATTATCTGATAGATGGCGCCGATTGTTCTACGAATTATATGCGTTAATGGCGATTTGATTAAATAAAACTCGTATCGCCATCTATACCTTGGATGCCGAAGTTTATAACAAAAATCTCGTAAATTTTCCAAATATTTTCATATTAATATTGTAGTTCAGACATTATCTGATAGATGGCGCCGATTGTTCTACGAATTATATGCGTTAATGGCGATTTGATTAAATAAAACTCGTATCGCCATCTATACCTTGGATGCCGAAGTTTATAACAAAAATCTCGTAAATGTTCCAAATATTCTCATATTAATATTGTAGTTCAGCCATTATCTGATAGATGGCGCCGATTGTTCTACGAATTATATGCGTTAATGGCGATTTGATTAAATAAAACTCGTATCGTCATCTATACCTTGGATGCCGAAGCTTATAACAAAAATCTCGTAAATTTTCCAAATATTTTCATATTAATATTGTAGTTCAGCCATTATCTGATAGATGGCGCCGATTGTTCTACGAATTATATGCGTTAATGGCGATTTGATTAAATAAAACTCGTATCGCCATCTATACCTTGGATGCCGAAGTTTATAACAAAAATCTCTTAAATTTTCCAAATATTTTCATATTAATATTGTAGTTCAGCCATTATCTGATAGATGGCGCCGATTGTTCTACGAATTATATGCGTTAATGGCGATTTGATTAAATAAAACTCGTATCGCCATCTATACCTTGGATGCCGAAGCTTATAACAAAAATCTTGTAAATTCTCCAAAATATTAGTTTAATTATGTAGTTCGGTTATTACCTAATAGATGGCGTCAATGGCCATTTATTTATGTACAAATTTCGTCTATACCTCCAAATATGCCAAATAAAAAATCAGTTCACACTAAAAAACAAAATTGTACTCGAAGAAAACTTAGTTACACTGGAAAAAAAATGAAGTATCTAAATAAAATAAGATTATACTGAAAAAATAAAAATATTCCAAGCAAATTTTAGCAGTTACACTGAGAAAAAAAGATCTGACGTAGTTAATAAAATAGAGTCACGCGGAGTGAACCAAATTGTTTGGTTTATATTCAATAGATGGCGTTTTTAGAACAGTTACGGGTCTAAACGAAAAACTTTTAAAGAAAACTTTTATTTCTTACGTTTTTATCCAATATACACACTTTTATGTACAAATTTCGAAATAAAAAAAAAACAAACAAAATAAATTTTATTTACAAGCTATCGAAAAAAAAAAAAATTCAAGACGTCCTTCGAATGAGTCAAGTGTTATCCTGCCGATCCTTTTTTTCGACGTCCATTTCGAGCGACGCGCCGCACGAATTTCCTTCATCTTTGGCAACCGCCGTCGTCGCCGCCCCCCGAAACTTCTTCAGTTCCTCCCCCAATTTTTCGTTAATCTCCTGATTATCGTCTGCGCAACCGCAATACCTCCCGTCGAATATATCCGTGTAGACGTGCTCGATGCAAGGACCTTGACTGTGACCTTCGTACTTTTCCGTTTTCCGCCTTTTACCGAAAAGAAAAAATATAAAATTAGAAGAAAAATCACCGGGAAAAAAAGAAGAAGAAGAAAAAATCTTCACCTGTACGAAGAAGAATCGGCGTTCAGGGGCGTCGCTTCCGTCCTTTCGCTGGGGAACATCGTACTTTTCGTGAAAACCTGAATCGGTCGACGGAAACCTTTGAACTGGTGCACCGGAAAACCCAGGATTTCCCCCTTGGCGAAACCCACGGCGGGGGATAGGAGATACTCGCGGAATTTTTCCGGAAAAAATTCGATGGAATTGTAATTGTCGTAAATGGTCGACTGGAAAATGAAGAGGAAAATTAAAAGGGAAATTTCGATCGGAGATGAACTTACGGTTAATTTTTTTTTGCTCTTGTAGCTCGACCAATTTTGGGGTTCGAGGATTAATTTACCCCCGGGTCTCAATTGGGCGTACATCCTTCTGAAGGCCTGTTTCAGACCGGCGTCGCCCCAATTCAAATGGAACCACTTCGTCACGCTCAGGCAGAGTATGACGTCGAATTGGGGTTGCTCCAAGGCCAGCAGATTGTCGTCTTCCAGTATATAGTTACACTGGAAAAAAGCGATACGTTCATGAGAAACAGTCGCGTTTAATATAATTATACCAAAAAAACTGGAAATAATTACACTGAAAAAACGTACATATTTGGAATATTGGGAAAAAATTGAAGAAAATATAGTTACACTGGAATTCACTCGCGATTACACTGAGAAAACAAATATGCTCAAGTTTACGGTGAAGAAAAAATGTTGAAAAAATTATTACACTGAAAAAACAAAAATACTAGAAGGAAATTTGGTTATATATTTTAATGATAAAACGGTTACACTGAGAAAACCAGAATATCCCAAAAAATTGTGTTACACTCGAAAAAACCGAAAATATTAAGTAGAATCACAAATACGCTGAAAAAACAAAAATATTCGAAGGAAACAAAATTAAACTGAAAGGAAAAGTTACACTTGAAAAAAGATTTGTGGTTAAATTGAGAGAAAAAATGAAATATTTTAATGAATCAACGAGTTACACTGAGAAAACAAAAATATTCAAAAAAATCGTGTTAATACACTCGAAAAAAGATTTGAAAAAATACGAGTTACACTGAAAAAACAGAAGATATTAAGTAAAATCACAAATACACTGAAAAAACGAAAATATTCGAAGGAAACAAAACTAAACTGAAAAAAAAAAGTTACACTAGGAAAAAGATGAAAATTTGTTGAAATATACGAGTTACATTGAGAAAACAAAAAATTCTCGACGAAAATAAAGATACACAAAAAAAAATATTCGTGAAAAATGGTTACATTGAAAAGTTGAATATTTTAATGAATCTACGAGTTACACTGAGAAAACAAAAATATTCAAAAAAATCGTGTTAATACACTCGAAAAAAGATTTGAAAAAATACGAGTTACACTGAAAAAACGAAAATATTCGAAGGAAACAAAACTAAACTGAAAAAAAAAGTTACACTAGGAAAAAGATGAAAATTTGTTGAAATATACGAGTTACATTGAGAAAACAAAAAATTCTCGACGAAAATAAAGATACACAAAAAAAAATATTCGTGAAAAATGGTTACATTGAAAAGTTGAATATTTTAATGAATCTACGAGTTACACTGAGAAAACAAAAATATTCAAAAAAATCGTGTTAATACACTCGAAAAAAGATTTGAAAAAATACGAGTTACACTGAAAAAACGAAAATATTCGAAGGAAACAAAACTAAACTGAAAAAAAAAGTTACACTAGGAAAAAGATGAAAATTTGTTGAAATATACGAGTTACACTGAGAAAACAAATATATTCAAAAAATTGTGTTACAATCGAAAAAAGATTAGAAAAAATACGAGTTACACTGAGAAAACCGAAAATATCAAGTAAAATCACAAATACACCGAAAAAACGAAAACATTCGAAGGAAATAGAGTTAAACTGTAAGAAAATAAAGTTACACTAGAAAAAGATGAAATATTTGTTGAAATATACGAGTTACACTGAGAAAACAAAAAAATTCTCAACGAAAATAAAGGTACACAAAAAAAAGTAATCATGAAAAATGGTTACACTGAAAAGTGAAATATTTTAATGAATCTATGAGTTAGACTGAGAAAACAAAAATATTCAAAAAAATCGTGTTAATAAACTCGAAAAAAGATTTCAAAAAAATACGAGGTACACTGAAAAAACCGAAAATATCAAGTAAAATCACAAATACACCGAAAAAACGAAAATGTTCGAAGGAAATAGAGTTAAACTGAAAGTTACACTAGGAAAAAGATGAAATATTTGTCGAAAATACGAGTTACACTGAAAAAAACCGAAAGCAATGAATAAAATCCCAAATACACCGGAAAAAATGATTCGAAGGGCGAAAAAAAAAATTGCTAGATATAAATAAAGGTCGATATACACTGGAAAAAAAAAACATTCTGTTCGAAATGGTATCTTACCTGTTTGAAAGTAACGTTGTTGGGAAAACCTCCGCTCTTGTCGTGCGTAAAACCTGGAACGTCGATATCGCCGTATAATATAGGCATACTAATTGGAAAAAACTCACAATTTTCCGTTTTACGTAATGCTAAATGAACAACGTCCTCCTTTTCCTTTTCCTCATCGATCCCCCCCTTTTTAACGTAATGTTTTACGTTTTTTCTGGCTATCGATATCAATTTTTGATCGATATCGACGCCCAATACGGATTTCGCGTGAAAATCGCGAGCTATCGATAACGTCACGTGACCTATGTTGCAACCGACGTCGAGTATGTCTTTGTTGACGAACAGATAGGGGTGATGGGAGAAAACTTTTAATCTGTAATCGGTTTCGTTGTGGGGGTTGCGGTAACCGTAATACCTGAAAATTCATTCGCTCATCATCAAATCGCACGATTTCAGAAATTTTCGCCTCCATTTTTGAGGCGGCGATGAAATTAAGACAAAATTATACTTTTCTAAACCTTTTTTCCCCAAATTTTCTTTCAATTTATCTTAAAAGTCGAAAAAAAAATTGATAGCGAGGCGGAATATTGAGAATTTGGCCTCGGTTTTGAGACGGCGACTTATACTTGAGAAATCAAAAGAAAATTTGATGTTTCCAAAACGTTTTGCACAATTTTCATTCATTTTACTTCAAAAGTCGGAGAACCAGTTTAGCGAGGCGGAATATTGAGAATTTGGCCTCGGTTTTGAGACGGCGACTTATACTTGAGAAATCAAAAGAAAATTTGACGTTTCCAAAACGTTTTTCTCAATTTTCCTTCATTTTACTTCAAAAGTCGGAGAACCAGTTTAGCGAGGCGGAATATTGAGAATTTGGCCTCGGTTTTGAGACGGCGACTTATACTTGAGAAATCAAAAGAAAATTTGACGTTTCCAAAACGTTTTGCACAATTTTCATTCATTTTACTTCAAAAGTCGGAGAACCAGTTTAGCGAGGCGGAATATTGAGAATTTGGCCTCGGTTTTGAGACGGCGACTTATACTTGAGAAATCAAAAGAAAATTTGACGTTTCCAAAACGTTTTTCTCAATTTTCCTTCATTTTACTTCAAAAGTCGGAGAACCAGTTTAGCGAGGCGGAATATTGAGAATTTGGCCTCGGTTTTGAGACGGCGACTTATACTTGAGAAATCAAAAGAAAATTCGACGTTTCCAAAACGTTTTTCTCAATTTTCCTTCATTTTACTTCAAAAGTCGGAGAACCAGTTTAGCGAGGCGGAATATTGAGAATTTGGCCTCGGTTTTGAGACGGCGACTTATACTTGAGAAATCAAAAGAAAATTTGACGTTTCCAAAACGTTTTTCTCAATTTTCCTTCATTTTACTTCAAAAGTCGGAGAACCAGTTTAGCGAGGCGGAATATTGAGAATTTGGCCTCGGTTTTGAGACGGCGACTTATACTTGAGAAATCAAAAGAAAATTCGACGTTTCCAAAACGTTTTTCTCAATTTTCCTTCATTTTACTTCAAAAGTCGGAGAACCAGTTTAGCGAGGCGGAATATTGAGAATTTGGCCTCGGTTTTGAGACGGCGACTTATACTTGAGAAATCAAAAGAAAATTTGACGTTTCCAAAACGTTTTTCTCAATTTTCCTTCATTTTACTTCAAAAGTCGGAGAACCAGTTTAGCGAGGCGGAATATTGAGAATTTGGCCTCGGTTTTGAGACGGCGACTTATACTTGAGAAATCAAAAGAAAATTCGACGTTTCCAAAACGTTTTTCTCAATTTTCCTTCATTTTACTTCAAAAGTCGGAGAACCAGTTTAGCGAGGCGGAATATTGAGAATTTGGCCTCGGTTTTGAGACGGCGACTTATACTTGAGAAATCAAAAGAAAATTTGACGTTTCCAAAACGTTTTTCTCAATTTTCCTTCATTTTACTTCAAAAGTCGGAGAACCAGTTTAGCGAGGCGGAATATTGAGAATTTGGCCTCGGTTTTGAGACGGCGACTTATACTTGAGAAATCAAAAGAAAATTCGACGTTTCCAAAACGTTTTTCTCAATTTTCCTTCATTTTACTTCAAAAGTCGGAGAACCAGTTTAGCGAGGCGGAATATTGAGAATTTGGCCTCGGTTTTGAGACGGCGACTTATACTTGAGAAATCAAAAGAAAATTTGACGTTTCCAAAACGTTTTTCTCAATTTTCCTTCATTTTACTTCAAAAGTCGGAGAACCAGTTTAGCGAGGCGGAATATTGAGAATTTGGCCTCGGTTTTGAGACGGCGACTTATACTTGAGAAATCAAAAGAAAATTTGACGTTTCCAAAACGTTTTGCACAATTTTCATTCATTTTACTTCAAAAGTCGGAGAACCAGTTTAGCGAGGCGGAATAGTTAAAATTTGGCCTCGGTTTTGAGACGGCGACTTATACTTGAGAAATCAAAAGAAAATTTGACGTTTCCAAAACGTTTTTCTCAATTTTCCTTCATTTTACTTCAAAAGTCGGAGAACCAGTTTAGCGAGGCGGAATATTGAGAATTTGGCCTCGGTTTTGAGACGGCGACTTATACTTGAGAAATCAAAAGAAAATTTGACGTTTCCAAAACGTTTTTCTCAATTTTCCTTCATTTTACTTCAAAAGTCGGAGAACCAGTTTAGCGAGGCGGAATATTGAGAATTTGGCCTCGGTTTTGAGACGGCGACTTATACTTGAGAAATCAAAAGAAAATTCGACGTTTCCAAAACGTTTTTCTCAATTTTCCTTCATTTTACTTCAAAAGTCGGAGAACCAGTTTAGCGAGGCGGAATATTGAGAATTTGGCCTCGGTTTTGAGACGGCGACTTATACTTGAGAAATCAAAAGAAAATTTGACGTTTCCAAAACGTTTTTCTCAATTTTCCTTCATTTTACTTCAAAAGTCGGAGAACCAGTTTAGCGAGGCGGAATATTGAGAATTTGGCCTCGGTTTTGAGACGGCGACTTATACTTGAGAAATCAAAAGAAAATTCGACGTTTCCAAAACGTTTTTCTCAATTTTCCTTCATTTTACTTCAAAAGTCGGAGAACCAGTTTAGCGAGGCGGAATATTGAGAATTTGGCCTCGGTTTTGAGACGGCGACTTATACTTGAGAAATCAAAA
The DNA here is from genome assembly GCF_026230105.1 of Diorhabda sublineata. Classification (NCBI taxonomy): domain Eukaryota; kingdom Metazoa; phylum Arthropoda; class Insecta; order Coleoptera; family Chrysomelidae; genus Diorhabda; species Diorhabda sublineata. The sequence continues at coordinate 35,853,413 of NC_079477.1, forward strand.
GAAAATTTGACGTTTCCAAAACGTTTTTCTCAATTTTCCTTCATTTTACTTCAAAAGTCGGAGAACCAGTTTAGCGAGGCGGAATATTGAGAATTTGGCCTCGGTTTTGAGACGGCGACTTATACTTGAGAAATCAAAAGAAAATTCGACGTTTCCAAAACGTTTTTCTCAATTTTCCTTCATTTTACTTCAAAAGTCGGAGAACCAGTTTAGCGAGGCGGAATATTGAGAATTTGGCCTCGGTTTTGAGACGGCGACTTATACTTGAGAAATCAAAAGAAAATTTGACGTTTCCAAAACGTTTTTCTCAATTTTCCTTCATTTTACTTCAAAAGTCGGAGAACCAGTTTAGCGAGGCGGAATATTGAGAATTTGGCCTCGGTTTTGAGACGGCGACTTATACTTGAGAAATCAAAAGAAAATTTGACGTTTCCAAAACGTTTTGCACAATTTTCATTCATTTTACTTCAAAAGTCGGAGAACCAGTTTAGCGAGGCGGAATATTGAGAATTTGGCCTCGGTTTTGAGACGGCGACTTATACTTGAGAAATCAAAAGAAAATTTGACGTTTCCAAAACGTTTTGCACAATTTTCCTTCATTTTACTTCAAAAGTCGGAGAACCAGTTTAGCGAGGCGGAATATTGAGAATTTGGCCTCGGTTTTGAGACGGCGACTTATACTTGAGAAATCAAAAGAAAATTTGACGTTTCCAAAACGTTTTGCACAATTTTCCTTCATTTTACTTCAAAAGTCGGAGAACCAGTTTAGCGAGGCGGAATATTGAGAATTTGGCCTCGGTTTTGAGACGGCGACTTATACTTGAGAAATCAAAAGAAAATTTGACGTTTCCAAAACGTTTTTCTCAATTTTCCTTCATTTTACTTCAAAAGTCGGAGAACCAGTTTAGCGAGGCGGAATATTGAGAATTTGGCCTCGGTTTTGAGACGGCGACTTATACTTGAGAAATCAAAAGAAAATTCGACGTTTCCAAAACGTTTTTCTCAATTTTCCTTCATTTTACTTCAAAAGTCGGAGAACCAGTTTAGCGAGGCGGAATATTGAGAATTTGGCCTCGGTTTTGAGACGGCGACTTATACTTGAGAAATCAAAAGAAAATTTGACGTTTCCAAAACGTTTTTCTCAATTTTCCTTCATTTTACTTCAAAAGTCGGAGAACCAGTTTAGCGAGGCGGAATATTGAGAATTTGGCCTCGGTTTTGAGACGGCGACTTATACTTGAGAAATCAAAAGAAAATTTGACGTTTCCAAAACGTTTTGCACAATTTTCATTCATTTTACTTCAAAAGTCGGAGAACCAGTTTAGCGAGGCGGAATATTGAGAATTTGGCCTCGGTTTTGAGACGGCGACTTATACTTGAGAAATCAAAAGAAAATTTGACGTTTCCAAAACGTTTTGCACAATTTTCATTCATTTTACTTCAAAAGTCGGAGAACCAGTTTAGCGAGGCGGAATAGTTAAAATTTGGCCTCGGTTTTGAGATGGTGACGCAATTTTTGCAAAATTTGAACGAAATTTAACGTTTCTAAACCTATTTAAAGCAATTATTTTATATTTTACCTTAAAAGTTGAATAAAAACCTTTAAGGAGGCAAAATTTTGCCTCGATATTGAGGCGACGTGTCGATTTTTGCAAAATTAGGTACAATTCGACGTTTCTAAACCATTTTCTACATAATTTAGTTCGAAAATCAGATAAAACTATGTAATTAGGCGAAATATTTCGAATTTGGCCTCTATTTTGAGGCGGCGAGGTGATTTTTAGGTAATAAAAACAGAATTCTACGCTTTTTTATGAATTTTTTACAGATTTTACCTTAAATTTCGAAAAAATATTTAACGAAACGGTATATTGAAATTTTTTTTTCGTGTTTCAAGTAGAAGCGAGGCTTTTCTATAAATTAAACGAAATTAAAGGTTTCCAAACCATTTTCTACATAATTTTTTCCAACTTTAATTCGAAAATTGAGAAAAACTGGGTAACGAGGCGAGATTTAGAGAATTTTACCTCGTTTTTAAGGTAACGACGTGCAAAATTTGAAAATTAGTAAAACGAGGGGGAAATAAAAAAATTTGCCTCAACTAAAAAGTACAAAGGAAGTTTTCCTCACAAGGATAGGCAAAATATGATAATTTCAAACAAATTCTGAGAAAAATTTTCAAAAATATTTGAAAACTTTTTTAAATCATTAAACGAGGCGAAAAATTCAAAATTTTTGCCTAGATTACGAGGCGTTGAGGCATTTATCCTCTAAATTGAGACAAAATACGATAATTCCGAGAAAATTCCTTTGGAATCTTTAAAAACACGCGAAAAACTTGTTGGAAACATTAAACGAGGCGTAGGAATCAAAATTTTGCCTCAATTACGAGGCATCATAACAGTTTTCCTCGAATTCGAGACAAAATAAGTTAATTTGAAAGAGAATCTTGAAAAATCTTTTCAAAACCATTTAAAACTTGTTGAAATCATTAAACGAGGCGGAAGTTTCTAAATTTTGCCTCGATTTCGAGGCGTTGAGGCATTTATCCTCGAAATTGAGACAAAATACGATAATTCCGAGAAAATTCCTTTGAAATCTTTAAAAATACGTGAAAAACTTGTTGAAAATATTAAACGAGGCGTAGGAATCAAAATTTTGCCTCAACTACGAGGCACCATGACAGTTTTCCTCCAAATCGATATAAGATTAGATAATTTCGAACAAAATCTTTTCAAATACAGAAAATCTCGAAGTAATCGTTAAACGAGGCGGAAAATTCGGATTTCGCCTCAATTTCGAGGCGCCGTAACGAGGCAGAATATAAAAAATTCGAGTAATTCAACCAACTAAGCCACATATTTACGTACCTGTTATAATTTCCGTATTGGAAACGTTTATCTCTCTCTTTAAATTGCGGCGTTGCCGTATCCTGTTGCTTGTTATGTCGAGGTTTCGGCCATTTGACAGCGGAATTGCTCCGTTTCAACCAGGCCCCCGGTTGCGGTACCACCGGACTCACGATCTTATCCATCGAATTATTTTTGAACTTTTTCAAACCGTGGTGACCGTGTTCGTCGGATTTCCTTTTGGTTTTTTCTTTTTTTATGGCCGCCGGTAGCGCCGTTTCCGTTTCCGCCGTACCGGTACCGTCTGCGGCGGCGGCTGAAGCGACCGCCGCCGGCGCGATATTCAAAGTCAAATTTACGTTCGGTCTCATTTCGGAGGCGGGTTCGTTGGGCGAGAGGCACGTTTCCGGTATTTCCGGAATTTTGGCGGAATCGGCGGAGGATTCGGGCGTTTTGGCCTCCGTAGTGGAGACTACGTCGGCCGTAACGTCCGTTAATTCCAATGTACCGGAAATGGTACGACGTTTCTTTAGACGTTTCTTTTTCGACTGTGGAACATAGAAAAACAAAAATTTATTGTGGGGGGTTGAGGGGAAGTTTGAGAAAAAAATATTGTTAATCGATCCAAATTAATTATACACACCCCGTATGATCGATTCTGTTTTTGTTTTTCGATAAAAATTATGCTCGAAAACTGAAACTGGAAAATTTTTAATTTGGCGACAAAAAAAATTAACTTTGAGATTGAATCGGGAACAGGATAAATTTTTCGTCCCGAAATTTTTTTTTTTTTTCGATTCAGGACGAAAATATTTATGGTTTTCACTTTTTTTAATGGTTATTTTCAAATTTATATATCTTTGAAGTATTTATTACCATATGTTCGATACATTCATACTTTCGCGCCCTGTATTTCAGTAATAATGATATTTAGAGCAAACACAATTTTTTTATCAATAAAATGATCCTTTCAGAATGTTTCTCAAAAATTTGAGCTCGATATTCCCATTATTTTAATCTATATTAATTTTTGAATGAAAACATGTTTTGAATCTCACATTTCCATACTTTCAGCCCTCGTATATCAGTTACACCAACATTTAGAACAAACACAATTTTTTTGTCAATAAAATGGTTCTTTAAGAAAGATCTTTCAGAATTTGAGCTTAAAATTCAAAATATTTTGGTCTGTATGAATTTTTAGAAAATATCAAGTTTTAAATCATATTTTCATACTTTCAACCCTCGTATAACAGGTGAATCAACATTTAGGAGACTGTCAATTTTTTTATTAATAAAACGATATTTAAAGAACGTTTCTCAAAAATTTGAGCTCGATATTCCCATTATTTTAATCTATATTAATTTTTGAATGAAAACATGTTTTGAATCTCACATTTCCATAATTTCAGCCCCCGTATCTCAGTTACACCAACATTTCGAACAAACATAAATTTTTTATCAATAAAATGGTTCTTTAAGAAGGATCTTTCAGAATTTGAGCTCAAAATTCAAAATATTTTGATCTGTATGAATTTTTAGAAAATATCAAGTTTTAAATCATATTTTCATACTTTCAACCCTCGTATAACAGGTGAATCAACATTTAGGAGACTGTCAATTTTTTTATTAATAAAACGATATTTAAAGAACGTTTCTCAAAAATTTGAGCTCGATATTCCCATTATTTTAATCTATATTAATTTTTGAATGAAAACATGTTTTGAATCTCACATTTCCATAATTTCAGCCCCCGTATCTCAGTTACACCAACATTTCGAACAAACATAAATTTTTTATCAATAAAATGGTTCTTTAAGAAGGATCTTTCAGAATTTGAGCTCAAAATTCAAAATATTTTGATCTGTATGAATTTTTAGAAAATATCAAGTTTTAAATCATATTTTCATACTTTCAACCCTCGTATAACAGGTGAATCAACATTTAGGAGACTGTCAATTTTTTTATTAATAAAACGATATTTAAAGAACGTTTCTCAAAAATTTGAGCTCGATATTCCCATTATTTTAATCTATATTAATTTTTGAATGAAAACATGTTTTGAATCTCACATTTCCATACTTTCAGCCCTCGTATATCAGTTACACCAACATTTAGAACAAACACAATTTTTTTGTCAATAAAATGGTTCTTTAAGAAAGATCTTTCAGAATTTGAGCTTAAAATTCAAAATATTTTGATCTGTATGAATTTTTAGAAAATATCAAGTTTTAAATCATATTTTCATACTTTCAACCCTCGTATAACAGGTGAATCAACATTTAGGAGACTGTCAATTTTTTTATTAATAAAACGATATTTAAAGAACGTTTCTCAAAAATTTGAGCTCGATATTCCCATTATTTTAATCTATATTAATTTTTGAATGAAAACATGTTTTGAATCTCACATTTCCATACTTTCAACCCTCATATCTCAGTTACACCAACATTTAGAACAAACACAAATTTTTTATCAATAAAATGGTTCTTTAAGAAGGATCTTTCAGAATTTGAGCTCAAAATTCAAAATATTTTGATCTGTATGAATTTTTAGAAAATATCAAGTTTTAAATCATATTTTCATACTTTCAACCCTCGTATAACAGGTGAATCAACATTTAGGAGACTGTCAATTTTTTTATTAATAAAACGATATTTAAAGAACGTTTCTCAAAAATTTGAGCTCGATATTCCCATTATTTTAATCTATATTAATTTTTGAATGAAAACATGTTTTGAATCTCACATTTCCATACTTTCAGCCCTCATATCTCAGTTACACCAACATTTAGAACAAACATAAATTTTTTATCAATAAAATGGTTCTTTAAGAAGGATCTTTCAGAATTTGAGCTCAAAATTCAAAATATTTTGATCTGTATGAATTTTTAGAAAATATCAAGTTTTAAATCATATTTTCATACTTTCAACCCTCGTATAACAGGTGAATCAACATTTAGGAGACTGTCAATTTTTTTATCAATAAAATGATCCTTTCAGAACGCTCCTCAAAAATTTGAGCTCAATATTCCCATTATTTTGACCTGTATTAATTTTTAAACACATCCATATACAAAAAACAATAAATCAGAAAAAAAAATTCCAAAAATACGAGTGTTTGTCAAAAAAAAGCCCCAAAAAATAACAATTACGTGACCAACATTTTCAAATATCAAATTTCCAAAAATTTTTCGATAAAGCACAAAAAAATCACTCACTTTTTTAACGGGCGAACAAAGTTGTTGCTCATATTCGGCGTCGTCGTCGCAATCGATCAGATTCAAAGGATCATGAATATTTTTCGGGATGATAACTTCCAATTGTCCTTTTTTCCTCGGAGGAGTCGGTACCGGCGACGACTTCGGCGTAACGGCGTTCATGGCTCTAAAAATACACCCACGTCAATACATTTCAACAAATAAATCTCCGATAACCGACCTATTTATTTCTTCATCCTGTAAACTGTTAAGATTCAAAGGATCCTTAATATTTCCCCCTAACAGAAATTTCGATGGTAATACGGGTTTTTGGTTGATGATTCCGCATCCCGAGAAACTTTTAGATCGCTTCCTGCAGCTTCTATCGTATTTATTTTTCTTTTTCGAAGTACTCGGGTTCGTAGGTCTCACTGGGTTTTTTTGTTGACTGTGTCCCGTTTTTACGGACGAAGGATTCAATACTTGAATTTGAACAGACGACATCTATAATAACAAACGTTCACCACCATAAAATACCCCATAACTACAATTAGCATTAAACCAACACGAAGAATATGAATGAGAATAATTTAAAAGCTGAATTTTATATAAAAAAATATTCCCGCAAAAAGTTCGTGTCACATGCGCAGTAAATTACAAACAATGTATGCCATTGCAGAGATATAAAGAACGAAAGGAAAACTAATAATTTTGATGTAAATAACGATTAATTGGAAAAATACTTACAGTTAAACGATTTATTAAACTGTTTAACACTTTTTCACGACACTTTCAAGGCTTTTTCTAAACACATAACGCGATTAACTTAACGAAACTGTACGTTTACCTTAAACCATGTTGTACCTAAACGTTCACAAAACGTATTGCTCGTAAAATGGACTCCATTTTAATATGAAACGCGAATAGTTCCGAACGTCTACGAATCGTATATATATTTTAACAAGCGGCGTTGACGTTGTTACATATTTTTAACTAAATTACCAGGTGAAGATTATTAATATCGAAATAATAATAAATAAAAATTTAATAATTTATATAAATTTCGATTATTTGATACCTTTTCTTATAAATTTATCATTAACAATGTATTTTAATACGTTTTTGAGCAAAAAAATTACTTTAATTATGGAATTATTTTATTAAAAAAAATATAAAACATAAACTCGGCAATGTTGTAAAATATTATTGCATAAAAGATTATTTTTATTAGATTACGTTGTCTACGTATTTTTATTTCCTTTATTCAATCTTCAAACACATTTTTTATAATTAAAAAAATGTATGCATTTTATCTATTCTAAATAGTTAAAACGTCATTATTTACGGTTGTTTTAATTCATGATGTACAACGCGAAAAATCGTTTTAAACAATTGATTGTTTCTGACAGTTATCGATAGTAATTTTTTTATTCCCGATACCTTAAGTTGTTATCAGTAGGGTGGTTTTTGATTGGTGGATTGATTAACGTCACAACAAAATAAATGGATAATTTTAAAACGCTAGTTTTTTTTATTATCGATATGTTATGTTGTTATCACTGAGGTGATTTTGATTGGTTAATGAGATGAACATTTGAAAGTCTTGAAATTTTAAAAAGTCAGCCATTTTCAGTAATAAATTGTGTTAACAAGCGTATAAGTTGAGACGTTTAGTTAGTGTTTTTTTTTCTACAAATATAAAATGCCAATTTTGAATAGAAAATCGATTAGAAAAGATACGTTCAAATGCCCTACGGATTACAAAATAAACCTACTGAAATTGTTGAATAATAATAACCTGGGGACATCAGTTTCGGAGAAGAAAACAGAAATTCCTCGAAATCAAAATTTAACGATATCGCTCGAAACGCCCAAGAAGAAAAAAAATGTTAACGTTAAGAAGATTACATTGACTCCTGAAGATATGTTCGATTCGTCATCACCGATGGACGACAGCGACGCCGATTCCGTTCTCTCCAAGGAAGTTCTAAACAGAATGGACGTGAAGGAGAAATATATGGAATTTTGGAACGAGACTTTAACTCCTGAAGAAGAAAACGAGTTGAAATCGTTAACGCAGGAATTGCAGGCGAAATATGTTGATGCCAAACCGAAGAAGGTGAAGAAAAAGGAGAATTATGCCTCTATGAGCTTCTACGACAAGATGAGTTCCCTTCAAGAATCCAGAAACGTCGGTCTCTACGTGTATTGCGACTCTTGCGACAAGTGTAGATACCTGCCCGACGTGCAAGATCCCCTGGATCTACCTGAGAAATGGTATTGTTATATGAATCCAAATGGAAGATATAATAGATGCGAAATCGAAGAAGAACCGATCGACGAGAAGGAAGAGGAGTTGATGATATTCAATAAATATAACGCGGGTAGCATCGTCTGGGCGAAAATCGAAGGTTACCCATGGTGGCCGGCTATGGTGGAAGACGATCCCGACATCGGGGATTATTTTTGGTTGGAAGATACCTTAGAACCGGTAAGTCAAACAGTTGCTTCACATACATGTAATTCTTTTTCATATAAAATTCGTAGTTAGGCTGTTAAATTTATTAGGCCGTATACAGGGTGATTCTTTTTAAATATTCCAAGTGGAAATTAAATAATAGTGATTAAAAGTTACTTGACATACAGGGTGATTCGTTTTTCATATCAATTTAATGTGGACACTGGGAAGTTTGTTTAGTTATATACGGGGTGACTATTTTAGTATCAACTTTTCAAATTTTGTTCGATCATTCACAGGGTAATTTTTATTTTAACATAAAAAATGGTGACGATATCAATTTTAAGTTACTTTATATACAGGGCGATTAGTTTTTTGTATCAATTTAATGGCGAGATTCAAATAATTAGGTTGCATCATATACAGGGTGATTATTTTTTATATTGAGTTCGTAAGTGAGTTTGTGAATTTTGTTATATACAGGATGTTTCCTTCTTTAATATTTCAGTTTGACTCGAAATAACTGGAATCAAGATTTATGTTGAATTACATACAGAGTGATTATTTTTCAACAAATTACATACAGGGTTATTATTTTTCGAAAAATAATATGTAGAGTGATAATTTATTGTTAGATCGTATACAGGGTGATTATTTTATGACAAATCTTCATATTTTGATAAATTATATACAGGGCAATTCTTTTTTGACAAATTCGAAACAGGGATATTATTTTTCAATAAATCATATACAGGGTGATTATTTTTCAACAAATCATATACAAGGTGATTATTTTTAGACAAAACATATATAGGGCGATTATTTTTCAACAAATTACATACAGAGTGATTATTTTTCAACAAATTACATACAGGGTTATTATTTTTCGAAAAATAATATGTAGAGTGATAATTTATTGTTAGATCGTATACAGGGTGATTATTTTATGACAAATCTTCATATTTTGATAAATTATATACAGGGCAATTCTTTTTTGACAAATTCGAAACAGGGATATTATTTTTCAATAAATCATATACAGGGTGATTATTTTTCAACAAATCATATACAAGGTGATTATTTTTAGACAAAACATATATAGGGCGATTATTTTTCAACAAATTACATACAGAGTGATTATTTTTCAACAAATTACATACAGGGTTATTATTTTTCGAAAAATAATATGTAGAGTGATAATTTATTGTTAGATCGTATACAGGGTGATTATTTTATGACAAATCTTCATATTTTGATAAATTATATACAGGGCAATCCTTTTTTGACAAATTCGAAACAGGGATATTATTTTTCAATAAATTATATACAGGGTGATTATTTTTCAACAAATTCTAAACAGGAAGATTATTTTTCAACAAATCATATACAACGTGATTATTTTTAGAGAAATCATATACTGGGTGATTATTTTTCAACAAATTACATACAGGGTGATTATTTTTTGACAAATCATATACAGAGCGATTATTTTTGGACAAATCATATACAGGGTGATTATTTTTTGACAAATCATATACAGGGCGATTATTTTTGAACAAATTCTAAACAGGAAGATTATTTTTCAACAAATCATATACAGGGTGATTATTTTTCAACAAATCATATACAACGTGATTATTTTTAGAGAAATCATATACTGGGTGATTATTTTTCAACAAATTCTAAACAGGAAGATTATTTTTCAACAAATCATATACAAGGTGATTATTTTTCAACAAATCATATACAACGTGATTATTTTTAGAGAAATCATATACTGGGTGATTATTTTTCAACAAATTCTAAACAGGAAGATTATTTTTCAACAAATCATATACAGGGTGATTATTTTTCAACAAATCATATACAACGTGATTATTTTTAGAGTATTCATATACTGGGTGATTATTTTTCAACAAATTCTAAACAGGAAGATTATTTTTCAACAAATCATATACAGGATGATTATTTTTCACCAACTCATATACAGGGTGATTATTTTTGTGACAAATCATATACAGGGCGATTATTTTTCTACATTTCATATAGAGGGCGATTATTCGACTTGGTTTCGTAATATATCGAGCAAATCACCCTGTACATTGACGGATAACGATTATTTTCAGACGTACTATCACGTGACGTTTTTCGATTCCACCGCGGTGACTCGATCTTGGATAAAAACGGGAGATTTGAAAGCGTTCAGAAAAAATATCGACGATCACCACGCGTTTGACAATAAATTCAAACGCAGATTGAGCGCCGCCGTCAAACAGGCTAAAGAAGCCGCCGGAATGCAGCTGATCGACAGATTGAAAATATTCGGTTTCACACGGAGATACAAGAAACCGTCGAAGAAGACGAAAAAACGGAAGGAAAACTCGACCGAAAACGGCGGCGTTAAGCGGAAGAAACGCTCCAAGTTCGACGTCGAGTCGGATTCTTCGACTGAAGACGGAAAAGAGATGAACGAAACTTCGGATGAGTAGGAACGCCGATTTTTCGGAAAATTTTTAGGTTAAGTTCCATAAATTTTCGACGGAATTCGTATTTTCGGTTTAATTTTTGAAAAAACTTTCAGAGTTTCTTGAGTTTTTGATAAAAAATGTGTTTCAAAATTTTTCAATAAACTTTCATGAAAAATTGTATTTTCTTATCAATTTTATGTCCCTTTTCCCTAGATTTTCACTAAATTCCAATAAATCGACACAACATGGGTATTTTTATTATAAACACGTTAACTGCCGAGCCAATCATTTTTTTATGCCCAATTCTATCAATTTCACCTAATTTTCCATGATTCTCCACAAAATTCCATCAAATTGTCACAAAAAAGTCATAAATGTACGCATTTTCATTGTTAACACGTTAACTGCCGACCCAATCGTTTTTTACGCCCAATTTCATCAATTTTATGCCCCATTTCATCATTTAGGCACCATTTCATCTAATTTTTGACCAATTTCATGAATTTCCCGGAATTTTCCATGATTTTCCACTAAATTTCATCAAATTATCACGCAAACGTCATAAATGTACGTGTTAACACGTTAACTGCCGAACCAATCGTTTTTTATGCCCCATTTCATCTATTTTTTGACCAATTTCATGAATTTCCCATGTTTTCCACGATTTTTCACTAAATTTCATCAAATTATCACACAAACGTCATAAATGTACGTGTTAACACGTTAACTGCCGAACCAATAGTTTTTTACGCCCAATTTCATCAATTTTATGCCCCATTTCATCATTTAGGCACCATTTCATCTATTTTTTGACCAATTTCATGAATTTCCCAGGATTTTCCACGATTTTCCACTAAATTTCATCAAATTATCACACAAACGTCATAAATGTACGTGTTAACAAGTTAACTGCCGAACCAATCGTTTTTTATGCCCCATTTCATCAATTTTACGCCCCATTTCATCAATTTCATCTTATTTTCCATGATTCTCCACAAAATTCCATAAAATAATCAAAAAAAGTCATAAATGTACGTATATTCTTTGTTAACACGTTAACTTGCCGAACCAATCGTTTTTTATGCCCCATTTCATCAATTTTATGCCCCATTTCATCTATTTTTTGACCAATTTCATGAATTTCCCAGGATTTTTCACGATTTTCCACTAAATTTCATCAAATTATCACACAAACGTCATAAATGTACGTATTAACACGTTAACTTGCCGAAGCAATCGTTTTTTACGCCCCATTTCATCTATTTTATGCCAAATTCCATCAATTCCATGTCTCTTTTCGTTATTTTTCACGAAATTGCAAGAATTAAACGTAAAAACGTCATAAATAAAAGCAGAATTTCTTTTTCGCGCAATTTCAGCGCGAAAAACAATCTTACACATCGATTGTGATATCAGACAAATTTTCACGTTACGTAACACATTTTCCCGCCGAAATTCCGTTATTTTTGACGATTTCTATAAAATGTATATGGGACAAACTTGGCGACGCGTTAAAAGGCGATCTAAGGAACATCCGAGCAACGCAAATATCGAAAAATATCTCGTTGCTTATCGAAAAAAAGTGGATGAAAGGGATGGAAATGAAAAGATAATTATATCAATTGAAACGTTTATGAGAATAATAGATAAGTATTTACATGTTACAATGAAAAAAAAAAAAGGAGAAAATGTCGTAGCGAAATTTCAATATTTAGCTATGAACTTATCACAATTACATTACAAACACTTTTTCGACTTTCATAAATTGGAAAACTTCTTTCGTTTTCGGGCAGATTACTTGACCGTTGTTCTGACGTGCCATTTCCATTAACGCCTTAACGAAAAAAAAAATCGTAAATTTATCGGCAGCACTTCGTATTTCGGCGAAATTTTCGTGATTTACAACACATTTACAACAAAAAATTTGACCTCCCCTCGTAAATCGCGCGTGAATTAACAGTAGACAGATTTAAACGGCATCACCTCGTATTTTTTTATCCCGAAATTCGAAAATACATAAAAACGTAGCATTTTGTTATGAAAAAATAGACTTACTCTCGTAAGTATCGTATAAATAACAGACACGTTTAAGGAAAATTTCGAAATTTTTCTATAAAAATATTGACTACCCCCCGGAAATTGTGATTAAAACAAGGTAATTTCATTACCTCCCCTCGTATTTTGTAATCCGAAATTTTGTTATGGAAAAATAGACTTCCCCTCGTAACTATCATTTAAATATACGATTATTGAAATGTGGTAGTTTTGCTATAAAAAATTGACTACTCCCAGTAAATTTTATTTGGGAAAATATCGAAAAAATTTAACGGTATCAAACACGTTGCATTTTGTTATAAAAAACGAACTTCCTCTCGTATATTTAATATAAATAAAGTCGACTTTGTTTTAAAAAATGGATTTCCACATTTAAATTTCAATTACAAGAATGAGGAACAGGTTTAACGACGTCCACTCATATTTTTTTAACCAAAAAAATCGAAAAAATATGAAACCGTTACATTTTGTTATAAAAAACGAACTTCCCCTCGTATATTTTATCGCTTTTTTTATAAAAAAAGGATTTTCATCGAATAGTATTTGACGACTTCCCCTCGTATGTTTTTTATCCAGAAATTCGAAAATATATAATCAAGTTGCCTTTTGTTATAAAAAACGAACTTCCCCTCGTACATATCATATGAATAACATCGATTTTGTTATAAAAATTTATTTTCCCTTGTAAACTTCAATTCAAAGAATGGTAAACAGGTTTAACGACGTCCCCTCCTATATTTTTTTAGCCGAAAGTTCGAAAAAATATAAAACCGTCACATTTTGTTATAAAAAAAAACGAAATTCCCATCGTATATTTTACGCTTTTGTTATAAAAAATGTACTTGTAAATTTTCATCGAATAGTATTTGACGACTTCCCCTCGTATTTTTTTATCCAGAAATTCGAAAGTATTATACAACTCAAAAAATTTTTAAATAAATATACTTCCCCTCGTAAATTTTATATACATTTAATGAAAATTTGGCGTCCCCCTTGTAAAGTTTAACATCAAAAGAATAGTAAGCAGATTTAACAATAACCCCTCGTATTTTTTTAACCAAGAAAATTTTAATATATAAAAAATCGACTTCCCCCCGTAAATTATACTTTGAAACCGAAATATTCCAACAACTTTTCAGTACATCCTGTAACATTTATCGATAATTATGAACAATTGAAATATTTTTACATACGGGGGCATTAAAAAAATTTATACTATTTATTAAAATTTACCTGTTCACCGTATATATGTCCGTTGGGTAACATCATGGGCGGATTATTTTCGTTCATGGGCAATCCGCTAATATGGCAATACAAACGACTCTGCGAACAATGGGCGAAAGGCAAACAATCCGCTAGCTCGTTCAAATATGGCTGACATACCGGACACGTGGGATTCCTATTCTCCCCACTTTCCGAATAACACTGAGTGTTGATGGTTAAGGAAAAATATAATTTCTCATTGAATTAACCGATTTTTTTAATAAATTGGAAATGGTTAAATTATTGTTTTGAAAAGGATATGGGGTTTTGAGTGCTGACAGACCCGCCTGTAGGGCCACGGTGAAGACAGATTGGGAAGCTAATTGGAACAGTCGATAATTTTCTTGACGGAATTGTTGGATCAACGTATCCCATCTTTTTTCGTCGAAAAGGGCCTTGTAAGGTTCGATTTCTAAAATTTGTCACAAAAAAAAATACGAAATTTGTATTACGAGGATGGTCCGATAGATTTAAATACGAGAATTGGATTTATATGAAGCGAAAATTACGATTCGTTTCAAAATAAATGTATTACGAGGGATAATCGAAAAATTAGACGAAAATAACGAGAAAAATACGATTTGATTTTAAAATATATTACGAGGGTATTTCAATTCATTTAAACAATAAAAATCGGAAAAAGTAGATTTTTTTCAGAAAATTTTTTCATTTATCAAAAATTTATTATACGAGGAACGTTCGATAAATTTGGTGGGAAACATAGACAAAAATTAGGCAAAAACATTTCTAAAAAAACTCATTACGAGGGAGATTCCACAAGTTAAAAAATGAATTATTACGAGGGCGGATTGACAAGTTCGAATGAAAAAAAAATGGGGAAAAAACTTCGAAACGCGATTATAACAAAAAAATTGATTACGAGGTTGATTCGACGAGTTCAGATCAAAAAACTTGATGAAAATGTCGCAAAAACTACAATTTTTAGAAAGAAAAATTTATTACCAGGCCGATTCGATAAGTTTAAAAGAAAAAAAATTACCTAAAATGACGAAAAATCGTGACTTTTAATAGAAAATTTATTACTAGAGATTTTCGACAAGTTTATATCGAAAAAAATTTATAAAAACGACACAAAAACCACAATTTGTTCTGAAAAAAATGTTACCAGGGCGATTCCATACGTTTAGATGAAAAAGGACATGAAATAACGTGAAACTACGATTTTTTTTTAAATTTAATAATGAAAAAAAAGACGTAAAAAACACGATTCGTTCACAAAAAATGTTACCAAGTCATTTCGAGTAATTTAGATCGAAAAAAAGTAACTGAAATAATGAAAAATCGCGATTTTTTGAGAAAAATTGATTATCAGGGCTGTTCGACAATTTTATATGAAAAAAAATGCCGTAAAAACTACGATTTGTTCACAAAAAATGTTACCAAGTCATTTCGATTAGTTTAGATTGAAAAAAAGAACCTAAAATAACGGAAAATCGCGATTTTTTGAGAAAAATCCGATTACCAGTGTTGTTCTACAAGTTTATATTGAAAAAAAATTGATAAAAATACCTGTATTGACGGGAAAAGCGAGTAAAGCCATAACTTGTTTGATAGTCGTCAAATGTTCGTCTTCGAAACCTGGAAAATATTTTCTGGCGTGTTTAACGGCGTCCATTCTCCTATCGCAACGTATCAATTCGACGAATTCCTGTACCCGCACATTAAATTCCATATTCGATTTCAATTTGCGCAATTTCGATTTGTTATCATGGCACCAAGCCAAACATTTGTTCGTTTCTTTGTTGGCCAGAGACTTTTCGACTTCTCTCGAAGTCAAAAAAATATCTGAAAACCAAAAAACAAACAGTTTCGCGCACTTTTTCCCCATTATCAATCCTCCAATTACCGATGTTCGTCAAATCCTTTATATCAGATCTATCTGCGAGAGTTATGGCGGCATTGTAATACCCGTTCCTCAAAAAATACTCCACGACCATTCTATCCAGACGTTTACGTCTCCATTGGTTCAGAGCAGCTTGAGACACGTTTCCATTTGAGGCGACGGTGCAATGCTCCTTCAAATGCTCCAATCTCCTTTTGCACACGCTGGAAGCCACCAACTCCTCGGCGATGCTTTCTTCGGCTAACAAAACACTTTTTAACGACAATATACATCGAAATCGACTACTTTACCTTTACGTTTCAAAACTTGAAGTTTTTCCACCATACCACCGAGAAGACTAGAAATATCTTTGGATTTAACCGCGGATTCTTCTAGAGTTTCCTCTATGAGATTCGCTTGTTGTTGTACGTGAGACACTTCGCGATCTATCGCTTTTTGAGCCGTTCTAAACTTCTTATTTAGAATTTCGTAAGGTACCTGATTTAATTATAAAAAAACCCACAAACACTTATAAAAGATATGTTAGAATGTTAAATTTACTCACTTTTAACGTAGGATGTTCTAAAGACTTTATATCTGCCATTTTTAATGTCTTTATAAAAACATAAATAAAATTCCAGACATCGAAACCAGCTGATATGTCAAGTTAATGTCAAATGTCAATAAAATGACAAGATTTATTTAAATATATAATTATATATTTATCTTGATTCAACATTTTAATATTATATTGACATAAAATGTTATTTATTTAATTAAAAATATATAAAACGGATTTTCTAGGGTATACATTTCAATCGATATAATGTCCTAACGAATATGGTAAAAAATTTTTGCTTCTCTTTCTAATATATATTAACCCGGCTATAGACATCTTTGTTTAAAATATCATTCCTTTCTACCGATTTACCTTAAGCAGGTTTTACACTAACTATTATCAAATATATTCAGTAAACTAAATAATAGTATAATGAAAAAGTGTTTGTTTCTCTTTCTAATATATGTAAGTACGACTATCTTTATCTTCATTAAAATAAGAGTGGGATTTCTAATTGCTGCTGTCAATTTCCTTAAGTCGGCTTTACACTATCCTAGTTACATTTTACGCATTTATTATCAAATATAATAAAATGAATATTGTAGTAGAACTTTAACTATATTTTCTCTCATTCAAAATATATAGTATTATAGTATCTCTTTTTAACATTAAATAATTGATATTTATTTATCTCTGCTTAAAGTGTCAATTAATTATAATGAAAAACGTATGTCACTTACCTTACGTTACGGTATTAAATGTTGCCTAACTACTAGTTAAACGTTAACAAGTTTATCGTCTCTTTTTAATACGTATTAATTTATATATATTTATCTTTTTCTAAATAATGTGAGTGGATTATCCTTGACATATGATTTATAAATGCTTCTGAGAAAGTAACGTGCAGTTGTGCTCGTCAGGTGTTCGGTTTTCAAAGTAAATGTTGCTTCCGAAGGATAAATATCATATTATAGTGCCAGCTTAATATAAATCTTTTACTAAAAGGTATTTAAATTTAATGTTTTCGATATATTTTATAAATTTAAAAGTATTATCTATCACAAAACTGTTTATATATATCATTTTCTCTTATTTTCTCTTAAAATCACGTAACGACTTAATACTTATCATTTTAGAAAGCCAAAAGGAATATTGCATAATTATTCATAAATTTTGTACGTAGAATAAATACTAGTTGCAAGAAAGTAATAAATTTCAATTTCTTTATCAAAGTTTGTAATTTATAAACGAAATACAATAAATATTAATACCAGATTAAATTATCAACTTTGGAAGTTAATTAATTGTTTAAATTTCTCTGTATAAAGTGTATTTCAAAAATTTTAAGAAAGTATATATAATAAAAAATGGTCGTAGAAAAACGATAAGAAATACGTTTGTAAATCCTTGCTAACAGTGGTAATCATATTGAAACAACCTTG
Organism: Diorhabda sublineata; assembly: GCF_026230105.1. Taxonomy (NCBI): domain Eukaryota; kingdom Metazoa; phylum Arthropoda; class Insecta; order Coleoptera; family Chrysomelidae; genus Diorhabda; species Diorhabda sublineata. Next base: position 35,871,549 of record NC_079477.1, read on the forward strand.
CTTTCAAATTACATCATTAAATCCGTAAAATATTAATTAATACAATTATAGATAATGTATAGGTCTTTAATTGATTGTTTTCGAAACTAAACGATTGAATTAATACGTTTTGTCAGGAATTCGTCATGGAAATCATAATAGAAACTAATCTTTTAACATTCTTATGCAGTTTTTTCTGGATATTTTCACGGTAATATTTGATTTTTGATCATTATGGTATACAGAAAACTTGTTTTATATTTTCAGAACGATTAAGGGTCATTGGTAGATATTTGAATAGTTTTTTTAAGGCTCATTGGTAGATATTTGAATAGTTTTATTAAACCTCATTGGTTTAAAAATGAGAATTATTAAGGTTCAATGGTAGATAAAACGTTTTATTAACAAACATTTCAAATATTTTGATATTTACTGTGATATATATATATATATATATATATATATATATATATATATATATATATATATATATATATATATATATATATATATAAATTCGATTTTCAATTCTTAAGGGTCATTGGTGGATTTAAACATCGATTATTTTTTTAAAGACACATTATTAAGGCTCAATGATAAATAAAACGTTTTCTATCATTTATTAACAAACATTTAACATTCTTAGAGAATTTTTTTGTTCATCTACTGTCATATATAAATTCGATTTTCAATTCGTAAGGGTCATTGGTGGTTTTAAACATCGATTATTTTTTTAAAGACACATTATTAAGGCTCAATGGTAGATCAAACGTTTTCTATCATTTATTAACAAACATTCAACATTCTTAGAGAGTTTTTTGTGTATCTACTGTCATATATATATTCGATTTACAATTATTAAGGGTCAATGGTCGATTTAAATATCGATTATTATTTTAAAGACAGATTATTAAGGCTCAATGGTAGATAAAACGTTTCCTACCATTTATTAACAAACATTCAGCATTCTTAGAGAGTTTTTGTGTATCTACTGTCATATATATATATTCGATTTACAATTATTAAGGGTCAATGCTCGATTTAAATATCAATTATTTTTTTAAAGACACATTATTAAGGCTCAATGATAGATAAAACGTTTTCTATCATTTATTAACAAACATTTCACATTCTTAGACAGTTTTTTTTTCTATATATTGACTGTGAAATAATTTTTTTCATACAAACAATAAGTAGAAAATAATTATTAAAAATATTGTTTTGTCGTGACCCTCAACTGTTTGAATCCTATCTGCTAAATCTATAAGTAAATATTATTGTGGCGACTGGAAACCACTTGTGAAAATAACATTTCGGTTTTGAAGCGATATTTTCGACTCCGATTTATATATAAAAAAAAGATTAGAGAAATATTCGTTTTAATTGAAACCGGAAATTTTATTTTTCTGTTGTAGATGTGTCCAATATCAGGTTTAGTACAATTTCTAATTGTACTTGTGGCATTAATTCTAATATGTCACGCGGTTATCGTAAAAAGTTGTAATATAACTTTCAACCCCCAAAACGCCACCATTCATATGTACGATACAATAATCGTCGATTACGACGCTTCAAATCAAGGTAAACACCGTTATATATACGAGGGGATTGTTATAATTCGTTTCCTGAATGTATTAGACGAAATCGAAAAAAAAAACAATTACACCTCGGTCTATATACATGAACGGGCGTTGTATTATCAAATTGATGTTTTAGATGGTGGTGATTACACGCTTTATAGCGAGGATGAAAACGTGGCGTCACTGGATAAAGAATATTTAATAACGAACGATTCGGGTAGTTTTAACGTCACGGGGAACTTTTTAGGTAAGTTTCGGTAAATACGTGGGGGAGGACGCGGAATGAATTTTCGATTATTTCAGGTAAAACTGTGATATCGTGTAAAAAAAGAGGAAGTTCCGGTAAAAGCGAATCTACAGGAAATATGGATATAGTGGTGATAAGGAAAAAGAGGGTGATCGATACGATGTTTACGGCATCGGTAGCCACTTTGATCAGTTTGTTGTACATCAATTTCGGTTGCGCCATCGATTGGTCGGAATTCAGGACGATTTTGAAGAGACCCATCGGACCGGGCGTCGGACTTTTCGGTCATTTCGTCGTGATGCCAGCGGTGAGGAGAGCGTCGTTTTGGGCGACGATTCGCGTCGTTTATTTTTCTCTTTTTGGGTTTCAGTTGAGTTACGCTTTGGGCGTTCTTCTTTTTCCGGATAACGCGGCGATGCAGTTGGGATTGTTCTTCACGGGAGTTTCGCCGGCTGGGGGCGCTTCCAACGTTTGGGCGATACTCTTGGAGGGGAATATCAGTTTGTCGATTTCGATGACGTTCGTCAGCACCATGGCCGCGTTCGCTTTTATGCCTTTGTGGATTTTTACACTCGGTACGTAAATTATTTTTGCAGTTTTCTAGTTTTTTTTTTTTCAATTTTCGATAGATTCGTAGAACCTAGAAATTTTATTAAATCTGGCAACTGTGGGAAATATTTGACGGTGTTTATTAAGGATCAATGGTAATTTTAGAGGCTTTTTTTTCAATTTTCCACAGATTTATTCAAGGGTCAATGGTTGATGAAATATATTTTTTAATTAAACTTAAATGCCTCAAGTTACCATTTACCCTTAATGATTTCGATTCAAATAAAAACGTTCCTTATAATAAATATTTCATATACCATTGACCCTTAATAGTGCATTAAGGGTCAATGGAATATTTTATTTTAAATGCTATTAAGGGTCAATTGTGGATAAAACAATCTTTTGTTAAGGATCATTGGTATTAAACGAGAATTATTAAGGATCAATGGAATATTTTTGGGAGACTTTTTCAATAAGGTTTATTGGTTCCGAATGAAATTTTTTGAATTTTTTTAGACTTAATTAAGGGTCAATGGTGAATGAAACATTGTTTAGTAAATGAATTATTAAGGGCCAATGGTGGAGGGGACATTCTATATTCAAATGAATTTCTTTTAATTGGAAATTATTAAGGGTCAATGGTAATTTTAGAGACTTTTTTTTCAATTTTCCAAAGATTTAATCAAGGGTCAGTGTTTGATGAAATATATTTTTCAATTATCCTCAAATGCCTCAAGTTACCATTGACCCTTAATAATTTCGATTTAAAAGAAATCGATCGGTATAACAAATATTTCATATACCATTGACCATTAATAATGCATTAAGGGTCAATGGAATATTTTTTAATTTTAATTTAAATGCCATTAAGGGTAAATGGTGAATAAAACAATCTTTTGTTAAGGATCATTGGTATTAAACAAGAATATTAAGGTTCAATGGTGCTAATTTTTTTTTTGTTTTTAAATAGGGATGTTCGAGGGTCACTTATTATTTAAAACATTTTTCCAACAAAGAAGACCAATGATAAATTAAGGGTGGATGGTAGATGAAAATTTTATCCTGTTAAACTCGTTTCTGATATTTTCCACGATAAAAAAGTTGCAATATACAGTAACATATTCAACAATAAGCAAAAATTCATCAATTATTAAACGTATTTTATTTTCTGTATTCACTTCCAAGCAAAGGTTACATTGAAATTTATCGATGCACATTTGGTTTTGAAAACAACCATTTAACATTGAATAATCATCGATTAAATTTGTTTATTTAGAATTTTGAATAGTAGATTTCCTATTTCTTATTCAAATTTATGATAGTTTTTGTTCAAATTATATTTCGAGCGTCAATATGGCATATTATGTGTGAAAATACATGTTGAAAGTCAATGTAACCACCTTTCGCAAATCTACAAAAAATTACGTATTTTTTCTTTCCCCCTCCCTTTTTATTTGACTGAATTTCATCTTCAGGATAGTCACTTAAAAAAATTTGATCAAATTTTATCGTCATTTATAAACTTTTCAACTAGATTCTATCGCCAGGTTAGTCATTTATAAAGATATCACAAAGTTTCATCGTCAGAATAGTCACTTATAAACTTTTCAACTAGATTTTATCGCCATGATAGTAATTTATAAACTTGTCAACTAGTTTTCATCGTCAGGATAGTCATTTATAAACCTGTCAACTAATTTTTATCGTCAGAATAGTCATTTATAAACTTGTCAACTAGTTTTTATCGTCAGATTAGTCATTTATAAACTTGTCAACTAGTTTTTATCGTCAGATTAGTCATTTATAAACTTGTCAAATAGATTTTATCACCAGGATAATCATTTATAAAGATATCACAAAGTTTCATCGTCAGAATAGTCATTTATAAACCTGTCAACTAAATTTTATAGCCAGGATAGTCATTTATAAAGATATCACAAAGTTTCATCGTCAGAATAGTCATTTATAAACTTGTCAACTAGTTTTTATCGTCAGAATAGTCATTTATAAACTTGTCAAATAGATTTTATCACTAGGATAGTCATTTATAAAGATATCACAAAGTTTCATCGTCAGAATAGTCATTTATAAACTTGTCAACTAGTTTTTATCGTCAGATTAGTCATTTATAAACTTGTCAACTAGTTTTTATCGTCAGATTAGTCATTTATAAACTTGTCAAATAGATTTTATCACCAGGATAATCATTTATAAAGATATCACAAAGTTTCATCGTCAGAATAGTCATTTATAAACCTGTCAACTAAATTTTATAGCCAGGATAGTCATTTATAAAGATATCACAAAGTTTCATCGTCAGAATAGTCATTTATAAACTTGTCAACTAGTTTTTATCGTCAGAATAGTCATTTATAAACTTGTCAAATAGATTTTATCACTAGGATAGTCATTTATAAAGATATCACAAAGTTTCATCGTCAGAATAGTCATTTATAAACTTGTCAACTAGATTTCATCGTCAGAATAGTCATATATAAAGTTTGGCTTTGATGAATACCCATTTTAACGATCGACAAACATTTCTTTTCATATTTTCTCAGTTTTTTTTAATAGTTTCTATTTTTTTTGTTATATTAGGTCGAGTTATATTCCGGAACGCAAAATTAGAAGTACCTTACACCGAAATAATGACGTACGTTGTAGCTTTGATTATACCCTTGACGATCGGGTACCTAATTCAGAGGTACCTAAAGAGGGTGGCAAATTTCATGGTTAGAATAATAAAGGGATTTTCGACGCTCCTCATATTATTCATAATAATTTTCGCAATTGTTACCAACTTGTATTTGTTCAAATTGTTTTCGTGGCAGGTAAGTCCGAAATTTTATAAAACTACCAATTTTCATCAATAACGATATCATTTATAAACTTTATGACTATAATTGTGAGTATTATTGGCATTGACCAATTTTCATCAGTGAAATTGTCATTTATAAACTTTATGACCAATTTTCATCAGTGAAATTGTCATTTATAAACTTTATGACCAATTTTCATCAGTGAGATTGTCATTTATAAACTTTATGACCTATTTTCATCAGTAACGTTGTCATTTATAAACTTTATGACCAATTTTCATCAGTGAGATTGTCATTTATAAACTTTAAGACCCATTTTCATAAGTGAGATTGTCATTTATAAATTTTAAGACTCATTTTCATCAGTGAGATTGTCATTTATAAACTTTATGACCAATTTTCATCAGTGAGATTGTCATTTATAAACTTTATGACCTATTTTCATCAGTAACGTTGTCATTTATAAACTTTATGACCAATTTTCATCAGTGAGATTGTCATTTATAAACTTTATGACCAATTTTCATCGATAACATTGTCATTTATAAACTTTAAGACTCATTTTCATCAGTGAGATTGTCATTTATAAACTTTAAGACCCATTTTCATAAGTGAGATTGTCATTTATAAACTTTATGACCAATTTTCATCGATAACATTGTCATTTATAAACTTTAAGACTCATTTTCATCAGTGAGATTGTCATTTATAAACTTTAAGACCCATTTTCATAAGTGAGATTGTCATTTATAAATTTTAAGACTCATTTTCATCAGTGAGATTGTCATTTATAAACTTTATGACCAATTTTCATCAGTGAGATTGTCATTTATAAACTTTAAGACCCATTTTCATAAGTGAGATTGTCATTTATAAACTTTATGACCAATTTTCATCAGTGAGATTGTCATTTATAAACTTTATGACCTATTTTCATCAGTAACGTTGTCATTTATAAACTTTATGACCAATTTTCATCAGTGAGATTGTCATTTATAAACTTTATGACCAATTTTCATCGATAACATTGTCATTTATAAACTTTAAGACTCATTTTCATCAGTGAGATTGTCATTTATAAACTTTAAGACCCATTTTCATAAGTGAGATTGTCATTTATAAACTTTATGACCAATTTTCATCGATAACATTGTCATTTATAAACTTTAAGACTCATTTTCATCAGTGAGATTGTCATTTATAAACTTTAAGACTCATTTTCATCAGTGAGATTGTCATTTATAAACTTTAAGACCCATTTTCATAAGTGAGATTGTCATTTATAAATTTTAAGACTCATTTTCATCAGTGAGATTGTCATTTATAAACTTTATGACCAATTTTCATCAGTGAGATTGTCATTTATAAACTTTAAGACTCATTTTCATCAGTGAGATTGTCATTTATAAACTTTAAGACCCATTTTCATAAGTGAGATTGTCATTTATAAATTTTAAGACTCATTTTCATCAGTGAGATTGTCATTTATAAACTTTATGACCAATTTTCATCAGTGAGATTGTCATTTATAAACTTTAAGACCCATTTTCATAAGTGAGATTGTCATTTATAAACTTTATGACCAATTTTCATCAGTGAGATTGTCATTTATAAACTTTAAGACCCATTTTCATAAGTGAGATTGTCATTTATAAACTTTATGACCAATTTTCATCAGTGAGATTGTCATTTATAAACTTTAAGACCCATTTTCATAAGTGAGATTGTCATTTATAAACTTTATGACCAATTTTCATCAGTGAGATTGTCATTTATAAACTTTAAGACCCATTTTCATAAGTGAGATTGTCATTTATAAACTTTATGACCAATTTTCATCAGTGAGATTGTCATTTATAAACTTTAAGACCCATTTTCATAAGTGAGATTGTCATTTATAAACTTTAAGACCCATTTTCATAAGTGAGATTGTCATTTATAAACTTTATGACCAATTTTCATCAATAATCTTGACCCGTTTCGACCTGTTATAACAATTTTTGTATGTTCCATAGATAATCGTCGCCGGTATGGGTATCCCATGGCTCGGTTACGTAGCTGGTTATCTGATATCTAAATTATTGCGACAGAATCCCGTCGATTGTTTAACGATGGCCATCGAAATCGGTATCCAGAATACGGGCATCGCGATATTTCTATTGAGATTCGCTTTACCCCAACCCGAAGCCGATCTAACTACAGGTAAGTCGCGTCCCCCCTACGATCCGTTCGATTTGTACGAGGGGCGTTAGAAAATTGGATTTCATTGACATTTTTATCGATTGCAGTGGCTCCGGTCGCCGTGGCGGTTCTGACGCCGTTCCCGCTCTTGCTCCTGTTCGTCGTTAAGAAATTGAGGTCGCGTTTACATCATTCCCATTCGAAATTGTCTCAAGAGGAAATCGTAAAATCGGAAAATACTTCGAATTCTATTAACGGAATTGATATAAACGGAATTTCTTAGGTTAGAATTTCCATTGTTTCGAGTTTTATCGTTAAACATTTTGTTCCTTATCGGTTTTATTCACTTTATTTTTTTTTTGGAATTGTTGAAATCATTAAAGAATTTTATCAATTCTCTTGTGTTACTTTTCCTACAACCCCGATATATACAATAGAAACTCATTTAAAGGTGAAAATTCTATAAAAATTGGGGAATGGGGGATAAAAATAGAAAATTAACGACGAAAATACCGGAAATCAATCGATTTGGAAGTAATAAGGGGTGAAGGTACCTCAAATAAGAGGTAACATGTAGCAAAATGACACAATTGCGAATAAAATCATGAAAAACTACGAGAATAAGAAATAAAATGCGAAAATTATCATCGAAAGTACACGAAATTAATCGAAATGGAGGTAATAAGAGGTAAAAGTACCTCAAATAAGAGGTAATATATTGAAAATTAGAAAATTGAGAATAGAATTGGAAAGAAACTATTAAAATTACGAATATAAAAAGGTAAGCATGAAAAATTGATGACGCGAATGAGTAAATAAGGGGTATGATGTTCAAATAAGGGGTAATAAAAGAGGTAAAAACGGAAAAAGATGAGAAAAATTCATAAATTAATCAAAATTACGTTAGAAATCACATTTAATGTTCGAAAAAAAAAAGGGCGCAAAAGTAGTATATAAGGGGTAATAAGAGAGGTAAAAAAATGGAAAAAGATGAGAAAAATTCATAAATGAATCAAAGTTACGTTCGAAACCACTTTTAATATTCGAAAAAATGGGTGCAAAGGTGTAAATAAGGGGTAGGATGTTTAAATAAGAGGTAACAAACGGAAAAAGATGAGAAAAATTCATAAGTGAATCAAAATTACGTTCGAAACCACATTTAATAACCGGAAAAACAAAAAATAGTTATTCTAATTCTTCCTGCCGCCGCGCCGTTTCATCGAGGCCGTACACTGAGGACAATACCATTTGCCTTTCGGAGGCGCCGTTATCCCGACGCAAGGATAATGGAACCATTCCGATGGGCACTAAAACAACAACAGACAATTTCATCGTCCACGCACTAAAAAAAACGACCATAAACTCACGTCCTGGTTATCGCAGGCCACCATATCGCCGTAGGAGACTTGATTGCAGAGACAGTACCTCGGCTCGTTGGGATCGTAGCTCCACTCCCCGTCGGCGACGTCGGCGTTCTGGGAATTCGAATCGACGTTGGGCGATTCCGGCGTCGGTACCGCCGCCACCGCCGCTGGTACCGTGCTAGCCGACGACGAACCCGAAGAGGTACCACCCGCGCTCCATTTCCTTCAAAAAAAAAAGAAAAAACGAAAAAAAAACATACAAAAACTCGACATTTCCATCCTACTTACTTGTGCTTCTTTTTATTATTGACGTGATCCTGTTGTATGGCTTGAATGGCGGTCTGAGCCGCCCCCGCCAACTCCCTCCCTATACCGAACTCGTGACCGTGCCCGCCGGTATTGATGGCCTCGTAGGAAGCCTTCAAACTCGCCGTCCTCCTACCCTGCTGCATCTACACGTAACCGTCAACCACTGTAATAACAAATAACTAGAGATAAAATAACCGCTTACCTGTTGGGTAGCGGCTATCGCTTGCGAAGCGGCCGCCGCTATCGCCGGACCGGCTCCCAAAGTGTGTCCCAATCCATACTGTATCGCCGGGGTGGTCGTGGGGGTTTGAACTTGATTAGTTGGTTGTCTGGGTTCGATTAGTGGTACCGCCGGTGTAACCGCTTGTCGTTTTTCAGCCAATTGTGCTGGTACGGCCACGTTGTTGCTGTCTCGGCGTTTTTCGGCCCGCGGTCTGGAATATCTGTAAGAGCTGTCGAAAAAAATTCGATTAAGTCATTTGATTTTATGTATAAATACCTGTCGTATCGGTTTTCTTTTTGTTGAAATGACGATATGCTCGGCGAACTGTTCGGGGTATCCAATTCCAACGATCTCTTTTCTAAAACTTCCGTTATACCTTTATTATCGGCTTCTAATTCGCATTTGAATTTGTGCAATTCCGAATCTAATCGGCGTAAATATTTGTCCACTAAATCATACATTTGACTCGCTAGATGTACCTAAAACAATCATTACATTAAGAAAACGACGAAAAAGTTAATAAAAACTCACTTTCTCATCGGCTTCTTCCAAAGTTTTATAATATTCCTTTCGTATAGCTTGAAACTCCGCGTCTACTGCTTGCGGTAAATCGTTGGGGTATTTTTTACATTCGTTGAAGAAATTTTTAACTCTTTTCTCTAATTCATCCATATTATCTGAAAAATAAACGAAATATAACACACTTTTTACACTAAATGAGTTTATCACTCACTGTGTATCGTTAAATCCATTTCACGCATATCTGTAAATCTATCTCGTAATTCTTGAGGTAAATGTTCGATCACTAAAATAGAGAAATTAAAACGTTTATTTTATTAAAAAATACTCACCTACTTTCCAAATAATCTTCTAAATACAACATATTTATAATTTTAAACAATTTTCGTTTTGATACACTATTTTGACAACTAACGACAGTTGACAGTAACGGTGATGTGACATTATTAGTTATTTTGTAACTTATACGTTAAATCGATATTATTATCTTTTTATTATTTATTAAATATATAAAACAAATTTAATATATATACGTAGTAATAATATCATTAAAAATAAAATTTTCACTATTACTAGTTCAAAAATTACTAGAAATTTCGAGAATATTCGGAACTAAAATCTATAAAAATAATCATGTCATCTCTAGAATAAACAAGTTATGGCTAAAACTCCTAGTGTCGTTAAAATAAAAATCATTTTAGAAATTACGTTCAAATATAACATACTAATACTTTTTTTGACATGCATTTATACCATGAAAACGATTTAAACGTATAAATAACAGTTAAAGCCAATACATAATATTTAAATCACAAAATGAACCAAAATTTGTTAATTTTTCATTCTAATTATCAATTAAGAAACAATTATATCAAACTAAATATTTCTACACAAATGATAAATTATAAGTTTCAAATATAGTAAACGTTTGAATTAGTATTAAATAAAAAATACAAACTTACCTTTTTAAAACTTTTTCTTCTATAAAAACGGGCAAATATTCAAACACACTTTGTATATCAAAGATTAAAACAACAACTTCAAAGTTATTAATAAATATATTTATCAACTACATTATAAAATATATTTACACATACGACATTGGTAGTAGTAGTCACTGCAATTTTATTTCCAGTAAATTCTAGTAGGCTCGTGAACTTCGTTGACTTAATATAAATAGCAACGTTGCCGCCGGATTTCGTCAGTTTAAAACTAGCAATCGTATTTGAATTATACCAAAAGTGTTTTGAAAATGTCTTTCGTACCTTTATTGTTGCGAGAATTCTCGAGACCGATGAGAATGATGGAACAACAATTAAAATTAATGGACGATCTATTTCGACCAGCGATCGGTTCGTATATCAACCATCCCCGATTGATGGAGCATTCCGAACAAGACACCGCCTTCGAGGATAAAGAAAAATTTCAAATTCAATTGAATTTGCAAGATTTCAAACCGGAACAAATAACGATTAAAACGATGAACAATAATACGATTCAAATCGAGGCTAAACACGAGGAAAAACAGGACGAAAACGGATTCATTTTGAAGCATATTGTTAGAAGATTCGCCGTACCGAAGGGACACGATCTCCAGAAGGCTTCTTCGGCTTTGACTTCGGATGGATTGCTCGTGATAACTACACCAAAGATACCGAAGGAAGAGAAAACTATACCGATCACTCACGAACAAACAGATACGAATTAAACCCAAAAAAATTGTAGGTGTTTATAGATTTTAGTTTGAATAAACGTCCATTTTATAATTTTTAGGCGTGTTTGTATTGTTTATCTTTTGTATTATATGATAAAATAAAAAAAATCGAGCTATTTTCTGTTTTATTTACAATAATTTGGATTGAAATGAACGAATATGAAGTGACGGTAAAGGAACGTGAATTAATAAAGGGGTAACGGGGTTAATAAAGTTTAAAAGTGCAGGGAACGTGCGTGAATAAGGGGTAACGGGGTTAATAAAGTGGGAAAGTGCAAGGAACGTATGAATAAGGGGTAACAGTGAAGAAATAGGGGGGGGGACATGGAAGAATAAGGGGAGAAGTAGATGAATGCGAAATAAGAATACAAAAAGCCTACAAGTAAATAAATAAAAGGTGCAAGTGAATAAATAAGGGGTAAAAATGAGGATAATAGTGAAGGAAAATTGTACAGAAAGTTGATAAATAAGGAAGAAAATAGAAAAACTGAATAAATAACAGGTAAAAATTGATAAATATGGATTATAATGGGTAAATAAGGGGTAAAAAAGAAGAAACCGTGGGTGGAAATGAATAAACAATGGATAAATAAGGAAGAATACAGGATAAACAGAAAAAACGATTAAAAAATATATAAAAAGATGTGAAAGTTGATAAACAGGTATTAAAATGGATGAATAAGGGGTAACAATAAAGGACTTGTGGGGAAAATGGATGCAAAGTGGATAACTATGGAGTGAATATGGAAAAATGTTAAAATTTTATAAATAAGAGGTTAGAAATGATTGATAAAGGATTAAAATGCATTAATAAGGGGTAAGATTAAAGAAACACTTTTGAAAAATGAATGAACAATGGGCAAAACGTGAAAGAATGCGAAAAAAACAAAGAGAGCGGCTAAAACTTAAGAAAAAAAGAGGTAAAAATTGAAAAATAGGGATTAAAATGAATGAATAAGGGGTAATAATAAAAGAATAGTGAAGGGAAATGAATGAACAATAGATAAACGTGTAATAATGCGAGAAAAACTGGAGAAAGCGGCTAAAACTGTATGAATAAGAGGTAAAAATTGAAAAATGGGGATTAAAGTGGATGAATAAGGGGAAACAAACAGAGAATTATGGAGAAACTTGATGAACAATGAGTAAATATGCAAGAATGCGAGATAAACTGAAGAAATCGTCTAAAGCTTTATAAATAAGAGGTAAAAATTGACAAATAGGGATTAAAATGAATGAATAAGGGGTAATAATAACAGAATAAGGGGTAACCAACAAGAAATTGTGTCGAGATATGGATGAACAAAGGGTAAACGTGAAATAATGCGAGAAAAATAGAAGAAAATAGCTAAGACTGGTTAAATAAGAGGTAAACGTTGATAAATAGGGGATTGAAACGATTGAATAAGGGGTAATGGTAAAGGAATTTTATATAAAAACAAAAAATCGACAAAAATAAAAAATTTTGGATTATAATGGATGAGTAAAGAATGAAAATTAGTATACGAAGGTTTCGCGATAGGAATAATACGTCAAACTACGAAAAAATGGCGTTTATAGAGGTGGGGATTCAAAATTCAACACAGTTAAAAAAATATTTTATTATAATAAACCACAATTACATATAATTATGTCGACGTAAGGTTTACCTATTTTCCTACCGTAATTTTGAATTTTTAACAAATTTCCAAAACCTTTAACGACATTACCGAAAACAACGTTTTTATGATCTAATTGCTCCATTTTCGTTAACGTTATAACGAATTGTGAATTATTTTCGTTCGGTGGTAACCGTTTCATCGAAACTACACCTAAAAAAAAAACGATTTTCTACAAAACGCACCTCATTAGCATAACTTATTTTCACCTGCTTTCGTATGTTTCAAAACGTGATTTTCTTCCCGGAACGTTTTGCCGTATATCGACGTCCCACCTCTACCCGTTCCTAACGTTATATCTCCAGTTTCCAGAAATTGCCCCCGTACTATTCGGTGTACCAAACAATTTTTGTACGACAATTTATCGCCTCGACATAATTCCATGAAATTTTGAACCGTCACCGGTACATAATCGAAATATAATTGTATAATCACCTTACCCAAATATTCCCCATCTCTAACTTTGAATTCCAAAAAACATCTTCGAAGGAAGAAAAAGAAGATTTACTACTGTCATATGTCAACGTAAATATTTAGTTTTATTACAAATTCAAAATCGGGAATGTAAAAAAATCGATTTTTCTTTTAATTATACAGGAAATAATAAAAAAAAACTAAATTTTCAACGTTTATCTCTTACTTTGGTCGATTTGTCGTATCTTTTTGGGGTAAATTCAAACCGCTACTAATAGATGGTTCTGATTTCAAAATGGCGTCGTGATTTACAGCCTTGGTTATAATTAATGGAAATTTACAACTATGCGACATTTTTTCCATAATATTCTCCCAACGTTTATCCATATCTTTTTTAGAATAATAAGATTCCTATATTAGAAATTGTCTTTAATAAAATTTCAAACATTTAACTACTTTTCTTACCGAATTTAACAACATTTTATACAACATCTTATTTTCTTTATCGTTTTGTTTCATTTTTCTTTCGTAACTTAACCAATCGTCTTTCCTAAAATACGCCCAAGGGTTATAACAATCCACCCACCCCTAAAATTCGTATTAATACAAGAATCGACCGGTTAAAACACGAAACTCACCCCGTTTCTATTAATAAAATTAATTTTATATAAAAGACGCTTGTTTTCTTTATCAATTGTTTCGCATTGAAGAATATCCTCAGCTATTTTACTCATAGGAAACAATCTATGGGGATTTATGGGCATGGGAGTCGTGTCCATTGTACTACGAATGGTAAACAGCTGGACATTTTTATTAGATTTAATTTTCCGTTTAAAATACTCACCCTGTAACGATGGGAATTGTACTTTTGTAGATCGTCCAAATTTGTTTCTCTAGATACCGATCCGGGGAGATAACGAAAATTTTTCGTAGGTTTAAACACTTTTTGTTTTTTCTTTGTAACGCAATTTTTACCCTCGTTCAACATTTTATTATCGCACTCACACAATTTAACACGAAAAGAAATTTATTTTGACATGCGTGTCAAACAAAAACAATTTCACTTCACACGATAATTACAATTTTTTTATATTTACTTAAATAAATAAAATAGATATTAATGAGTTTACAAAAGTATCTTCTTTCCCCTATAATTCAGACTTTATCGATTTGATTATTCAGATAGTAATATAGAACATTTATTCGTGAAAATAATAATAAAGTTATGCCATTCTTCTTTCCTTTACGACTTAACCTGTACCAATTGGATTATGCAGTTATTGAACCGAAATATTCTGAACTACTTAAAAGAGAAAAGTTCAGTTTGATAGATGACTTTTTATAAACAAAACGTCAATATTCCACCCCTATTAGGTAATAAATAATTGGAACACCAGGTATATTTTATTTATTTATCATTAAAAATAACATTCGATAAGAAATTAGAAGATAACAAAGAATGTAATTTACTTTTAATAGTTAAAGAGTTAATACTTAAAGTTTTAAGCGAAGTAACTGCGATTTGTAATGTAATTTGAGATCGAATTAAATTTTGATCGATTAAATTCAAAGTTTTACCAGCTTCGTTAACCGGAGACTGACATATGTTTTCAAAACTAACTTTTAACTTTTCATTTTGTTCCCCTAAAATATTTAACGTGAAAAATACATTGAACATCAAAGATTCTCTATTACTCACGTAACTTTTGGTGGAATAAAGAATCGTATTTAACTTCACCCTTAGGTACAACAGAACTATAAGTATCTGTAATAAATTTGAGTATAATATATTTTAGATTAATTGAATTATATTACCGTTATCAGATTCGGAATCTTCTCCGGTTATTACTGCTCCTTGTACTGAATTTGTTAAATTATTAACCTAAACAATACGAAATAAAACTACGTTATGAAGTTAGGTTATGTACATACTTTTACTGTTGGAGATTCATCTTCGCTATCAGTTTCTGAAGCCTCCCCACTTATAACTAAAGGTTTATTCATATCACAAATAATAATATATAATATTAATAACTAAATATAAATATTAGTATAACAAACTATGTGTCACACAAATCTAACCTTCAATTTCTTCTTCTTCTTCTATTAGTTACTATACGAAATTATTGAAATATACAACTACTAAACTATAAATTTAAAAAATATTTTTCAAATATTTATGTATAATCACTTTATTTAAATTTGATTATAATAGTGTTATTATTAATTATTATTATTCATATGTATCAATAAAAGAATTTTGTATATATTTGACGTTGACAATTGTTAATGTCATTTGACGAATGTTTGGTATTAAATTTTTTATCAATTAAAAAAGTTTTTTCATTATTTTCGATTACATTATATTATGTAATCAATAATTATTTAATATCAGTTAATGATTTATACAATAACATCTTTTTTTTAATATTTATCATAAAAACTAAAGTTGACGTTTATTGACAGATATCAAACGAACGTAACCTTTCTTTTTTTTTCGTTTTGTTTTGGATACAATTATAATTAACATTTCAGTAGTTTTCAATTAATAAACTAGTGATTTTGATTTAGTAAATGTTGTTTTTACTTATAAAATAATTCGTGGTTATACACTAATTAACGTAACGTGTATAAACGTATAAATTGTGTACATATTGACGTAGTGTTATAATTTATAGTCTATTTTTTTATAAAACATTCAATAAATTCGTTATAAAAATGTTATACTTACCTCATCAGTGATGATAGTATACTTTCGGAAGTATGTGAAGTATATGGTAATGGGCATCATTACGTATGTTAAAATTTTAACAAAACAAATTATAAGAACTATGTACACTTGAAAAAAACCTGTATAATATGTGGATAATTCTGTTTTCTTGGTGTACTACTGTTAGTTTTGTGATGATTTTAGTGTTATGTATCTGTTGGAGGAAAAAAACTATAACGTAAGTATTAATTTCTCAATAAATATATAGTTAGTTAATTTATTTGATATTCGTATACCAAATCGATGTATATTTGTAAAATTACGTCTTCAAGGGAAGATTGGCATGGATTGGATGGTATGGTAACGCAAAAAAATCCCGATGAAAACGTAAATCACCTTCCTTCAGTAACAACTGTCGTCGACGGCATAAATTCTAGTGGAGACTGTTCTAGTTCGAACAAAAGGTGATATATACCTTAGAAAAGATCGTTTTATCTATTCATTCCGAGAAATTTTTAGGAATATTACGAATTCCCGAAGGAGTTTACCCGATATACCATCCGAGCAAGCTACCAATATAAATTGGGACCCTACAGATAATTCTTCTGAACATTACGCTACAGTGGGTCAATATCCGAATACAGGTACCTGTATTATCGATAAACAACCATCAAATTTTCCAAAAATGAGTGTTTTGTTTAGGTAAACGACATACTATAGCTAACGGAATAGAAAACGATGAAAATGTTTCTCCTTATGAGCGTGTTAAATATGATAAGATCAATTCAAATGAACACCCTTACGCCCAATTGCAACCGAACGTTTCTAGACAGTTAGAACCCGAAGAAAATCGCGCGTCTTCTGAGGAGAGAATCAATTTATTGAGGTAGTTTCGTTTATTTTTGTGGATTTTGTTGGTTTTTATGATTGAAATTCCTTAGGACCGATGCGAATCCGGCGGAAGAACCTTCGTCTCCGATTATATCTCGTCGATCTTCGTCTCACAGCGTCGGTTTGGATATACCGGCGGCCTCGGCCGTTGCCGGGGTGGTCGCCGCCAGTCCGGAACTGCCCTACATGACCCCGCCGGTAACCCAAGCCAATTTTAGCGGAGATTCGCAAGATTCTTCGAGTAAGTATAAGAAAAATTGTTTTAATATGATTTTTGCATAAAACGTAGTGTTTTGATTTAAAATTGCGCAAAAAGTTTGCTCAAAAGTCGATCTATTCAGTTGAATATATAGATTTCATGTAATAAAACACTTTTTGTCGGATAACTTTTGTTTATTTCAATATTTATTGTATATAATGCGCTATTTTGATATAAAATGGCGACCAAAGTTTGCGCAAAATTCGTTCCATTCCGTTGATTATCTAGATTTCATGTAATAACACACTTTTTGTCGGATAAATTTTGTTTATTTCGATATTTTTTACATAAAATGCGGTAGTTTGATTTAAATTGGCGACTAAAGTTTGCGCAAAAGCCGATCTATTCGGTTGAATGTCTAGATTTCATGTAATAACACACTTTTTGTCGGATAAATTTTGTTTATTTCGATATTTTTTACATAAAATGCGGTATTTTGATTTAAATTGGTGACCAAAGTTTGCGCAAAAGTCGATCTAGTCGGTTGAATGTGTAGATTTCATGTAATAACACACTTTTTGTCGGATAAATTTTGTTTATTTCGATATTTTTTTACATAAAATGTGGTATTTTGATTTAAATTGGTGACCAAAGTTTGCGCAAAAGTCGATCTAGTCGGTTGAATGTGTAGATTTCATGTAATAACACACTTTTTGTCGGATAAATTTTGTTTATTTCGATATTTTTTTACATAAAATGTGGTATTTTGATTTAAATTGGTGACCAAAGTTTGCGCAAAAGTCGATCTAGTCGGTTGAATGTGTAGATTTCATGTAATAACACACTTTTTGTCGGATAAATTTTGTTTATTTCGATATTTTTTACATAAAATGCGGTAGTTTGATTTAAATTGGCGACCAAAGTTTGCGCAAAAGTCGATCTAGTCGGTTGAATGTCTAGATTTCATGTAATAACACACTTTTTGTCGGATAACTTTTGTTTATTTCAATATTTGTTGTATAAAATGCGCTATTTTGATTTAAAATGGCGACCAAAGTTTGCGCAAAATTCGTTCCAGTCGGTTGAATATCTATTTTTCACGCAATAAAGCACTTTTTGTCGGATAATTCCTCCCAATTTCGTCGAAATACCATATTTTCATCATCAAATCTTTCCAGAAGGGTATACCAGTATCAGTGTAAGAGAACCTTTGGCTAATATACTAGCCCAAACTAACGAGATGATTCAAACTAAACCCGAAACGGTTTATCCCCATTATTCGACAGTTTCCGACGATTCCGGTACGTATTTCGTACACGCTTCTCCATTTTTCCACGCCGTTATTCCATATTTTATTTTTAGACGACGTTTATACCACGATCCCCGATCCGAACAACCCTGTATATAACAGCGAAAGCGAAACCTACGCCAGGATACCATCGGCGCCGATTACGGTGGAAGTGGAAGTGAACGCGCCGCCTCCGGCCCGTTTACAAATTCAACAAGACGTAATCGGCGACGAAACCGCTCCCCAACCGCCCCCCGTAGATAGTTTAAAGCAAGTTATGGCGCAGAATCACACCAAAAGTCATACTCACTCGCGGCAAGGTACGTACGTCTAAACTAATGTCCGTGTTTATAAAACCGGGTGTTCCACGACTATTGCAGGTTCGTCATCGAGTTCAATAGCCAATTTGGGTTCTCCCAAACCGGAAAAACGACAAGTCAATTCCCCCCTACCACCCCCGCCGACCAACGTCGACGATCTCTACGCCAAAGTACACAAAAATAAAAAAGAAGAAACCGCCGCCGATCAAAATGACGTCGAAACTATCGTAGAAGAAAATACGATCAGTATCAACGTCACCAGATCGTCGTTGGGGAATAAAATACCCCAAAGGAGATACAAAAATCACGATTACGAAACTCTGAAAAAATCCGCGAGGAGAACCAGCGATCCTGGTTACGAGAAAATTCGCGACGAGCCTGGTTACGCGAGCATCGCGGGTCCGGAGAGCATCCCGAACTCCGACGCCGGGTACGAGATTATTAAAAACAGGTAAACGTCGAATAAACACCTACGCCTCCCCCTCCCCCCATCCCGTATACGAGGGTTAGTACGAAAGTTGATTTTTATTAGGTCAGAAGAGGATCCGAATTACGAGGAACTTCGACATCGAGCGTCGAACGCGAGCGATTCTTCGGCTTATACGAAAATTAAAGATTTGAACGACGGTTATTCTGTGGTGAAGAAGGACGAACCGAATTACGAGAGTATGCGCGGCGATGAGGTCAATTACGATGGTTCTAAATCGAATAGCAGCGAATCCGATCCGAATTACGAGAGCGTTAAAGATTTGGAGGAGCCCCCGTACGAGAGGTTGGAGGAGGATTCGAGTAGGACGAATTCCGATCGATCCGGTAGCGATAGATCGAAGAAAAAAGGTGAGCCGACGATCTTTTTTAAGGTTATACTTTTTTTTGGTAATAATTATGAATTTTGCGCGCAAAGTTTGCGCAAAAGTCGATCTAATGTGAAAACGCACTTTTTGTCTGATAATTTTTATACTATTCAATGTTTTGCTTAAAATGCGACGTTATGATTGAAAATGGCGCACGAAGTTTGCGCAAAAACTGATTAAGACCGTTGAATATCTAGTATCAATGTAATAACGCACTTATTGTCGGATAATTTCGATATTTTTTCAGTAAAATACTGTGTTTTGATAGGAAATTGCGCAAAATCTTATTTAGTCGGTTGAATATTTAGATTTCAAGTAATAACATAACGTTAAACAAATAATTTCTGCTTATATCGAGTTTTTTTAAAGAAAATACGGTATTTTGATTTAAAATTGCGCCAAAAATGTGCGCAAAAGCTGATTTATTCGATTGATTATCTAGATTTCAAGTAATAACATAATGTTAGTCGGAAATTTTTTGTTTACCTCAATATTTTTTGCTTAAAATACGGCGTTTTTATTTAAAATTGCGCAAGAAGTGTTCGCACAAGCTGATTTACTCGATTGAATATATAGATTTCAAGTGATAACACAATGTTAGACGTATAATTTTTGTTTAACTTTGTTTAACTCCGAAAATCCGGTGTTTTGATGTAAAATTGCGCAAAAAGTGTGCTCAAAACCTGATTTAGTCCATTGAACATATAGATTTCAAGTGATAACACAATGTTAGTGGTATAATTTCTGATTATCTCAATGTTTTTTGTTAAAAATACGGTGTTTTCTTTTAAAATTGCGTAAAAAGTGTGCGCAAAAGCTGATTTACTCGATTGAATATATAGATTTCATGTGATAACACAATGTTAGTCGTATAATTTCTGTTTAACTTGATATTTTTTGAGGAAAATTCAGTGTTTTGATGTAAAATTGCGCAAAAAGTGTGCGCAAAACCTGATTTATTCAATTGAATATGTAGATTTCAAGTAATAATACAATGTTAGTGTTATAATTTTTGTTTATCTCAATGTTTTTTGCACAAATCGCGGTGTTTTCATTTAAAATTGCGCAAAAAGTGTGCGCAAAAGCTGATTTATTCGATTGAATATATAGATTTCATGTGATAACACAATGTTAGTCGTATAATTTCTGTTTAACTTGATATTTTTTGAGGAAAATTCAGTGTTTTGATGTAAAATTGCGCAAAAAGTGTGCGCAAAACCTGATTTATTCAATTGAATATGTAGATTTCAAGTAATAATACAATGTTAGTGGTATAATTTTTGTTTATCTCAATGTTTTTTGCACAAATCGCGGTGTTTTCATTTAAAATTGCGCAAAAAGTGTGCGCAAAACCTGATTTATTCAATTGAATATGTAGATTTCAAGTAATAATACAATGTTAGTGGTATAATTTTTGTTTATCTCAATGTTTTTTGCACAAATCGCGGTGTTTTCATTTAAAATTGCGCAAAAAGTGTGCGCAAAAGCTGATTTATTCGATTGAATATATAGATTTCTTGTGATAACACAATGTTAGTCGTATAATTTCTGTTTAACTCGATATTTTTTGAGGAAAATCTAGTGTTTTGATGTAAAATTGCGCAAAAAGTATGCTCAAAAGCCGATTTATTTGATTGATTATCTATATTCTATACAATAACGCACTTTTTGTCGAACAATTTTTATTTATTTCAATGTTTTTGCTTAAAATACGACGTTTCACATAAAAATGACGCCTAAAATCTGCGTAACAGTAAATACGGTTTATTCTTGATGAATTCGTCCGTCATTTATTCCTACCTTTGTAATTTTGCCTCAATATTCATAAATTATGATACAAACAGTCGAAATTTTGTCATTCTACCATAAATTTTCCACCGATTGTTCCAGAATCGGATATAAATGATACATCCGAAAGTTCGAGTAGCATTGGA
Source organism: Diorhabda sublineata (assembly GCF_026230105.1). Taxonomy (NCBI): domain Eukaryota; kingdom Metazoa; phylum Arthropoda; class Insecta; order Coleoptera; family Chrysomelidae; genus Diorhabda; species Diorhabda sublineata. Next base: position 35,893,301 of record NC_079477.1, read on the forward strand.
AAATCTTCCTCCGACAAAACAGATCTGCCCCCCTACGAGCTGTTGAACAACGATACCGAACTTTTCGGATACGAAAAAATTGGGTCGAAACTTCCATCCAATCACGATACGACGAATATACACGACGAAGACGCTATTTTTCAAGTGTGATTTCCAAACGACTGGCCTAATTTTTTATTTGAAAATTTCTATTTTGTACATTTCTATTTATTATTTATATTTTCCTTGTGGTTTTTCCCGATGGTTTCGTCCTATTCCTTGTTTTCCCCAGTTTTTAGACCATTCATTCGATAAATTCGAGTTTTTATCCTACAGGGTGGCCCAATATGAAATTTTTATTCATTGATGGAAATTTTCTTAGAAAATACAATTTTTTGTACATCCCGTATAAAAAATTACCAAATACGAACTATTTTGTTTTCTTCCATTGTTTTTATCAAAATGCAATGGATAAATTAAAATTTTCATACTACGGGGTGGGTTAAAAAAAAATTTCATTGATCGATGAATATTATGGTGGAAAAAATAAGTTTCTTTGGGATACCCTCTAAAAAACTTGAGAAAATATGGACGAACTTGTTTTCCCTTGTTTTTTTTTCATAATTTATTCGATAAATTATAGTTTTTTGCCTTAAGGGTGGCCCAAAATAAGAATATCGTGGATTGATGAAAATTTTGATAGAAATTATCAATTTTTTTTGGAACATCCTGTATGAAAAAATCCACCAAATCCAAATTTACTTGTTTTTTGCTGCTTTTTTTCCTGTTTCTTTCGGTAAATCGTAGTTTTCACTCTACAGGGTGGCCAAAAACAGAAATATTCTTGACTGATATGAATTTTCTTAAACAAATAAGTTTTTTTGGGACATCCTGTATGAAAAATCAAACAAATCCAAACTTACTTGTTTTTTCCTGCTTTTTTTCATGTTTCTTTCGGTAAATCGTAGTTTTCACTCTACAGGGTGGCCAAAAACAGAAATATTCTTGACTGATATGAATTTTCTTAAACAAATAAGTTTTTTTGGGACATCCTGTATGAAAAATCAAACAAATCCAAACTTACTTGTTTTTTCCTGCTTTTTTTCATGTTTCTTTCGGTAAATCGTAGTTTTCACTCTACAGGGTGGCCAAAAACAGAAATATTCTTCACTGATATGAATTTTCTTAAACAAATAAGTTTTTTTGGGACATCCTGTATGAAAAATCAAACAAATCCAAACTTACTTGTTTTTTCCTGCTTTTTTTCATGTTTCTTTCGGTAAATCGTAGTTTTTACTCTACAGGGTGGCCAAAAACAGAAATATTCTTGACTGATATGAATTTTCTTAAACAAATAAGTTTTTTTGGGACATCCTGTATAAAAAATCAACCAAATCCAAACTTACATGTTTTTTCCTGCTTTTTTTCATGTTTCTTTCGGTAAATCGTATTTTTTACTCTACAGGGTGGCCAAAAACAGAAATATTCTTGACTGATATGAATTTTCTTAAACAAATAAGTTTTTTTGGGACATCCTGTATAAAAAATCAACCAAATCCAAACTTACTTGTTTTTCCCTTATTTTTCTAGAATCCTCTCGGTAAATCATAGTTGTTATTTTACAGGGTGGCCAAAAATAAAAATATTAACTGAAATAAATTATCTCTTTAAAAATCAGTTTTTTTGGAACATCCTGTATAAAAAATCACCAAATCTAACCGAACTTGCTTTCTTCTGTTATTTTTATAATCCATTCAGTAAATCATAGTTTTTCTTCTACAGGGTGGTCAAACACAAGAATATTCTTGACTGTTTCAATTTTTCTTAAAAAAATAAGTTTTTTTGAAACATCCTGTATAAAAAATTTACCAAATCCAAACTAACTTGTTTTTCCCTTCTTTTTTCTTAATCTTTTTGGCAAATCATAGTTTTTATCCTACAAGGTGGATGAAAATTAAAATCTTGTTGACTGATGTCAATTTTCTAGTTAAAATCAGTTTTTTCAGAATAACCTGTATAACAAATTCAAACGAATTCAACTTATTTAGTTTTCTCCTCTTTTTTCTATAATCCTTTTGGCGAATTAGAGTTTTTATCCTACAGGATGGACCATAACAAACATACTGTTGACTGATATGAATTTTCTAGTTGAAATCAGTTTTTTTAGAACATCCTGTATAAAAATTTCATCAAATCCAAACTAACTCGTTTTCCCCTCTTTTTTTCATAATCCTTTCAGCAAATTAGAGTTTTTATCCTACAGGGTGGACCAAAACTAAAATACTATTGACTGATATGAATTTTCTTGTTGAATTCAGTTTTTTAAGAACATCCTGTATAAAAAAATTCATAACATTCAAACCAACTTGTTTTCTCCTCCATTTTCCATAATTCATTCGATAAATGATCGTTCTGTTCCTACAGGGTGTCCCAAAATACCGTTAAGTATAAAAATTGACGGTAAAAATCATTTTTTTCGTACATCCCGTATAAAACCCTCCCGACTCCCAACAACCCCAACTTTCCATACATATTTTCCGTATATATGTAATACGATTCCATTCTCTTCATAACAAAATGGCGCCCAAAACCATCACAAACATAATTTCCTTATAAATTTTTCCCATTTAATAACCTGTTAGTATTTTTTTTGTTATTGTATGATTCAAAGAGTAATATATTCCACATTGTACGCCCCATTTACACGCATACAATTTTTAAGTACTTTCGAGTCTTTTCTTTATCATCCCCCCTTCGCCGAACAAAAGAAAAACATCATTTACAAGTGAAATAATCACTACCGTGGAACTGTGATTAATAACAGCGTTTATTGAAAAATCAACAGCCGGAAAGAAACTTTTATTAATTGATACGATATCGACGTTTTTCCCCTTTTAAAATCCCCCCAACCCGATCGGTCCGATTCACTTTCACCGCGTTCTCTAAACGAAAAAGAAGATGAACAGACTGTTCATTATATTGATGACGTCTAGTATAGTGAATGGTTCACCAAGAGAAGAAAATCGCGATGTCATTAATTTGATTGGAGATTTTATAGCGAAATTGAATGAACCAGCGAAAGTTACTGCTTTTATTTGCTGGTCTAGAGGTGAGATTCCGTCTACTGGTCATTGTTTTGAAGCTTGAACTCGCCGATGATGAAACTTTTAACTTCCGAAACGTTCTGCTATTCAACCAACTGTTTTCTACGAGCATTTTTGTTTATATCATAAAGTTATCACCATAATTCTGCTTCTATCTTCAACTAGAACGAATTCCCTAGTTTCTATAGCGTTTACTAGGTTTTTAGAGTACTATTTGGTACTATAGCAGCTTCTAGCTCTAGCATATCTTTTCCTAGACTCGATCTATTATTCTGACAAGCATTTCTATCTCTTTCATGAAGTTATTTCCATAGTTTTCTATTCTCCCTTCAATCAATCAATCAAAACATATTCCCTAGTTTCTATAGCGTTTGCGAGGTTGTTAGAGTACTATTTGGTGCTATAGCAACTTCCAGTTCTAGCACAGCTTCTCCTAAACTCGATCTATTATTCTGACAAGCTTTTCAGTCTCTTTTATGAAGTTATTTCCATAGTTTTCTATTCTCCCTTCAATCAAAACAAATTCCCTAGTTTCTATAGCGTTTACTAGGTTTTTAGAGTACTATTTGGTGCTATAGCAACTTCTAGTTCTAGCACAACTTCTCCTAAACTCGATGTTTTATTCTGACAAGCTTTTCAGTCTCTTTTATGAAGTTATTTCCATAGTTTTTTATTCTCCCTTCAATCAAAACAAATTCCCTAGTTTCTATAGCGTTTGCGAGGTTGTTAGAGTACTATTTGGTGCTATAGCAACTTCCAGTTCTAGCACAGCTTCTCCTAAACTCGATCTATTATTCTGACAAGCTTTTCAGTCTCTTTTATGAAGTTATTTCCATAGTTTTCTATTCTCCCTTCAATCAAAACAAATTCCCTAGTTTCTATAGCGTTTACTAGGTTTTTAGAGTACTATTTGGTGCTATAGCAACTTCTAGTTCTAGCACAACTTCTCCTAAACTCGATGTTTTATTCTGACAAGCTTTTCAGTCTCTTTTATGAAGTTATTTCCATAGTTTTTTATTCTCCCTTCAATCAAAACAAATTCCCTAGTTTCTATAGCGTTTGCGAGGTTGTTAGAGTACTATTTGGTGCTATAGCAACTTCCAGTTCTAGCACAGCTTCTCCTAAACTCGATCTATTATTCTGACAAGCTTTTCAGTCTCTTTTATGAAGTTATTACCTTAGTTTTCTATTCTCCCTTCAATCAAAACAAATTCCCTAGTTTCTATAGCGTTTACTAGGTTTTTAGAGTACTATTTGGTGCTATAGCAACTTCTAGTTCTAGCACAGCTTCTCCTAGACTCGATCTATTATTCTGACAAGCATTTCTGTCTCTTTTATGAAGTTATTTCCATAGTTTTTTATTCTCCCTTCAATCAAAACAAATTCCCTAGTTTCTATAGCGTTTGCGAGGTTGTTAGAGTACTATTTGGTGCTATAGCAACTTCCAGTTCTAGCACAGCTTCTCCTAAACTCGATCTATTATTCTGACAAGCTTTTCAGTCTCTTTTATGAAGTTATTTCCATAGTTTTCTATTCTCCCTTCAATCAAAACAAATTCCCTAGTTTCTATCGCGTTTACTAGGTTTTTAGAGTACTATTTGGTGCTATAGAAGCTTCTAGTTCTAGCACAGCTTCTCCTAAACTGGATATATTATTCTGACAAGCTTTTCAGTCTCTTTTATGAAGTTATTACCTTAGTTTTCTATTCTCCCTTCAATCAAAACAAATTCCCTAGTTTCTATAACGTTTGCTAGGTTGTTAGAGTACTATTTGGTGCTATAGAAGCTTCTAGTTCTAGCACAGCTTCTCCTAAACTGGATATATTATTCTGACAAGCTTTTCAGTCTCTTTTATGAAGTTATTACCTTAGTTTTCTATTCTCCCTTCAATCAAAACAAATTCCCTAGTTTCTATAACGTTTGCTAGGTTGTTAGAGTACTATTTGGTGCTATAGAAGCTTCTAGTTCTAGCACAGCTTCTCCTAAACTGGATATATTATTCTGACAAGCATTTCTGTCTCTTTTATGATGTTATTTCCATAGTTTTTTATTCTCCCTTCAATCAAAACAAATTCCCTAGTTTCTATAGCGTTTGCGAGGTTGTTAGAGTACTATTTGGTGCTATAGCAACTTCTAGTTCTAGCACAACTTCTCCTAAACTCGATGTTTTATTCTGACAAGCTTTTCAGTCTCTTTTATGAAGTTATTTCCATAGTTTTCTATTCTCACTTCAATCAGAACAAATTCCCTAGTTTTTATATTGCCTACTAGGTTTTTAGAGTACTATTTGGTGCTATAGCAGCTTCTTCTAGATTCATACTATCAGCAAGATATGCTTGTCTGTATTTTCCATGAAGTCGTCACCATAATTTGGCTTCCATTTTCAATAAGAACGAATTCCATAGTGTTTGCTAGTACTATTTGGTGCTATAGTTGTTTCCAGTTTGTCCATAGCTTCTGCCAGACTTGAACCCGTTGCCTTTACTGTTGTTTATTTATATCTTGATATTTTCAGACGAAACGTTATTATTTTCAAAAACATTATCATTCAACAATATTCCTTGGAAAATTGGTGGAAATTATATCGATGTAAATGGTTTTTCACCACCGGAGCATCAGTTTTTCCTAATGGACGCTGATTGTGATCATTCTAAGCACGTTTTAGGAAAGGTAAATCACTTTTAATGGTGTTTCTAAGTCAAATCGACTTAGAAACCAAGAACATGAAAAAAAAAAAATAGTAAACACCCATAAACTTCCGAAATTTTTTGACTTTTTCGAAATTTTTATAGGCAAATGGTCTGAAACTATTTCAGCGGCCATTCAAATGGATCATTTGGGGTCGTAACGACGAAAGCGATTTCGAAAATTACGATTTCAGATTGGACAGTCGAATTTTTTTTATAGAAAAAGTTGCCGGAATCTACGGCATAAAATTATGGTATAAATTAACCGAAGGCGGCGTTTTAAAAAACGATTTGGCAACGTGGCTACCGTCCCGAAAATTTTTGACTTTCGATCGATTTTCTTTTTATAAGAATCGATCGAATCTGATGGGAAAAAATTTGACAGCCGCATTCGTTATCACCGATATTGACACTTATCAACATTTGGAAGATTACAGGTTCCTTTTTTCTCATTTTAATGATTCAATTAGAACTAAATCTGGCCCATAGGGGGGCCAGGAGAGTAACTATTACAGTTTTATCGATAAATTGAGTCATTTTTAATGGTTTTTTACTTTGTTAAGCAATTTTGGCGTTTTTTAATCATACATCAGTCGCTGGGTACCAAATCTGGCTAGAATATTGGACAGGGAAGCAACCAGCTCAATTGTGACGGTTTCGTCGCTCTGTTTATCAAATTGGGTGATTTAGTAACGGTTTTTCACTTTCATATGAAATTTTGGCCTTTTATCAGGGTAAAAAAGTCACTCGGTACTAGTTCTGGATAGAATATTGGACAGGGAAGCAACCGGAAGCCCAATTGTGACGGTTTCGTCGCTCTGTTTATCAAATTGGGTGATTTAGTAACGGTTTTTCACTTTCATATGAAGTTTTGGCCTTTTATCAGGGTAAAAAAGTCACTCGGTACTAGTTCTGGATAGAATATTGGACAGGGAAGCAACCGGAAGCCCAATTGTGACGGTTTCGTCGCTCTGTTTATCAAATTGGGTGATTTAGTAAAGGTTTTTCACTTTCATATGAAATTTTGGCCTTTTATCAGGGTAAAAAAGTCACTCGGTACTAGTTCTGGTTAGAATATTGGACAGGGAAGCAACCGGAAGCCCAATTGTGACGGTTTCGTCGCTCTGTTTATCAAATTGGGTGATTTAGTAACGGTTTTTCACTTTCATATGAAATTTTGGCCTTTTATCAGGGTAAAAAAGTCACTCGGTACTAGTTCTGGTTAGAATATTGGACAGGGAAGCAACCGGAAGCCCAATTGTGACGGTTTCGTCGCTCTGTTTATCAAATTGGGTGATTTAGTAACGGTTTTTCACTTTCATATGAAATTTTGGCCTTTTATCAGGGTAAAAAAGTCACTCGGTACTAGTTCTGGTTAGAATATTGGACAGGGAAGCAACCGGAAGCCCAATTGTGACGGTTTCGTCGCTCTGTTTATCAAATTGGGTGATTTAGTAACGGTTTTTCACTTTCATATGAAATTTTGGCCTTTTATCAGGGTAAAAAAGTCACTCGGTACTAGTTCTGGCTATAATATTGTACAGGGAAGTAACCAGAAGCCCAATTGTGACGGTTTCGTCGCTCTGTTTATCGAATTGGGTGATTTAGTAACGGTTTTTCACTTTCATTTGAAATTTTGGCCTTTTATCGGGGTAAAAAAGTCACTCGGTACTAGTTCTGGCTAGAATATTGTACAGGGAAGTAACCAGAAGCCCAATTGTGACGGTTTCGTCGCTCTGTTTATCGAATTGGGTGATTTAGTAACGGTTTTTCACTTTCATTTGAAATTTTGGCCTTTTATCGGGGTAAAAAAGTCACTCGGTACTAGTTCTGGCTAGAATATTGTACAGGGAAGCAACCAGAAGCTCAATTGTGACGGTTTCGTCGCTCTGTTTATCGAATTGGGTGATTTAGTAACGGTTTTTCACTTTCATTTGAAATTTTGGCCTTTTATCGGGGTAAAAAAGTCACTCGGTACTAGTTCTGGCTAGAATATTGTACAGGGAAGCAACCAGAAGCCCAATTGTGACGGTTTCGTCGCTCTGTTTATCGAATTGGGTGATTTAGTAACGGTTTTTCACTTTCATATGAAATTTTGGCCTTTTATCAGGGTAAAAAAGTCACTCGGTACTAGTTCTGGTTAGAATATTGGACAGGGAAGCAACCGGAAGCCCAATTGTGACGGTTTCGTCGCTCTGTTTATCAAATTGGGTGATTTAGTAACGGTTTTTCACTTTCATATGAAATTTTGGCCTTTTATCAGGGTAAAAAAGTCACTCGGTACTAGTTCTGGTTAGAATATTGGACAGGGAAGCAACCGGAAGCCCAATTGTGACGGTTTCGTCGCTCTGTTTATCAAATTGGGTGATTTAGTAACGGTTTTTCACTTTCATATGAAATTTTGGCCTTTTATCAGGGTAAAAAAGTCACTCGGTACTAGTTCTGGTTAGAATATTGGACAGGGAAGCAACCGGAAGCCCAATTGTGACGGTTTCGTCGCTCTGTTTATCAAATTGGGTGATTTAGTAACGGTTTTTCACTTTCATATGAAATTTTGGCCTTTTATCAGGGTAAAAAAGTCACTCGGTACTAGTTCTGGCTATAATATTGTACAGGGAAGTAACCAGAAGCCCAATTGTGACGGTTTCGTCGCTCTGTTTATCGAATTGGGTGATTTAGTAACGGTTTTTCACTTTCATTTGAAATTTTGGCCTTTTATCGGGGTAAAAAAGTCACTCGGTACTAGTTCTGGCTAGAATATTGTACAGGGAAGTAACCAGAAGCCCAATTGTGACGGTTTCGTCGCTCTGTTTATCGAATTGGGTGATTTAGTAACGGTTTTTCACTTTCATTTGAAATTTTGGCCTTTTATCGGGGTAAAAAAGTCACTCGGTACTAGTTCTGGCTAGAATATTGTACAGGGAAGCAACCAGAAGCCCAATTGTGACGGTTTCGTCGCTCTGTTTATCGAATTGGGTGATTTAGTAACGGTTTTTCACTTTCATTTGAAATTTTGGCCTTTTATCGGGGTAAAAAAGTCACTCGGTACTAGTTCTGGCTAGAATATTGTACAGGGAAGCAACCAGAAGCCCAATTGTGACGGTTTCGTCGCTCTGTTTATCGAATTGGGTGATTTAGTAACGGTTTTTCACTTTCATTTGAAATTTTGGCCTTTTATCAGGGTAAAAAAGTCACTCGGTACTAGTTCTGGCTAGAATATTGTACAGGGAAGCAACCAGAAGCCCAATTGTGACGGTTTCGTCGCTCTGTTTATCGAATTGGGTGATTTAGTAACGGTTTTTCACTTTCATTTGAAATTTTGGCCTTTTATCGGGGTAAAAAAGTCACTCGGTACTAGTTCTGGCTAGAATATTGTACAGGGAAGTAACCAGAAGCCCAATTGTGACGGTTTCGTCGCTCTGTTTATCGAATTGGGTGATTTAGTAACGGTTTTTCACTTTCATTTGAAATTTTGGCCTTTTATCGGGGTAAAAAAGTCACTCGGTACTAGTTCTGGCTAGAATATTGTACAGGGAAGCAACCAGAAGCCCAATTGTGATGGTTTCGTCGCTCTGTTTATCGAATTGGGTGATTTAGTAACGGTTTTTCACTTTCATTTGAAATTTTGGCCTTTTATCGGGGTAAAAAAGTCACTCGGTACTAGTTCTGGCTAGAATATTGTACAGGGAAGCAACCAGAAGCCCAATTGTGACGGTTTCGTCGCTCTGTTTATCGAATTGGGTGATTTAGTAACGGTTTTTCACTTTCATTTGAAATTTTGGCCTTTTATCAGGGTAAAAAAGTCACTCGGTACTAGTTCTGGCTAGAATATTGTACAGGGAAGCAACCAGAAGCCCAATTGTGACGGTTTCGTCGCTCTGTTTATCGAATTGGGTGATTTAGTAACGGTTTTTCACTTTCATTTGAAATTTTGGCCTTTTATCGGGGTAAAAAAGTCACTCGGTACTAGTTCTGGCTAGAATATTGTACAGGGAAGTAACCAGAAGCCCAATTGTGACGGTTTCGTCGCTCTGTTTATCGAATTGGGTGATTTAGTAACGGTTTTTCACTTTCATTTGAAATTTTGGCCTTTTATCGGGGTAAAAAAGTCACTCGGTACTAGTTCTGGCTAGAATATTGTACAGGGAAGCAACCAGAAGCCCAATTGTGATGGTTTCGTCGCTCTGTTTATCGAATTGGGTGATTTAGTAACGGTTTTTCACTTTCATTTGAAATTTTGGCCTTTTATCGGGGTAAAAAAGTCACTCGGTACTAGTTCTGGCTAGAATATTGTACAGGGAAGCAACCAGAAGCCCAATTGTGACGGTTTCGTCGCTCTGTTTATCGAATTGGGTGATTTAGTAACGGTTTTTCACTTTCATTTGAAATTTTGGCCTTTTATCAGGGTAAAAAAGTCACTCGGTACTAGTTCTGGCTAGAATATTGTACAGGGAAGCAACCAGAAGCCCAATTGTGACGGTTTCGTCGCTCTGTTTATCGAATTGGGTGATTTAGTAACGGTTTTTCACTTTCATTTGAAATTTTGGCCTTTTATCGGGGTAAAAAAGTCACTCGGTACTAGTTCTGGCTAGAATATTGTACAGGGAAGTAACCAGAAGCCCAATTGTGATGGTTTCGTCGCTCTGTTTATCGAATTGGGTGATTTAGTAACGGTTTTTCACTTTCATTTGAAATTTTGGCCTTTTATCGGGGTAAAAAAGTCACTCGGTACTAGTTCTGGCTAGAATATTGTACAGGGAAGCAACCAGAAGCCCAATTGTGATGGTTTCGTCGCTCTGTTTATCGAATTGGGTGATTTAGTAACGGTTTTTCACTTTCATTTGAAATTTTGGCCTTTTATCGGGGTAAAAAAGTCACTCGGTACTAGTTCTGGCTAGAATATTGTACAGGGAAGCAACCAGAAGCCCAATTGTGACGGTTTCGTCGCTCTGTTTATCGAATTGGGTGATTTAGTAACGGTTTTTCACTTTCATTTGAAATTTTGGCCTTTTATCAGGGTAAAAAAGTCACTCGGTACTAGTTCTGGCTAGAATATTGTACAGGGAAGCAACCAGAAGCCCAATTGTGACGGTTTCGTCGCTCTGTTTATCGAATTGGGTGATTTAGTAACGGTTTTTCACTTTCATTTGAAATTTTGGCCTTTTATCGGGGTAAAAAAGTCACTCGGTACTAGTTCTGGCTAGAATATTGTACAGGGAAGTAACCAGAAGCCCAATTGTGACGGTTTCGTCGCTCTGTTTATCGAATTGGGTGATTTAGTAACGGTTTTTCACTTTCATTTGAAATTTTGGCCTTTTATCGGGGTAAAAAAGTCACTCGGTACTAGTTCTGGCTAGAATATTGTACAGGGAAGCAACCAGAAGCCCAATTGTGATGGTTTCGTCGCTCTGTTTATCGAATTGGGTGATTTAGTAACGGTTTTTCACTTTCATTTGAAATTTTGGCCTTTTATCGGGGTAAAAAAGTCACTCGGTACTAGTTCTGGCTAGAATATTGTACAGGGAAGCAACCAGAAGCCCAATTGTGACGGTTTCGTCGCTCTGTTTATCGAATTGGGTGATTTAGTAACGGTTTTTCACTTTCATTTGAAATTTTGGCCTTTTATCGGGGTAAAAAAGTCACTCGGTACTAGTTCTGGTTAGAATATTGCACAGGAAATCAACCAAAAGCCCAATTGTGACTGTTTCTTCTTTCTATTCATTAAATGGGGTAATTTTTTCAGGCATACCCACATAGACGCTCTATCTAAACACAACTGGCACTTGATGAAAGTCCTATCGTCAATTCTCAACGCGAAATTCGTAAATATTTTCGAAAACACTTGGGGATATCGCGAAAAAAACAGCACCTCGTTTTCAGGAATGATCGGAGATTTGCAAACGAATAAAGCCGATATAGGAGGTAGAATAACCGAAAATTCGCGAGATACACAGTACCGCAAAATTGACAAATGATCATTTCGTAGGTGGCGGGGCGTTTATAACAGAAGAGAGGTTAGACGTCGTCGATTACGTCTCGCCGTGCGTCAGAGTTTCGTTGAAATTCATCTTCAGAGCGCCCCCGCTCACGTCGGTGTCCAATTTATTCACTTTACCTTTTAGTTCGTCGGTTTGGTACGCCTGCTTCGCTCTAGTCCCGATTATTTTGATTATAATATACGTGATAGTGAAATGGGAGTCGAAGGATGCGGTTTTCCAAAAGGAAGCGAAGGATAATAACGTAGCGCCCTTGAGGGCGGCGTGTTCGGACGTTTTAGTTATGGAATTGGGGGCTGTAACCCAACAGGGGGCCGAATCGGAGCCGAAGAGCAACGCCGGACGTATTGCCACCATTTTTCTTTTTATCGCTTTCATGTTTTTGTTTAATTCGTACGCGGCTAATATCGTCGCCATTTTGCAAAGTACTACGGACAGTATAAAGAGTTTGGAGGATCTGTTGAATAGTAGGATGGAGTGCGGGGTGGAGGACATACCCTACGGACATCAGTTTTTCGAGGTAGAATATATCTTATGAACCTGGTAGAAGTTTGGCGGATGCGAACGATATTTTCCAAGTTTTCGTCAAAATTTTCTATCGAGTATCATTTTCATTGAATATTTTAATGTTTTTTTATAAGTTTTTCATCGAAATTTTGACGAAACATTAATTTTTTAGCGCTCCTACCATTTTTCTTTTGGATATTTTTCATTTGCTTTGTTTGGTCCGAAATCCACCAAATTTTTAATAGAAATTCAATTAAAACAAACATTTCGGTATGTTTTAACGTATTTTTCAAATTTCTTATAAAAAATTATCACCAAAAAACGATATTTGATGCAAAAATGGTAAGTTCAATGCAGTCATACCAATTTTTTTGAAATTAGAATCGTTATCTTCTTGTTTTATCACATTTTCAACTGTTTGGGATTTAAAACTGTATTTTTTCCTATTTTCAACTGATTTTCGAAGTTTTGTTTGCAAAAATCGTGAAACTTGATGCCTCAAAATTTAGGCAAAAATGGTAAGTTCAACGCGGTCATACCAATTTTTGAAATTAAAAACATAATTTCACGGTTTTATTGCAATTTCAACTGATTCTCGAAGTTTTTTTGCAAAAATTCTTGAAATTTGTGCAAAAATGGTGAGTTACACGCAGTCATACCAATTTTTGAAATTAGAAACATAATTTTATGGTTTTATCGCAATTTCAACTGATTTTCGAAGTTTTTTTGCAAAAATTCTTGAAATTTGTGCAAAAATGGTGAGTTACACGCAGTCATACCAATTTTTGAAATTAGAAACATAATTTTAGGGTTTTATCGCAATTTCAACTGATTTTCGAAATTTTTTGCAAAATTCTTGAAACTTGATGCCTCAAAATTTAGGCAAAAATGGTAAGTTCAACGCGGTCATACCAATTTTTGAAATTAAAAACATAATTTCACGGTTTTATTGCAATTTCAACTGATTCTCGAAGTTTTTTGCAAAAATCTTGAAACTTGATGCCTCAAAATTTAGGCAAAAATGGTAAGTTCAACGCGGTCATACCAATTTTTGAAATTAAAAACATAATTTCACGGTTTTATTGCAATTTCAACTGATTCTCGAAGTTTTTTGCAAAAATTCTTGAAATTTGTGCAAAAATGGTGAGTTACACGCAGTCATACCAATTTTTGAAATTAGAAACATAATTTTATGGTTTTATCGCAATTTCAACTGATTTTCGAAGTTTTTTTGCAAAAATTCTTGAAATTTGTGCAAAAATGGTGAGTTACACGCAGTCATACCAATTTTTGAAATTAGAAACATAATTTTAGGGTTTTATCGCAATTTCAACTGATTTTCGAAATTTTTTTGCAAAATTCTTGAAACTTGATGCCTCAAAATTTAGGCAAAAATGGTAAGTTCAACGCGGTCATACCAATTTTTGAAATTAAAAACATAATTTCACGGTTTTATTGCAATTTCAACTGATTCTCGAAGTTTTTTGCAAAAATCTTGAAACTTGATGCCTCAAAATTTAGGCAAAAATGGTAAGTTCAACGCGGTCATACCAATTTTTGAAATTAAAAACATAATTTCACGGTTTTATTGCAATTTCAACTGATTCTCGAAGTTTTTTGCAAAAATCTTGAAACTTGATGCCTCAAAATTTAGGCAAAAATGGTAAGTTCAACGCGGTCATACCAATTTTTGAAATTAAAAACATAATTTTATGGTTTTATCGCAATTTCAACTGATTCTCGAAGTTTTTTGCAAAAATCTTGAAACTTGATGCCTCAAAATTTAGGCAAAAATGGTAAGTTCAACGCGGTCATACCAATTTTTGAAATTAAAAACATAATTTCACGGTTTTATTGCAATTTCAACTGATTCTCGAAGTTTTTTGCAAAAATCTTGAAACTTGATGCCTCAAAATTTAGGCAAAAATGGTAAGTTCAACGCGGTCATACCAATTTTTGAAATTAAAAACATAATTTCACGGTTTTATTGCAATTTCAACTGATTCTCGAAGTTTTTTGCAAAAATCTTGAAACTTGATGCCTCAAAATTTAGGCAAAAATGGTAAGTTCAACGCGGTCATACCAATTTTTGAAATTAGAAACATAATTTTATGGTTTTATCGCAATTTCAACTGATTTTCGAAGTTTTTTTGCAAAATTCTTGAAACTTGATGCCTCAAAATTTAGGCAAAAATGGTAAGTTCAACGCGGTCATACCAATTTTTGAAATTAAAAACATAATTTCACGGTTTTATTGCAATTTCAACTGATTCTCGAAGTTTTTTGCAAAAATCTTGAAACTTGATGCCTCAAAATTTAGGCAAAAATGGTAAGTCCAACGCAGTCATACCAATTTTTTTCAAAATTTTATCATATTTTCAACAGTTTTTTACAATCTCACAAAGAAATTGAAAATTCCAAATCGCACTTACCAATTTTTTTGAAAATTTAACACGATTATAGCTTGTTTAAAACAAATTTCTATCTGGATTATCTTCTAACTTTCATCTTACACATTTTAAACTGTAAAAAACCAATTTTCACCGATTCTCCCCAAATTTTTCGAAAAAATTTCATTTCCAAAAAAAAATCTTTTCTTAAAATTCATGCGGTACCGTAGAAAGCACAAGATCCAATCAGGAAAGCGATCTACGAACAAAAAGTAGCCCCGAAAGGACAAAAACCGAATTTCCTAAACATATACGAGGGCGTTAGAAAAGTACAACAAGGTTTCTTCGCCTTCCACGTCGACGTCCTCACAGGATACACAGTAATCAAAAATCTATTTCGAGAATACGAAAAATGTACACTGAAAGAACTGATTTACATCAGACATACCGAACCTTGGATACCAATAAAGAAAAACTCGCCGTACAAGGAATTGATTGCGGTCGGGTGAGAACGGAAACGGACGTTTCGAAACGATCGATTTAATCGGTGGATATTACAGGTTGATAAGGATAATAGAAACGGGAGTTCAAGGACGACATACCCATCGGATTTACACGAAGAAACCGGTTTGCAATAGCGGCGCTAGCAATTTTATGAGCGTCGGCATCATGGATATTTACGCGGCTTTTCTGGTGTTCGGAATTGGGGCCGTTGTTGCCGTCGTTGTATTTTTTTTTGAAATTTCGGTATGCCCGAAATTCGGGTGTACCTTTGAAAATTGATTCGAATGTTTATTAATTATTGTAATGTGATTTGATGACGTATATTAAAAGTTGAAGAAATTCTCTGAATTTTTATTACTAGTGATTTTTATCCTTGTTTTTTTTGTGAATATTCGTGACAATACCGGCGAAATTGATACAAAAGGGGGCATAATCAAAGCGATTCTAGCGATTTTTCGAAATTTCAACGTTGCTTTCTAGCAAAAATCTACAGTTTTTCTTTCCAGTTGATTGCTGCTTGTTTTAAACTGTTTTTTAGTAGTTTTTTTCCCAAATTCCCAAAAATGAAGTCAAAATTGAAGCAAAAGGGTCATAATCAAAGCGATTCTGGCGATTTTTCGAAATTTCAACGTTGCTTTCTAGCAAAAATCTACAGTTTTTCTTTCCAGTTGATTTCTGCTTGTTTTAAACTGTTTTTTAGTAGTTTTTTTCCCAAATTCCCAAAAATGAAGTCAAAATTGAAGCAAAAGGGTCATAATCAAAGCGATTCTAGCGATTTTTCGAAATTTCAACGTTGCTTTCTAGCAAAAATCTACAGTTTTTCTTTCCAGTTGATTGCTGCTTGTTTTAAACTGTTTTTTAGTAGTTTTTTTCCCAAATTCCCAAAAATGAAGTCAAAATTGAAGCAAAAGGGTCATAATCAAAGCGATTCTGGCGATTTTTCGAAATTTCAACGTTGCTTTCTAGCAAAAATCTACAGTTTTTCTTTCCAGTTGATTTCTGCTTGTTTTAAACTGTTTTTTAGTAGTTTTTTTCCCAAATTCCCAAAAATGAAGTCAAAATTGAAGCAAAAGGGTCATAATCAAAGCGATTCTAGCGATTTTTCGAAATTTCAACGTTGCTTTCTAGCAAAAATCTACAGTTTTTCTTTCCAGTTGATTTCTGCTTGTTTTAAACTGTTTTTTAGTAGTTTTTTTCCCAAATTCCCAAAAATAAAGTCAAAATTGAAGCAAAAGGGTCATAATCAGAGCGATTCTAGCGATTTTTCGAAATTTCAACGTTGCTTTCTAGCAAAAATCTACAGATTTTCTTTCCAGTTGATTTCTGCTTGTTTTAAACTGTTTTTTAGTAGTTTTTTCCCCAAATTCCCAAAAATGAAGTCAAAATTGAAGCAAAAGGGTCATAATCAGAGCGATTCTAGCGATTTTTCGAAATTTCAACGTTGCTTTCTAGCAAAAATCTACAGATTTTCTTTCCAGTTGATTTCTGCTTGTTTTAAACTGTTTTTTAGTAGTTTTTTCCCCAAATTCCCAAAAATGAAGTCAAAATTGAAGCAAAAGGGTCATAATCAGAGCGATTCTAGCGATTTTTCGAAATTTCAACGTTGCTTTCTAGCAAAAATCTACAGATTTTCTTTCCAGTTGATTTCTGCTTGTTTTGAACTGTTTTTTAGTAGTTTTTTCCCAAATTCCCAAAAATGAAGTCAAAATTGAAGCAAAAGGGTCATAATCAGAGCGATTCTAGCGATTTTTCGAAATTTCATCGTTGCTTTCTAGCAAAAATCTACAGTTTTTCTTTCCAGTTGATTTCTGCTTGTTTTAAACTGTTTTTTAGTAGTTTTTTTCCCAAATTCCCAAAAATGAAGTCAAAATTGAAGCAAAAGGGTCATAATCAAAGCGATTCTAGCGATTTTTCGAAATTTCAACGTTGCTTTCTAGCAAAAATCTACAGTTTTTCTTTCCAGTTGATTTCTGCTTGTTTTAAACTGTTTTTTAGTAGTTTTTTTCCCAAATTCCCAAAAATGAAGTCAAAATTGAAGCAAAAGGGTCATAATCAAAGCGATTCTAGCGATTTTTCGAAATTTCAACGTTGCTTTCTAGCAAAAATCTACAGTTTTTCTTTCCAGTTGATTGCTGCTTGTTTTAAACTGTTTTTTAGTAGTTTTTTTCCCAAATTCCCAAAAATGAAGTCAAAATTGAAGCAAAAGGGTCATAATCAAAGCGATTCTAGCGATTTTTCGAAATTTCAACGTTGCTTTCTAGCAAAAATCTACAGTTTTTCTTTCCAGTTGATTGCTGCTTGTTTTAAACTGTTTTTTAGTAGTTTTTTTCCCAAATTCCCAAAAATGAAGTCAAAATTGAAGCAAAAGGGTCATAATCAAAGCGATTCTAGCGATTTTTCGAAATTTCAACGTTGCTTTCTAGCAAAAATCTACAGTTTTTCTTTCCAGTTGATTTCTGCTTGTTTTAAACTGTTTTTTAGTAGTTTTTTTCCCAAATTCCCAAAAATGAAGTCAAAATTGAAGCAAAAGGGTCATAATCAAAGCGATTCTAGCGATTTTTCGAAATTTCAACGTTGCTTTCTAGCAAAAATCTACAGTTTTTCTTTCCAGTTGATTTCTGCTTGTTTTAAACTGTTTTTTAGTAGTTTTTTTCCCAAATTCCCAAAAATGAAGTCAAAATTGAAGCAAAAGGGTCATAATCAAAGCGATTCTAGCGATTTTTCGAAATTTCAACGTTGCTTTCTAGCAAAAATCTACAGTTTTTCTTTCCAGTTGATTGCTGCTTGTTTTAAACTGTTTTTTAGTAGTTTTTTTCCCAAATTCCCAAAAATGAAGTCAAAATTGAAGCAAAAGGGTCATAATCAAAGCGATTCTAGCGATTTTTCGAAATTTCAACGTTGCTTTCCAGAAAAAATCTACAGATTTTCTTTCTAGTTGAATTTTGCTTGTTTTTAACCATATTCTACAAGATTTTTTCCAAATTCGCAGAAATGAAGTCAAAATTGATGCAAAAATGTCATAAGCAAAGTAGTTCTAGCGATTTTTCGAAATTTGAATTTTTTTTTTGGAAAATATTTATGGATTCTAGCGATTTTTTATAAAAATTTTTGTGTGGAAAACCTTATCTGATTTTTACATATTTTTATCTGTTTTTCGAATATGATCGTGAAATTTCACCGAAATCAGTAGCAAAAACTTTTTTTGCTATTTTTATATCAAAGGGATTCGAAAAATGACATATTCTGAAAAAACCACATGATTTCAAGTATTTTCTTATAGAAATTTCGAAAATCACAATAATTTTCCAGTCTGAGAAGCGGTTTCCCAGAAAATGCAAATTTCATGACGTTTCCCTCATTGATTCACGCACCGCCATCTGTTCGATAATATCCAAACTATACAATGAGAATTATATGGAACTTAGAATATAGTTTGGACATTCTAACATAGAGGGCGAGCCTAATATACCTCCATCTTTGTATTTTCCTAATGCTGAATTTATTTGTTTTAATTCCATTGAAATATTTAAGTTATATATGGCGTTGTCTATTTTATTATATAGATTGTCCAAAAATGGTTCAGAAATATTGTTTTAAGAATGAATAATTTACGACAGTTATTTCTAGAATTTCTGTACGATACAAATTAATATAAACTTTCTGCGCCATCTACGTTCGAGTAGTCAAACTATTTTTCTGCCGGAGTGAATTGTTGTATTGATGAAAAACTCGACCAGGATTTTAAAGGAAACAAAATGGATACGAAAAAATAATTTATTGGAATTAAATTTACAATTACGTCAAAATTAAATCAAAAATTAATATAATACAGTGTAGACCATAAGTTTTGACAAATTCTCGATTACAGATTACAATTGAAATTTTCTGACGATCCTATTAGGAAACTGCTATTTTATATATAATACGAGGTACAGTTGAAATTTTAGTACTATCGTAGCGGAAAACGGTTTTTTTCATCAAATTGTCAATATAATACGAGGTACAGTCGAAATTTTAGTACAATCGTAGAGGAAAACGTTTTTTATCAAATTGTCAATATAATACGAGGTACAGTCGAAATTTTAGTACAATCGTAGAGGAAAACGTTTTTTTATCAAATTGTCAATATAATACGAGGTACAGTCGAAATCTTAGTACAATCGTAGCGGAAAACGGTTTTTTTTTATCAAATTGTCAGTATAATACGAGGTACAGTCGAAATTTTATTCAAATCGTAGAGGAAAACGTTTTTTTTTTATCAAATTGTCAATATAATACGAGGTACAGTCGAAATCTTAGTACAATCGTAGAGGAAAACGTTTTTTTTATCAAATTGTCAATGTAATACGAGGTACAGTCGAAATCTTAGTACAATCGTAGAGGAAAACGTTTTTTTTTATCAAATTGTCAATATAATACGAGGTACAGTCGAAATCTTAGTACAATCGTAGAGGAAAACGTTTTTTTATCAAATTGTCAATATAATACGAGGTACAGTCGAAATTTTAGTACAATCGTAGAGGAAAACGTTTTTTATCAAATTGTCAATATAATACGAGGTACAGTCGAAATTTTAGTACAATCGTAGAGGAAAACGGTTTTTTTCATCAAATTGTCAATATAATACGAGGTACAGTTGAAATTTTAGTACAATCGTAGCGGAAAACGGTTTTTTTTTATCAAATTGTCAGTATAATACGAGGTACAGTCGAAATTTTATTCAAATCGTAGAGGAAAACGTTTTTTTTTTATCAAATTGTCAGTATAATACGAGGTACAGTCGAAATTTTATTCAAATCGTAGAGGAAAACGTTTTTTTTTTATCAAATTGTCAGTATAATACGAGGTACAGTCGAAATTTTAGTACAATCGTAGAGGAAAACGTTTTTTTATCAAATTGTCAATGTAATACGAGGTACAGTCGAAATCTTAGTACAATCGTAGAGGAAAACGTTTTTTTTATCAAATTGTCAATATAATACGAGGTACAGTCGAAATCTTAGTACAATCGTAGAGGAAAACGTTTTTTTATCAAATTGTCAATATAATACGAGGTATAGTCGAAATTTTAGTACAATCGTGGCGAAAAACGGTTTTTTTTTATCAAATTGTCAGTATAATACGAGGTACAGTTGAAATTTTATTCAAATCGTAGAGGAAAACGTTTTTTTTTTATCAAATTGTCAGTATAATACGAGGTACAGTCGAAATTTTAGTACAATCGTAGAGGAAAACGGTTTTTTTTCATCAAATTGTCAATATAATACGAGGTACAGTTGAAATTTTAGTACAATCATAGCGGAAAACGGTTTTTTTTATCAAATTGTCAGTATAATACGAGGTACAGTCGAAATTTTATTCAAATCGTAGAGGAAAACGTTTTTTTTTTATCAAATTGTCAGTATAATACGAGGTACAGTCGAAATTTTATTCAAATCGTAGAGGAAAACGTTTTTTTTTTATCAAATTGTCAGTATAATACGAGGTACAGTCGAAATTTTAGTACAATCGTAGAGGAAAACGTTTTTTTATCAAATTGTCAATGTAATACGAGGTACAGTCGAAATCTTAGTACAATCGTAGAGGAAAACGTTTTTTTATCAAATTGTCAATATAATACGAGGTATAGTCGAAATTTTAGTACAATCGTGGCGAAAAACGGTTTTTTTTATCAAATTGTCAGTATAATACGAGGTACAGTTGAAATTTTATTCAAATCGTAGAGGAAAACGTTTTTTTTTATCAAATTGTCAGTATAATACGAGGTACAGTCGAAATTTTAGTACAATCGTAGAGGAAAACGGTTTTTTTCATCAAATTGTCAATATAATACGAGGTACAGTTGAAATTTTAGTACAATCGTAGCGGAAAACGGTTTTTTTTATCAAATTGTCAGTATAATACGAGGTACAGTCGAAATTTTATTCAAATCGTAGAGGAAAACGTTTTTTTTTATCAAATTGTCAGTATAATACGAGGTACAGTCGAAATTTTAGTACAATCGTAGAGGAAAACGTTTTTTTATCAAATTGTCAATGTAATACGAGGTACAGTCGAAATCTTAGTACAATCGTAGAGGAAAACGTTTTTTTTATCAAATTGTCAATATAATACGAGGTACAGTCGAAATCTTAGTACAATCGTAGAGGAAAACGTTTTTTATCAAATTGTCAGTATAATACGAGGTACAGTCGAAATTTTAGTACAATCGTAGAGGAAAACGTTTTTTTATCAAATTGTCAATGTAATACGAGGTACAGTCGAAATCTTAGTACAATCGTAGAGGAAAACGTTTTTTTATCAAATTGTCAATATAATACGAGGTACAGTCGAAATCTTAGTACAATCGTAGAGGAAAACATTTTTTTTTATCAAATTGTCAATATAATACGAGGTATAGTTGAAATTTTAGTACAATCGTAGCGGAAAACGGTTTTTTTTATCAAATTGTCAGTATAATACGAGGTACAGTCGAAATTTTATTCAAATCGTAGAGGAAAACGTTTTTTTTTTATCAAATTGTCAGTATAATACGAGGTACAGTCGAAATTTTAGTACAATCGTAGAGGAAAACGTTTTTTTATCAAATTGTCAATGTAATACGAGGTACAGTCGAAATCTTAGTACAATCGTAGAGGAAAACGTTTTTTTATCAAATTGTCAATATAATACGAGGTACAGTCGAAATCTTAGTACAATCGTAGAGGAAAACATTTTTTTTTATCAAATTGTCAATATAATACGAGGTACAGTCGAAATTTTAGTACAATCGTAGAGGAAAACGTTTTTTTATCAAATTGTCAATATAATACGAGGTACAGTCGAAATTTTAGTACAATCGTAGAGGAAAACGTTTTTTTATCAAATTGTCAATATAATACGAGGTATAGTCGAAATTTTAGTACAATCGTGGCGAAAAACGGTTTTTTTTTATCAAATTGTCAGTATAATACGAGGTACAGTTGAAATTTTATTCAAATCGTAGAGGAAAACGTTTTTTTTTTATCAAATTGTCAGTATAATACGAGGTACAGTCGAAATTTTAGTACAATCGTAGAGGAAAACGTTTTTTTTATCAAATTGTCAATATAATACGAGGTACAGTCGAAATTTTAGTACAATCGTGGCGAAAAACGCCTTTTTTTAGATATAATACAGGATGAAGTATAAAAATTTCATGTGATCGTAAAAAAACGATTATAAATACGATTCAAGATTTCCATACGAAATCGAACTAATGAAAATCTCGTCCGCATTTCGACCAACAACTCCAAGTACCATTAAAACGTTTCGGATCCGAATCGGGATCGATCCGGTGCGAAACGTCCGGTACAACATCATTCATATAAACCGACAATTTACCGTACAACTTTCCAACGACACCCCGTAAATTCCCATCATTGATTAAATTCGTCGTTTCGCACGGATCGATATACAAATCGAATAAACACAAATCGTCACATAAATATAATCGATTAATCGATCTACAAGATCCCAAATCAATTTTTCGACGTACTTCATCGATTATCGATCGATTTAACGATCGATTCGTTAATTTTTCGATCGCTAAATTGGTAGGACTGTTGATGACGCTGCTGTAGTTATACGAGGGGTCTTCTAAATTACGTCCACTGTCTCCGTAATAACCGTTATACAAACCATTCGAAAAAGAACCTAATAATATTATATATATATATATATATATATATATATATATATATATATATATATATATACAGGGTGTAGTAAAAAAATATTAACTTACCGTTCAAAAGTTTGTAACGCCCTCCGTATCCTATAACGCCCGAATATCCAGACGTTTCGTCTATATTGATGAGTAATTCGGTTCTGTTGGTGGGGGCGTTACCGGAAATGGTATCCCATTGGTCGATACCGTCGATGTTGCCTAATTTATCGACATCCCCGCCGGCTACGCGATAAAAAGTCGGCAGGAAATCGGTGACGTGAATCAAACGTCTATTGACGTAATTCTTCTTTTTTAGTAAAGGGCTGTACAATACGCCCGTCCCCCGTACGCCGCCTTCGAATAAAGTGAATTTCAACTGGAAATTGAACGATTTTTAAAGGATTCGGTGTTGATTTGTTGACCACCGTACTTACGCCCCTAAACGGCCAAGAGGAACCGAAATTTTGATAGAGTCCTTCGGTTTGGGCGCCGTTATCGGAAAAAAATAATATCACCGTATTTTGTAACATTTTTTTTTCCGATAGGGCTCCCACTATCTCCCCCACGGAACTATCCATTATGTTGACCAGATCTGAAACATATATATCCAATATGTAGAGGTGGGGGGATCGATTTGAGGTTATGTACCTGCGTAGGATCTTCTCTCGATCGATTTTATGTAATGGTATTTCCGGTTGGCGGTAACCGCGTCCGGCACGCCTAATTCGATACCGTCGTATCCGGTGTGGCCGGCGAGGTGTGCCAACATTAGGAATAAAGGTTTTTCGACTCGGTGATTTTTTATGATTTCCAAGGATTTTTTCGTGAATAAATCCGTGGCGTATTGTCCTTTCAGTTCCCATTGGGGGGCGAAGTTGTCGTGGAGATCGAAACCGGTGAAATTCTGTAAGAAAAATTGGATTTTTTTCGGCTTTTGGGGACTAAATTACGAGTTTTACTTACTCGTTTCGAATCTAGTGGATCCGGAACGCTGATTTCGTAGTTAAAATAACCGACGTAACCGTTCCAGTAGCCGAAATGGGTGTCGAAGCCTCTTTTGGTGGGGGTGTATTCGCTGCAAGCCGCCCCCAAATGCCATTTACCCACTAAATGGTTGATGTAACCTAATTCTTTTAGTTTTTCCGGTAGAGTCGGGGTTTGGAGCGGTAGGTGACGATTTTCTCCAGCGTTTAGGGGGATGCCTTGTAAACCTGTGAATGTGGATGTCATATTGACGTTTCGGTACAAGTACAACGAGATTTTCTCTTACCCAATCTCATGGGATAGTTTCCCGTTAAAAGGGCGGCTCTGGAAGGGGTGCAAGTTTGTTGGGTGTAAAATTTATCCAATATGACGCCGTTGTATCCTAGTGCGTCGATATTTGGGGTGGGGATTTGACTGGAGCCGTGTAAACCGAAATCGTTCCATCCCTAGAGAAATTTCGGACGTTCCTGGTATCATATATTCGCTTAATTTTATACATAATTGATTTCGTTCACCTCCCTTACTTATTTTTTTCAATTCTGTCAATAGCTAACTTCGTTCTCCCCCCGTATCATTTGAAAAATATTTTTCATATATGTCCTCTGTCCCTCGTATATATTTTCATTCAAAACTTTGTTTGTAATTAACCTCCCCACCCGTATTTATTTATTACAGTAATTTACTTTGGTTATCCCCCGTATCATTTTCTAAAAATATTTTCTCGAATTTTACTTTCATCATCCCTCGTATCATTTTTGTCATTAATTTTATCTATTATAAAATTTTTTCTCCCCCTGTATAATTTTTCATTACAATTTTGTCCATAGTTCACTTTCATCATCCCCCGTATCATTTTTACGTAATTTTATCTATTATAACTTTTTTTCTCCCCCCGTATCATTTTTCATTATAATTTTACTCAGAATGCACTTTGGTCATCCCTCGTATTATTTTTTACCTAATTTTATCTATTATAAAATTTTTTCTCCCCCTGTATAATTTTTCATTACAATTTTGTCCATAGTTCACTTTCATCATCCCCCGTATCATTTTTACGTAATTTTATCTATTATAACTTTTTTTCTCCCCCCGTATCATTTTTCATTATAATTTTACTCAGAATGCACTTTGGTCATCCCTCGTATTATTTTTTACCTAATTTTATCTATTATAAACTTTTTTCTTCCCCCGTATCATTTTTCATTATAATTTTGTCCATAGTTCACTTACATCATCCCCCGTATCATTTTTTACGTAATTTTATCTATTATAACTTTTTTTCTCCCCCCGTATCATTTTTAAATATAATTTCACTCTGAATGCACTTTGGTCGTCCCTCGTATCATTCTTTACCTAATTTTATTTATTATAAACTTTTTTCTCACCCTGTATCATTTTTCATTACAATTTTGTCCATAGTTCACTTTCATCATCCCCCGTATCATTTTTTACGTAATTTTATCTATTATAACTTTTTTTCTCCCCCCGTATCATTTTTAAATATAATTTCACTCTGAATGCACTTTGGTCGTCCCTCGTATCATTCCTTACCTAATTTTATTTATTATAAACTTTTTTCTCACCCTGTATCATTTTTCATTACAATTTTGTCCATAGTTCACTTTCATCATCCCCCGTATCATTTTTACATAATTTTATCTATTATAACTTTTTTTCTTCCCCCGTATCATTTTTCATTATAATTTTACTCAGAATGCACTTTGGTCATCCCTCGTATTATTTTTTACCTAATTTTATCTATTATAAACTTTTTTTTTCCCCCGTATCATTTTTCATTATAATTTTGTCCATGGTTCACTTACATCATCCCCCGTATCATTTTTTACGTAATTTTATCTATTATAACTTTTTTTCTCCCCCCGTATCATTTTTAAATATAATTTCACTCTGAATGCACTTTGGTCGTCCCTCGTATCATTCTTTACTTAATTTTATTTATTATAAACTTTTTTCTCACCCTGTATCATTTTTCATTACAATTTTGTCCATAGTTCACTTACA
Organism: Diorhabda sublineata; assembly: GCF_026230105.1. Classification (NCBI taxonomy): domain Eukaryota; kingdom Metazoa; phylum Arthropoda; class Insecta; order Coleoptera; family Chrysomelidae; genus Diorhabda; species Diorhabda sublineata. The sequence goes on from NC_079477.1 coordinate 35,919,160, forward strand.
TCATCCCCCGTATCATTTTTTACGTAATTTTATCTATTATAACTTTTTTTCTCCCCCCGTATCATTTTTCATTATAATTTTACTCAGAATGCACTTTGGTCATCCCTCGTATTATTTTTTACCTAATTTTATCTATTATAAACTTTTTTCTTCCCCCGTATCATTTTTCATTATAATTTTGTCCATAGTTCACTTACATCATCCCCCGTATCATTTTTTACGTAATTTTATCTATTATAACTTTTTTTCTCCCCCCGTATCATTTTTAAATATAATTTCACTCTGAATGCACTTTGGTCGTCCCTCGTATCATTCTTTACTTAATTTTATTTATTATAAACTTTTTTCTCACCCTGTATCATTTTTCATTACAATTTTGTCCATAGTTCACTTTCATCTTCCCCCGAATCATTTTTTACGTAATTTTATCTATTATAACTTTTTTTCTCCCCACGTATCATTTTTAAATATAATTTCACTCTGAATGCACTTTGGTCGTCCCTCGTATCATTCTTTACCTAATTTTATTTATTATAAACTTTTTTCTTCCCCCGTATCATTTTTCATTACAATTGTGTCCATAGTTCACTTTCATCATCCCCCGTATCATTTTTTACCCAATTTTATATATTATAAATTTTTTTCTCCCCCTGTATCATTTTTAATTATAATTTTATTCAGAATGCATTTTGGTCGTTCCTCGTATAATTTTTTGACCCATTTTAATTTATTATAAATTTCATTCTCCCTTCATATAAATTTTAATTACAATTTGGCCATTTTCACTTTCATCTTCCCCCGTACCACTTTTTACCTAATTTTATGTATTATAAAAGTTGTTCTTCCCCCGTATCATTTTTCAATATAATTTTGAGCAGAAAGCCAAAATTAAACCTAATTTTATCTACTATAAACTTTTTTCTCCCCTCGTATCATTTTTCATCTATAAATACTTACTTTACCACTCCGTATATATTTTTTAACAATTTTAATAATTTCGTTCATCCCCCGTAACGTTTATACATAAATCGTACAAAAGCATTTGTAATACGAGGTGTTGGCAATATAACAGTCAAAACGTAGTTATTTTGTAACAGAAGTTAAACTATCAATAATCATCTCTATAAAATTGACACAAATACGACACAATTATTAGTTTATTTCAATAAATTACTGATAATAATTATCAATTCAAAACAGTACAAATTTGCAATATTTACAATAAAAAATATTGTTTACGAATTTTTTATCGCTCCATATAATACAGCGCATAAATAAATTATTAATATTTCCTTGGGCATTAGAAAGTTGCATTAATTTATTTAAAACAAAGTGAAAGGTTTGTTTTTTAGTCTAATTACTTAATTTTTTCATTATACACGGATAAATATATCATACAGTATGTTAAAACACTTTTTTACCATTCGGAATCCCAAAAAACAAATATTTTTTAAACTTACCTCGTATATTCAACTTCATTTGTATTTGAATAAAAATTTCTGATACAACGAATTTTGAATAAATTTAAATTATTACTCTTTAATAATCAAATCAGTCATTAAAAAATTATTTATATATCATTTGTTTTAAATTAACCTCAATGAACGATATTGAAAACATATTTTCATTACCCTTTCCCCATATACGTGAATCAATGGATAATTCGATTGCAGTAACTTTCAATTAGGGACACACTGTACATATAATGAAAATAGCACAATACTTACCACGTCATCTGCTAAAATTATAACAATATTTGGAGATGTTGTTTTCTCAGTGTAGACAACGTTCGATATAAAACACAACAGAATCACCCCTTGTGCAGAAAACATTTTTGTGTGTGTGTATGGGTGTGATTGTTTCGATTAAGTATACTGGTTGAATCAAAAGTAAGGCACGAACGCAGGAAAACTGCGAGTATCAAGGGAAACCAGTCGTATTATAACGAGCAAAAATGAAGAAGCGATTATATATATACTCGAAATGAATGCATCGATTAAGGTTATGAATCGATGATCGTCGAATGTAACAGCGGTTACGTCATTTCACGTTGCTTATGTATACCAAGTGATCAAAATTAGATGTATCATTTTTTTTTTCTCAATTTTTAATATTGAAAATATTTTTATTTATTATTAAAGATTTTATCGATTAAATTTCGATTATTTATTTGACATACAACATAAGTTTTATTTTCATAGGCATTTATTTGACATAGAACATAAATTAAATTGACATACGTCATAATAATTATGACAGAATTTATAAAAAAAAATAACGCGGTTTTTACAACTACTTCTTACAGTATACAGGGTTTTCCAAAAGTTATCATCAAAATATTACGAAGTTTTTTATTCATTTCAGAGTTATAGGGCCGTAAAGTTACTGGATGGGAATGAAAAAAAAACTTTTTCAATTTTTTTTTATTCAAAAATTATAAAAACTAATTGGTCGATTTTTCGTCATCGAATTCTGCTATTTGAGCTTGATAATTTAGAGCGTTTTCGTAGGCTTTTTTAACTGCTTTTCTATCTGTAGGTTTTTTGGGTTCGTTAGCCTGAAAATCGATAAATAGTAATACAGAGTATACGAGGCAGATCGTTTTAAAACCTTATATTCGTCGTTTTCGACGTCCAATCCGAGGATTTCCAATTTTTCCATCGGCAACCATTGCCATGTTCTTTTTACATCGAAAAATAAAACTAAATGAACTTGTTCGGTGTGATTTTTACCTAAATCTAACACCTCTTGGGGCGGCGATGGAATCGGTACGTTCTTATAAACATAACCTATAAATATTTAAAATCGATTATTTTAACATAGAATGATAGCGTTCAAGGAAAATGATATTAATAGATGGAAAACGATCGTATTTTGAGTTATAAGAATGTAAAGTTGGAAAATTGTATAAATAAAGACGCACCAGCCAAAATGACGTCATAAAATTAGTATACGGGGTATTTGGAAAGTTGGGAAACGATATTACGTGATAAAAGCGACGATTCCGAGGAATTTTTGAGATACAAGACTGTAAAGTTAGAAAATTGTATAAATAAAGACGCACCAGCCAAAATGACGTCATAAAATTAGTATACGGGGTATTTGGAAAGTTGGGAAACGATATTACGTGATAAAAGCGACGATTCCGAGGAATTTTTGAGATACAAGACTGTAAAGTTAGAAAATTGTATAAATAAAGACGCACCAGCTAAAATGACGTCATAAAATTAGTATACGGGGTATTTGGAAAGTTGGGAAACGATATTACGTGATAAAGAGCGACGATTCCGACGAATTTTTGAGTTACAAGACTGTAGAGTGACAAAATGACGCTAAAAATTAGTATACAGGGTATATAAAAAGTGCTGCGGAGTTAAATAAAGAAGATTCCGATGAATTTTTGAGTTATAAGGTTGTAAAGTGCTGCGGAATAAAAAAACGACAATTACAATAAATTTTCGAGTTATGAGACGAGGAATTCGTGAAACTCCGTACAAAGTCGACTTTTTCTTACCTTTGGGAATGTCGGGATCGATGATCAACGCCGGATACCACGGATATCCCCTACATTTGGCCCAAACCAATTGCATAGGGACGAGTTCCTTGTCGTTATCCTGGCCTTCGTTACCGGAAACCGCCGTCGTATCCGAACTATCGTCCTCCGAAGGTATTTCCGATAAATTATGCGAATAACAAGTCGATAAACTGTTGTCGCTGTCGGAGTTTTCATCGTCCGTCGTTTGGGCGCCTGCGCGGTAAACTTTAAAACTTTCCGGCACCGAATCCTCGTCTTTCGAATCGATTTTCGATTTTTTCGGTTTGGCTGCGACGGTTTCCTCTTTCTTCATAGCCGCTTGGGCTTTTTTCGTAAACAGAACGGCGGTCCTTCGATTAACGCCCGTAGGGGAGTTTTCCGCCGGGGTTTTTCCGTTATTCGCGGCGTTTTTGACGTCGTCGTCTTCGTTATTTGTATCGGCGTCGGCGCGATCGGCGTCCGTTCGGCCGGATAAAAGTTTTTTCGTTTTGTTTATTTCGCTTCGGATCAATTTGACGCGTTTGGCGCGCGCCAAACCGTGTTTTAGGGCTTGACTTTTGGCCAAGAGTTCCTCTAGTTTGGCGATCGTATCCGTCGAGGATTTTCCCTGGGGAAAAATCGAAAAGAATAATCAAAAAACGACGTTTCCGGTTGTTTTCTTTTTTCGAAATTGACTACCTTCAAGTTTTCTAATTCTCGATCAATGTCGGAAGCCATGGCTTCTTCGACGATTCCGGCGCCGTGTTTTTGCTTAGTGCCTTTTTCGATCACCAAAAGTCCCGATGTTTCCAATTCTTTTTTCGCCTGTCGGAATATGACGCCGCATTGATCTCGCATCTTTATGGCGGCCCTGGAAACGTACGAAAACTTTCGGAAGTCACCCCGTAATAAGCTCGGTTTAACGTCGACCGAATTATTTCGACGTTTCGATTGATAAAAATCGTTAGGGATGTGATTGAGATACGATTTGTTCGGATTAGTATCGAAAATATTTGAAAAATGCATGAAAAGCGAAAAAATTCGAGTCGAAAGATGAATTTGAACGATTTCATTCGCCCGCGAGGGGTGACTACTTTTGGAACACCCCAGGTAGTACACTAAGCTGGAAAGATTTGGGAAAAATAGTGGAAACGATTGGAATTAATGGAATCGAGGCTAGAACTTTGAAAGTTGGGCAAAAAATTTGGAATTTTGATCATTTTTTCATACAAAATGGAGTTTGGGATCAATTTTTAAGAGATTTTTGCAAAGTAGTACCTCCCAAAATGATGTTGACTCGAAAATTTTCATAAAACAACAGAAAACTATCAAAAAATAAAGATATGAACCAAAAATCTAATTTTTAATCCAAAATTTGACGATTTTATTGAGACACGACACGTAAATATGTTTGGAAGTCCCCCCGTAGCACCCAAAATAATAAATATTCGTTAAAAACCGTAAAAAAGCTTGAAATTGATAAAATTAAGCCCGGAATTTTCGAAATTACACAAAAAATTATAAATTTTGATCATTTTTCATACAAAATGGAGTTTGGGATCAATTTTTTAGAGATTTTTCCAAAGTAGCACCTCCCAAAATGATATTGACTCGAAAATTTTCATAAAACAACAGAAAACTATCAGAAAATAAAGACATGAAGAAAAAATATAATTTTTAATCCAAAATTTGACGATTTTACTGAGACACGACACGTAAATACGTTTGGAAGTCCCCCCGTAGCACCCAAAATAATAAATATTCGATAAAAACCGTAAAAAAACTTGAAATTGATATAATTGAGCCCGGAATTTTCGAAATTAAATAAAAAATTTGGACAATTTTCGATACAAATCAAATTTCCTTCATATCGCCCAATTTCATACAAAAACGTTTCGAAACCCACCCGTAACACAGCGACCAACAAAATCTCGCAACGAAACCTCCTAAAAATCACAAAACCGCAACGAAAATCTCAAAAATAAACAAAAAATTAACCAAAAATTAATTTCGATTCAAACAAAACATTCACCGCACCCCCTATAATATTTACCTATAAAAAACCGTATCCTTATTATTGTAAGCCAAGCAATTGGCGATCATGAGATCGAAATCCTTCTCCAACGACGACAAATCCGTATACAGACCGTCCTCCAGCTTCTTCCTCATGGTACTCAGATCCATGGGGTCCGTTACCACCGTAAGATAATCCGGAACCTGCAACACACGTTTTTTCACACATTTTTCATTTTTTTTTTCCACATACAGAACGTCACCTCCTCCAAATCCACCGGTTCCGTAAATATCTCGTTGGTATCTTTGGCCGAAATCATCTCCAAGACGTTCCTCAAACTCGCCTCCAACGGTTTCAATTTGATCCTCATCAATTTCTCGTATACCCTCGTATATTCCAATTTCAATTTCTCCCTTTTTCTCACCAATTCGCACAACAATCTCGCCCTCTCCAAATCCTGCCTCAGACACTGCCAATACTTCAATTGTCTACACAATTCGATGGTATCCACGTTGGTGGTGTTCGTGTCACGCGGGGTACCGCCCTGGGCGCTCTGGAGGCGTCTCAGTAGCGGCACCCCGTTGCGGAATTGGCGTTTCAACGTCCAATAAGCGATTAGACGTTGAATGAATTGAGATTTTTTCGCGATGGTTACCAGAGAACCGATTTCTTGGATACGCTCGGGGGGGATGGTCGGTATGAGTATAACGGGGGCTGAAGTGCGTTTTTTCGCCAACATTTTACGAGCTTGAATCATTTTTTTGCGAGAATCGTCTTTTTTCGCGTCTCCTTTAAATATAAAAAAAACTGCTACACTAATGGGACACACTGTACGAATATTTGAAAATATTTTCAAACGGCGTTTTTTTTCATTAAATAATCATCCCTATTCGTCCCTCAACAAGTCTAGTATCTATTTAATCCCAATATTGATACAGGGTGATTTAAAAAACTCGAAACTCAAAAACTGAACTTCCTACGTTATTTAGACTTTATTGAACACCCTGTATTATAAAAAAATATAAAAATAATTATTATAGACGCAATTGAATGTAAAACAAACTTTTTTAAATGAAATTTTTGCATTTGTTTTGAAAATAATCAAAAGAAAAGATAGTTCAAATGTCCCCAATAGAATTTCCGAAATAATAAAGTGAATATACGATTTTTTTGGCACTATTTCATCCCCATTCATCCCTTAACAAGTCTAGCATCTATTTAGTTACCCAGTAATGTTTCAGTATTCATACTGGGTGATTTAAAAAACGTACAATTCGAAAATCGAACTTTCCTTAACTCTATTTCAACTTTTTTAAACACCCTGTATGGTAAAACATATCAGAATAATTATTATAGACGTAACTAAACGTAAAACCAACTTTTTCATACGAAATTTCCGTATATTTTTGAAAATTATCGAAAGTAGGTCAAATGTATCAAACGATAAATGATTAAAAACGACATCATTACTTCCCCTATTACGTTTATGTGCCAAAAAATGATCCCTAATCATCCCCTAATAAACCTAGTAACTATCTAGATACCCCATAATGTTTAAATAATCATACAAGGCGATTTAGTAAAGTTACAGCTGAAAAATCCGTTATTTCGACTTTATTGAACTCCCTATATAATAAAACATATCAAAATAAGAATTATAGACGTAATTAAACGTAAAACAAATTTTTTTTATACGAAAATTTCGTATATTTTTGAAAATAATCGAGAGTAGTTCAAATGTATCAAACCATAAACCAGTAAAAACATCATTACTACCTCCTCTATTACTTTTATGTAGCAAAAAATGTTCCCTAATCATCCCCTAACAAACTTAGTAACTATTTAGTTACCCAATAATGTTTATATATATATACAGGGTGATCTATCAAAAATAAAGTGATAATTATGTTTCCAACCTAAAAGTAACATTTGGACAATAAATTTAAGAAAATTAAAGACTCACCGCTATCAACGGGAGCATGGGTATCACAATAAGCGATTTTTTGTACCAGAACGGGATGGGATTCATTACCATCTTTCACCGTATCCATATTCATGTACAAACCGGCCTGTTGGGCGCACGTCACGTGAAAAGCCGAATAACAACTACTCTTATGACACTGTATACATGCTCCGACACCTTTCTGCTTACAAATATAACAAGACAATTTCCATCTAGCCGCCGGTATGGTCTCTATAGAATCTATGGGTTCTAAAAAGACTGTATTGGCAAATCTAACCTCGGGAATCCATAAAGCGCAAACTACGTGCGCCCAACTACCCCGATCGGTCTGTTTGAACGCCCCCCCTTTATTCGGACACAAAACGCAATCCACGGCTCTGCTGGGAGACTGTAGACACCTAATAGGATAAAAAAACCACTAGTTCGCTTCGATTAAACAAAAATCGAATAAAATACGAAAATAAAAGATTTAGAAACTCACCTTCTGCATAACCACTGCCCTTCGGGAATGTAAGGCACCCCGTAACAATCCTGGTGTACTGCCAAGTTGCACATATCGCAGAAGAGGATGACGTTCGTGTTTTGGCATTCTCCGTCCATGCAGATGCAGCAAACGGCGTCGTCGTCCACAACGGCACCTGAATGACCGTTAACCGAAGCCTAAACGAAAAATCACCAACGAAAATTCGATTTTTTTAACAATATTTCGAAATATTTACTTGGAAATACGATTCTTTTTCTAACCTATCCATCAGTAATTCCAGGGAATCGATAGAAACTGGAGCTAGTCCTTGCGTTTCGCGTTTTTCGTTCATAATTGATAACCAAGCGGTGTCTTCTTCGTCTACGTCGTACTCCACTTCGCCGTCTAATTCTTCGGTGCTTTTTTCAATGAAACGAATATATCCGATAGGTCTTGAAGGGGCGTCGCATATATTATAGTCTTCCAATTCTCTAAAATCTGCTTCGGGGAGTTTAACTTTCGTTTCCTCAAGTTTTTCTTCGATTTTTGGCGTTTCTTCTTCCAAGAAATCGTCTTTAGACATGAAATCAAGTTCGTCGTTTATGTTCCATCTACAAACGACGTTGTTAACTTCAAATTGTACTAATCGCTGGGCTTCTTCGAACGTTAGAGGATCCGGAGCGATGGGAGTTTGGAGTATCTTCGATTTAGATTTATGTCTGTTGCCTTTTTTATGTTTAGGAGTTGCTTGTACAGGGGATAAAGGAGTAGGGTTATCGTGATCGAAACTTTTTAGATGGTACGATAATCCACAAACTGATTTGTAAGTTCTGCCGCATTTTTCCACTGGGCAGGTGTAAGGAGGACCGTGATCGGCTCTAACTTTTTTACAGTGTTCAAGTATATCGAAATCGATACCCATTTTATAAAAAAATATAAATTATATTACATTAATTCGTATTTTAAACTTAGTTTTTAAAAAATTGACATTTATGAAATTAACTAAAACGTGAAATGTCAATTAAAAAGCGCGTTTGTTCAACTGTCAATACAGGCGCGTTTTTTAATATGATAAATTTTATTATATAATTTTAGTATTTATGACATTTTTCATTCAATTTCAAGAAAATGGAATGATTTTTATCTTTTTTCTACACTTTATTCATTGTTTATATAATATAAGAAAAAGAGAAAATGCTTCAGTGAAATATAAATTCAAGTGCGCTCTTTTAGTTTATCTTTGTACAAGCTAGTCAACTGTAAGCTTAGGTGCGTTTTTTATCAAATATTTAAAATAAAACTTTATTATTATATATTTTTGATGTTACATGACCGCTTTTCATTGAATTTCTTTAAATACAAATATATATACCATTACACATCGATGAATTTAATTTTAAGTACGTTCTATTAATTCATTATGAGTTATGTCAATTGTCAGCTTAGGTACGTTCTTTTAGAGATAAACAAAAAACCAATTAAAAATATAATTTTATTCATATCTGTAGCTTGTAATTTCAATGTTTTTGGACTTTCTTCCCAATCAATTTACCTAAAATAATAAAAATAATTAATATTCTACATAAAATCAAGCAGTTTTCAAGTGCGCTCGAACTGTCATTTATGGTGCGTTTTTTTTATAAATAACAAATAAACCTTTACGCGATCTTTTTTCAGGTGGAGAAAACGTCGCTTCTATAGGTTGATCTTCACCAGGTCGATAAGGTTCATCTACATCGTCTTCATCATCATCAAGTCCGTTATTTACAGCATTAGGTGGTGTAACAAGGGTATTATTTAAAACCGTAGTCGATGGTACATTTCCCTGTGCAACACCGTTTGGTGGTATTTGATAGTAATCATAACACACGACGTAACAACCAGAAGGTATATTCTGTCTGAAGTTATACGCTTTTTTCCCGTTTGCATTACCGAGTCTAACTTGTCGAAGTAAATTGTGTTTTTGACGATTTGTTAATACAAATTTGGAACGTTCTACAAATACCATCATCAGTTTTATTTATTTATTTTTTAAATTTGTTTACACACTCACTTATATTTCTATACTGCTCGTCATAAAAATCGTCAGTGTCGTCGTTGAGCTCGGGCATTATATAATCAGACTGAAATAACAAATTTTAAATAAAAATTGGGGTTGGGGGTGAGGAGGGGGGATTATATTACCGAAATTGGGGTTTCTGGCATCGTGGGGTCCATTATCGGACAAGATATGTAGCACCTTTCCGACCAACATTTTTCTTTAATTTTTTGACGATTTTTAAAGTGTTTTTTTTGGTGTAAACGTTGTTTTTCTGTAAAATATTGGTATACAGGATGTATCGGAAGTAAGGAATATATACAAAAGGTATTTATTTAATAAATTGTCAGTGTTATTAGATTAAGTTAGTTTTGATTGAAAATATCGAAAATGGGTGATTGAAAATTAATTAGAACGTTATTTGGTTATGAAATTTAAAAAAAAATACTTAAAAAATAACATTTTAAATGATAAAATCAATATTTAATATTTTCACTTACCTTTACCAATGACTCTCAGTAAATCATTAGAAAAAATGAAAAACAAAAGTATCAGATGTATTTTATACATGGTGTTACTATATTCCTGTACCGAATAGAACTATTTCGATGTATTTGTTGAAAATTCTCGTTTCATTACAAATAATGTTTTTTTCAAAGTTATTTCAAATATTCTTTTATCTTTTTAATTTATTCCGCGTTTTTCGCAATGAAAATTAATTTTTTCGTATCTAAATCCTTGAGATTGTTGATAAATTATATACAGGGCGATTCTATAAAAGTTAATTTTCAAATTGTTGACGTGTAATTGTAAAATCACTCGGGGTACGTTGAAATGATTTAGATTGGTTAATAAGTGTTATACAAGGTGATTTTTTGATAAAAAAGGATGGATAAAGGACGATTTTCCATTAATTATCCTTCGAAATTGATCTAAATAATATAATTGGGGTTTAAGTTGGAAAACAGAGACTGGAACGATGAAAAATTGGGAAATTTTGATCTTAAAAGCGAAAAAGAGGAGAAAAAATGTAGGAAATAGTGAAAATACACGAAAATTGGTGGATTTAAAACAATTTTTCACCAAAGCTTTAACCTATTCAAGGACTTGAATAGGTTAAAAAATGATTTTTATATAGAAAAAAGTGATTTAGGGAAAATTTTCAATCTACTATCCCCTGAAAAAGGATTTAAACCAAAAAATTAGGGTCTAAACAAAAAAAATTAAATGAAACAAAGAAAATTTTCTAAATTTCACTTTTGACTTTGAAAAAATGATAAAATCCCTGAAAATCAATAATTTGAGAACCATTTCAAGCTGATTATAAAAGAATTATCCTTAAAAAAGAACTTGAATCAAAATCAGGGCAAAAATCTACAAAGTGGATTAAAACGATGAAAATTCCAAAAATTTCATTTTTAAATTTGAAAAAATGATAAAAATACATAAAAATTGTTCATTTAAGAATCATTTTCAGCTGATTATCAATCAATTATCCTTCAAAAAGGACCTTAAACAAAAAATTAGGGTGTATATCAGAAAAATTGGTTAAAAAGAAAGGAAATTTCGAAAATTCCAACGGAAAATTTGAAAAAATTGTGAAAATTGATTAGTCAAGACCCATTATCAGCTAATTATCAATAAAAAAGAAAAGGATTCAAACCAAAAAATTAGAGTCTAAATCCAATAAATCGAAAAATCGATAAAAATAAAAAATTTGATCATTTGAAAACAATTTCCAATCACAAGGACCAATTTTAAAGGACAAAAAAATAAAACACTATTAATAGACAATATAACTTATAATTACAACCTCTACGTACAAAACAATGAACTTTCGACACAAATAACCTAAAAAAACATCAAAATACAAAAAAAAATCAGATCCAAACAAAAAAACTTCAAAAACCGAAGTAAATATGGCACCAAACCCCCCGAAATCAACCTCATTTCTCCCACGTACAATAATCTTCCCTGGTAGCGGCCACGTACTCGTCCACCAAATCCTGCACCACCTCCCTGCTACAATCCAACTCGTCCAGATTATCCTTAAACATGTCCTCCTTCCTGAACTGATCCAGAAACGCCTCCCGTTTCCTCAATTTATCATACTGAGTCAAAGCGCGATCGAAAAGCTGAAAAAAATCGATGAAAACCGCGAAAAAAAAAACGAATTCCAACACCCTTACTGAACTGATGTTGGTATGATTCGCTAACATCAACCCGGAAACCCGATGGGCGGATTGTATATAAGGGGATTTCCTGGATAACGCCACTTGGATACTAGCCGGGCCCCACGGTATGAACTGAGCCAATTTCCTCTCCCTTATACGCTGTAAAGACTTGTGAACTTGTGTCGGATCCACTTCCCCCTAAAATAAACACCAAAACTTATAGCGAAACAACGGTTCAAATCAACCTTCACTGCTATATCACCTGAATTATATTCAAAATCGATATAAAACAATGTTGGGAGCTCCTATCTTGCGCAGTGGACACCATCATGTTCTTCGGTTGTAACAACCTCCTCATGACGTCCAAAACCGTGGTTTTCCTAACACTAGCCTCATCGGTATCAGTGGAAAGGGGAGTATAACCCGTCATCAAGAAATGTAACCTCGGCGTCGGTATAAGAGGCCCCAATAGCTCCATTAGATCGTTATTCATATAAGACGGATACCTAAGACGATTTTCAATTGAAATAATCATTGACAAGCAATGGATTTCAACAAACCTCAATGTGGTAGTTGAAACTGACATAATGGTGCTGACTAAACTGTTAATTTGGGTGAAAGTGGGGTTTTGTATCTTTAAACGATCGGCTGCTATCCTGTTTAAAGCAGTATTATCCAAAACTACAACGGAATCGGCGGATTCCGTTAATCTTTTTAAAGTTAATAAAGAATTGTACGGTTGTACTACAACGTCGCTAAAAATTCATAAATATAACGAGATATTACGAATTTTTTTATTAATTACCTACCTTATTTCGTCTAAATTGGGAAAAACGCTGTAAGTTTGTACTAATTTTTTCGGAAAACGATCAGATAGTTTTTCTAATATGTTCGAACCCATTCCGGAGCCTGTACCACCCGCTATTGAATGACATAAAACGAAACCTTCTAAACTATCGCTACCCTCGGCTTCTCTATCGATTATATCGAAGATTTCTTCGTTTAATCGTTCGCCTTGGGAGAACCCCGATGCCCAGTTGTTACCCGCACCCCCTCCGTTTTTCGATAGAAATACGTTTTCTTGGTTGTATAATTTCGAATAAGGGGAGTTTAAAATTGTGTTTATTACTCTAGGTTCTAAATCTAATAGTACGGCTCGCGGGATGTAGTGCTCGTCATCGGCTTGGTAGAAAAATACGTCTTTCCTATCGATACCTAAGAATTTGTTTTATTTGGAAATAAATAGGTATTAAAAGTGGTACTTACTTTCTGTAGCGTAATCTTCTAATATACCTTCGGGATTTATACCGTGTTCTGCACATAATCTTTTCCAAAATTCAAAACCGACTAAAAATTTTTTGTTATTAAAACATAACCTATAAAATTTTGTTTAATTATATTACTTTGATTGCCGCATTGGCCAAGTTGGAGGGTTATCATTTCACAAGGCATTTTTGAACGTTTCTTTCAAAATTAGTAGTAAATTTATACGAATTGATGCGTAAATTAATTATCTTTAAATATTTATCGATTTCTAACTGACTTGAAGCGAGATCATTTGTCAAATTTAAACCGTGCATTTTGATTGGTTGTCGCAATATAGAAACGTTTCACAAACAACTCCAGTAGAACCGTTTTTTTCACATCTTTATTTATAATTATTATATATTATTAGATAGATTTTTATAATCATACATTTGTAATTTGATAACTGATTTATAGTAATATAGTCAGTCAAATTTAAACCGTGTATTCTAATTGGTAATCTTGAAGTAGTGACGTTCTATAAGCAACATATTTAGTACAATACTAAATCCGTTTTTTTACATCTTTAATATGAATAATTACTAGAATTTCCAACAATTATTTATTCATCATTCAAATCGCTACTAATCACTAATTTTTCTTATATCAATTTTGAAAATTTAATTGTTGTAAATGCCAAAAAAACTTATACAAACAAACGCACTAACTATAGATACATTAATTATAGCTTTTGTATATTTTCAAAATAAAAAGTTGATCATAAATAAATAATAATATCCATAAATATATGATTTTTTTGTATGATTTAATAATATCAAATGAATTTTAAAGACTAGACTACTACACCGAATAATGCGGAGTACTTATAACTACACCGATTAATCCTGACATTTGCTTGTTATAATTCCCGCCAATATAAATGTCAATTGAGTTATTTTAATTTGGTTATTGATTTTGATATATTTTTTGTTTATATTTCGTGTTGTTATTAAGTATTAATAGTGAAAAAATGTGTTCTAATTATGAAATTGAGTGCCTAGAAGATTTAGAAACTTTCATTTCTTCTCAAAACAATACGCAAAACTTATCTTATATTTCGAAAGTGCCAGAAGTTTGTAAAACATATCCATGCATACTTGGAATTGACGAAGCAGGACGGGGTCCTGTGTTAGGCCCCATGGTATACGGAATTTCTTTTTGCCCTATAAACGAACAAATCATTCTAGAAAAATTAGAATGCGCGGATTCTAAAGCTTTAAACGAGAAAAAAAGGGACGAAATATTTAATAATATTTGTAAAGAATCTAAAACTTTAGGTTGGGCAGTGGATATTATATCGCCGATGTCGATATGTAACAGCATGTTGAGTAGAAAAAAGTATTCTTTGAATCAAGTTTCGATGGATTCGGCCGTGGGGTTGATAAAATCCGCGGAAACCGCAGGGGTATTAATCGCGCATATATTCGTAGACACCGTTGGTCCTAGTGAAAAATATCAGGAATATTTAAGGAATTTATTTCCTAAATATAAAATAACCGTGGCGAAAAAAGCGGATTCCATTTACCCTGTTGTATCGGCGGCGAGTATTTGCGCGAAAGTTACGCGAGATCACGCGTTGAAAGTTTGGAAGTTTCCCGAAGAAATCAACGTAACCGACGGGGGATTCGGTAGCGGGTACCCAGGAGGTGATTATTTTCCTCGAATATCAATTTTTATACGCGTAAATTGGTTTTTTTTTTATTTCAGATCCTGTTACTAAACAATTTCTAGTGGATTATTGCGATCCTGTGTTCGGGTATCCTCAGTTGGTGAGGTTTAGTTGGTCGACGAGCGAGCTGGCCCTCGAAAATTTGGCTTATCACGTGGAAATGGAAGATATCGAGGAAAAAAACGTTCCGGCGAATAATAATCTTTCCATAACGTCGTTTTTCAAAGTGGCCGGTACGAAGAAGCGGATGGAAAAAACGAGGCACGAATTTTTTACCCAAAGATGTCTTAGTAGAAATGTTGAATTTTAATTTGTGTTATTTAAGTCCGTTATATAAATATTTTGAATAAAATTAAATTGTAGTGTTTTATTTGTGATATTGAAGCAATAGTGTGAAATGTTTTTGTGATTCTTTTTATTATAATACAGGGTGAGTACAAATTTTTCCATTAATTTTTGTTGAAACAGCGTGACTAGGAATCTATTAAAAGAATCATCCAAAAGGCCAAGGTACTACAAACAATTTTACGGCATTGGATTTGTCAAGAAATTATGTCTGAGGCTAGAATTTATAAAAAAACCATGTAGGAGGCTAGAATTTGGTAGAAAATCATGAAGGGGGATAGAGTTTGTTAAAAACATCATGTAGGAGGCTAGGATTTTTTAAAAATCATGTAGAAGACTGGAATTTGTTGAAAAATCATCTAAGAGGATAGGATTTGGTGAAAAATTATGTAGGAGGCTAATATTTGTTAAAAAATCATCTAGGAGGCTATAATTTGTTAAAAAATCAAGTTGGGGGCTACGATTTGTTGTCATCATCATGCACATCATGTAGGAGGCTACAATTTGTTGAAAAATCATCTAGGAGGCTGGGGTTTATTTAAAAAAAAATCTCGGGACTAGAGTTAGAGCATAAAAATTTGTCTCGGAGCCTAGGATTTCCTAAAAAATCAACCAGGCGGCTAAAATTCATTAAAAACTTATCTTGTATACTAAGATTTGTTAAATAAATAATCTAGATGGACAGGGTTTGTTAGAAAATGGTCTAAGAGGCTAGGTTTTCATAAACAATTATGTGGGAGGCTAGGATTTGATAAAAAATCATTCAAGAGGCTAGGATTTGTTACAAAAACATTTGGGAGACTGAGATTTATTTAAAAAGCCCGCTAGAAGGCTGAGATTGGTTAAAAAACACCGCAGGAGGCTAGTTTTGGTTAAAACCCTGTAATATTTATCGTAAAATAAAGTAACGCATCATAAATTGCATTTTTTTTATTGATTACATTAAAAAAGTCTTCCATTTTAACCCCAAAAAATAAACGCTCACATTATATAAAATGAAGTAAAATATCAATTTAATTAATTAATCACGGATGCTGCTTATCGTGATGCTTCTCCTGTACCAGGTTATGATGGTGGGTTTCTCTCAAACCGTTGCGTTCATGGGCAGCTTGATGGTGTTTCTCGCTGGCGTGTAAGTGTTGAGTTGCGTGGTGTTTCGCGTTGGGATGGAGATGGCTTTTCGCTTCGGCGTTTAGTTGATGAAAGGCGTGATGTTTTTCTTGTAACTTTCGGGCATTAGCTAATGAGAAGATAAAATTCATACCCAAATTGGAGACAGTTTATGTTTTATAGTAAATATTCAACTATAGGGACTAGGAATAGTTAAGAAATGATCTAAGGGGCTAGTACTTGTTAAAAAGGTTCTTAGGAGGCTTGGATTTGTTAGAAAAGGTATCTGGAAGCTTAGTTATTGTCAGAAAGGATCTGGGAGGCTTGGAATTGTTAGAAAAAGTATCTGGGAGGCTAGTTTTTGTTAGAAAATGATCTAGGAGGCTTGGATTTGTTAGAAAAGGTATCTGGAAGCTTAGTTATTGTCAGAAAGGATCTGGGAGGCTTGGAATTGTTATAAAAAGTATCTGGGAGGCTAGTTTTTGTTAAAAAATGATCTAGGAGGCTTGGATTTGTTAGAAAAGGTATCTGGAAGCTTAGTTATTGTCAGAAAGGATCTGGGAGGCTTGGAATTTATAGAAAAAGTATCTGGGAGGCTAGTTTTTGTTAGAAAATGATCTAGGAGGCTTGGATTTGTTAGAAAAGGTATCTGGAAGCTTAGTTATTGTCAGAAAGGATCTGGGAGGCTTGGAATTGTTATAAAAAGTATCTGGGAGGCTAGTTTTTGTTAAAAAATGATCTAGGAGGCTTGGATTTGTTAGAAAAGGTATCTGGAAGCTTAGTTATTGTCAGAAAGGATCTGGGAGGCTTGGAATTGTTAGAAAAAGTATCTGGGAGGCTAGTTTTTGTTAAAAAATGATCTAGGAGGCTTGGATTTGTTAGAAAAGGTATCTGGAAGCTTAGTTATTGTCAGAAAGGATCTGGGAGGCTTGGAATTGTTAGAAAAAGTATCTGGGAGGCTAGTTTTTGTTAGAAAATGATCTAGGAGGCTTGGATTTGTTAGAAAAGGTATCTGGAAGCTTAGTTATTGTCAGAAAGGATCTGGGAGGCTTGGAATTGTTAGAAAAAGTATCTGGGAGGCTAGTTTTTGTTAGAAAATGATCTAGGAGGCTTGGATTTGTTAGAAAAGGTATCTGGAAGCTTAGTTATTGTCAGAAAGGATCTGGGAGGCTTGGAATTGTTAGAAAAAGTATCTGGGAGGCTAGTTTTTGTTAGAAAATGATCTAGGAGGCTTGGATTTGTTAGAAAAGGTATTTGGAAGGTTAGTTATTATGGGAATGGACCTGAGAGGCTTGAAATTGTTAGAAAAAGTATCTAGGAGGCTAGTTTTTGTTAAAAAATGATCTAGGAGGCTTGGATTTGTTAGAAAAGGTATCTGGAAGCTTAGTTATTGTCAGAAAGGATCTGGGAGGCTTGGAATTGTTAGAAAAAGTATCTGGGAGGCTAGTTTTTGTTAGAAAATGATCTAGGAGGCTTGGATTTGTTAGAAAAGGTATCTGGAAGCTTAGTTATTGTCAGAAAGGATCTGGGAGGCTTGGAATTGTTAGAAAAAGTATCTGGGAGGCTAGTTTTTGTTAGAAAATGATTTAGGAGGCTTGGATTTGTTAGAAAAGGTATTTGGAAGGTTAGTTATTATGGGAATGGACCTGAGAGGCTTGAAATTGTTAGAAAAAGTATCTGGGAGGCTAGTTTTTGTTAAAAAATAATCTAGGAGGCTTGGATTTGTTAGAAAAGGTATCTGGAAGCTTAGTTATTATCGGAAAGGACCTGAGAGGCTTGAAATTGTTAGAAAAACTATCTGGGAGGCTAGTTTTTGGGTGAAATTGATTCTAAGAGGCTAGTATTTGTTAGAAAATCATCTAGGAGGCTAGTATTTGTTAGAAAAGTATATAGGAGGCTATAATTTTTTATGCAACCATCTAGGAGGCTAGGGTTTCATGAAAATCGAATCTAAGAGGCTAGTATTTGTTGAAAAACTATATAAGAGGCTAGGATTTGTTAAATAATGAAGTTGTTAGTTGAAACTTCAATTTCTAAAATTATATTCATTCACAATTTACCTTGGTGATATCTGGCTTGGTGACTGTGATGTTGTCGCGATGCCTCTGAATAGAAAACGAAAAAATATATAAAAAAAATCGATTATACAGTGTCTTCCAATAGTAATTCACATTAATTTGAGCAGGACTCACCTTGTTGAGGTCCCCCTTTATACACCTGGCCATTTGAAGCTGAACAAAAGCAAGGACATGCAGGATCTGCGACGAAAAATAACTTGTGATTAAATCAGGCCGAAGAGAAGGCTGGATAATACAATTGCAGCTTAAATGGGGCATCAAAATACTCACAATTTCCTGGGGTAGTATTATTATCAGGCGTTGGCGTCCAAGGTGCGTTCTCCGTGGTAGCCGCTTCAGTCGTTGTTGTCTCGATTTCTGGGGTTGTCGCTGGCTCGGTTACTTCAGGTGTTGCCGGTTCAGTTGAAGCGGAAGTTGACGGGGAATCAGTTCCGACAGGCGTCGTGGAAGTTGATTCGCTAGGGGAACTACAAACGATCGAACACGTTTGCGCCTCCCGGGTACGGAAACCGTGGTGGCCGGCTTCTGGATATGCGAAAAATTTTTGAAAAATAATTTCGAGATGTGGATCGTTTTTTGTTTTTTTCGAAACTTACCTGAGTATGATGATAAAAGGACGAGCGAAACGTAGACTATCGTTTTGAAATACATTTCAGCTGAGAAATTTGTTTTTTTTTTTCGGTTAGCTGATTGTCGACTGAAACGATAGGCCGTTCGTATTGTTTTATACGAGGTTTATCGGAAAATTTGCATAAAAATTTATTAAATGTATTTAAAATGCTTTGAAAATACGCGGAATTGTTGTAAAAATCGAATTATTAACTTATTAACAAACGTATATATATACAGGGTGTTCATTTTTTTGTATTTAAAATAAAAAAATCGAAATAAAACGATTCTTGCAGACGGATTTTTGGAAACGAATCTATGGGGTTGGAAATTGTTGAAAACGTACCTAAAAGGTGGCACTGTGTTAAAAAGAGAGTTCTGAAGGCGGTTGGGAGGCGGATATTTAATAAAAAACACTCTAAGAAACTTAAATTTACTTTAAAACAACCCGAAACTTGGGAATTGATTATAGAATATAGAAAGTTAAGGTTTGTAGTAACAGTTCCTAGAAGGTCAAAATGTAGTAAAAAAGGCTCTTGGAGGCGGTTAAGAGGCGGAGATTTCAAAAAAAACCCTTTAAGAAACTTAAACTGACTTTAAAACAACCCGAAAGTTGAGAATTGATTTAAAACGAATATAGAAGTTTGAGGTTTGTGATAAAAGTTCCTAGAAGGTCAAAATGTAGTAAACGAGGTTCCAGGGGGCGGTTAAGAGGCGGAGATTTACTAAAAAACACTCTATGAACCTTAAATTGACTTTAAAACAACCCGAAAGTTGAGAAATGATTTGAAACGAATATAGAAGGTTGAGGTTTGTAGTAAAAGTTCCTAGAAGGTCAAAATGTAGTAAACGAGGTTCCAGGGGGCGGTTAAGAGGCGGAGATTTACTAAAAAACACTCTATGAACCTTAAATTGACTTTAAAACAACCCGAAAGTTGAGAAATGATTTGAAACGAATATAGAAGGTTGAGGTTTGTAGTAAAAGTTCCTAGAAGGTCAAAATGTAGTAAACGAGGTTCCAGGGGGCGGTTAAGAGGCGGAGATTTACTAAAAAACACTCTATGAACCTTAAATTGACTTTAAAACAACCCGAAAGTTGAGAAATGATTTGAAACGAATATAGAAGGTTGAGGTTTGTAGTAAAAGTTCCTAGAAGGTCAAAATGTAGTAAACGAGGTTCCAGGGGGCGGTTAAGAGGCGGAGATTTACTAAAAAACACTCTATGAACCTTAAATTGACTTTAAAACAACCCGAAAGTTGAGAAATGATTTGAAACGAATATAGAAGGTTGAAGTTTGTAGTAAAAGTTCCTAGAAGGTCAAAATGTAGTAAACGAGGTTCCAGGGGGCGGTTAAGAGGCGGAGATTTACTAAAAAACACTCTATGAACCTTAAATTGACTTTAAAACAACCCGAAAGTTGAGAAATGATTTGAAACGAATATAGAAGGTTGAGGTTTGTAGTAAAAGTTCCTAGAAGGTCAAAATGTAGTAAACGAGGTTCCAGGGGGCGGTTAAGAGGCGGAGATTTACTAAAAAACACTCTATGAACCTTAAATTGACTTTAAAACAACCCGAAAGTTGAGAAATGATTTGAAACGAATATAGAAGGTTGAGGTTTGTAGTAAAAGTTCCTAGAAGGTCAAAATGTAGTAAACGAGGTTCCAGGGGGTGGTTAAGAGGCGGAGATTTAGTAAAAAACACTCTATGAACCTTAAATTGACTTTAAAACAACCCGAAAGTTGAGAAATGATTTGAAACGAATATAGAAGGTTGAGGTTTGTAGTAAAAGTTCCTAGAAGGTCAAAATGTAGTAAACGAGGTTCCAGGGGGCGGTTAAGAGGCGGAGATTTACTAAAAAACACTCTATGAACCTTAAATTGACTTTAAAACAACCCGAAAGTTGAGAAATGATTTGAAACGAATATAGAAGGTTGAGGTTTGTAGTAAAAGTTCCTAGAAGGTCAAAATGTAGTAAACGAGGTTCCAGGGGGCGGTTAAGAGGCGGAGATTTACTAAAAAACACTCTATGAACCTTAAATTGACTTTAAAACAACCCGAAAGTTGAGAAATGATTTGAAACGAATATAGAAGGTTGAGGTTTGTAGTAAAAGTTCCTAGAAGGTCAAAATGTAGTAAACGAGGTTCCAGGGGGCGGTTAAGAGGCGAAGATTTACTAAAAAACACTCTATGAACCTTAAATTGACTTTAAAACAACCCGAAAGTTGAGAAATGATTTGAAACGAATATAGAAGGTTGAGGTTTGTAGTAAAAGTTCCTAGAAGGTCAAAATGTAGTAAACGAGGTTCCAGGGGGCGGTTAAGAGGCGGAGATTTACTAAAAAACACTCTATGAACCTTAAATTGACTTTAAAACAACCCGAAAGTTGAGAAATGATTTGAAACGAATATAGAAGGTTGAGGTTTGTAGTAAAAGTTCCTAGAAGGTCAAAATGTAGTAAACAAGGTTCCAGAGGGCGGTTAAGAGGCGGAGATTTACTAAAAAACACTCTATGAACCTTAAATTGACTTTAAAACAATCCGAAAGTTGAGAAATGATTTGAAACGAATATAGAAGGTTGAGGTTTGTAGTAAAAGTTCCTAGAAGGTCAAAATGTAGTAAACAAGGTTCCAGAGGGCGGTTAAGAGGCGGAGATTTACTAAAAAACACTCTATGAACCTTAAATTGATTTTAAAACAATCCGAAAGTTGAGAAATGATTTGAAACGAATATAGAAGGTTGAGGTTTGTAGTAAAAGTTCCTAGAAGGTCAAAATGTAGTAAACAAGGTTCCAGAGGGCGGTTAAGAGGCGGAGATTTACTAAAAAACACTCTATGAACCTTAAATTGATTTTAAAACAATCCGAAAGTTGAGAAATGATTTGAAACGAATATAGAAGGTTGAGGTTTGTAGTAAAAGTTCCTAGAAGGTCAAAATGTAGTAAACAAGGTTCCAGGGGGCGGTTAAGAGGCGGAGATTTACTAAAAAACACTCTATGAACCTTAAATTGATTTTAAAACAATCCGAAAGTTGAGAAATGATTTGAAACGAATATAGAAGGTTGAGGTTTGTAGTAAAAGTTCCTAGAAGGTCAAAATGTAGTAAAAAAGTTACTTGGGGGCGGCTAGGAGGGGGAGATTTCATGAAAAAACAGTCCAAAATGCAAAAACCACCTAGAGTTTGTTGTAAAAATATCTAGAAGTCTTTTTTTTAAACTGGAACATTTTGGATACCGAATTTTCGGATCAAGACGTTCATTATTGTAAATAACGCTACTCGAAAGGCACAAATTCCTCTTCGCAACATAAAAAATCCGATATCCCTCGTATATGACATGAATTCTTCATCAAACGATACTTGCATTTGCATATAACGTCTCGGAATTTTATCTACGTAAACGGGGTACAAATTATAATGTTTTTTTTTTGCAATAAACGAAAACTATTTCAATGCTTTTTGTAATTATTCATACAAATTAGCTTTAGATTATTTTATTACGTCATTTTACCGAATAATACTTTTTATTTGTAAACATACATCCACGTAATTTGGAAATTGACCATTTATTTGTATTAAAACGCCGAATTTGTTGTTCCAATGAGTTAAAAAATGCGAAGAAACGTAATCAGATGGCTGGAAATTATCGAACACTCGATATATGGAGATAAAATTGATTGTGATAGCATCTAAGAGGCTAGTATTTGTCAAAAAATTGTTTCAGGAGGCTGGAATTTGTTAAATATACATTTAGGAACCTCATATTTGTTAAAAAAACCGATCTAGAAAGATGTATTTGATTTTGAGAACTTCTGTGAGGCTAATATTTGTTAAAAAGTCATTCCAAGAGGCTAGGATTTGTTAAATAAGTGCTCAGAGGCTGGGATTTGTTGAAAAGGCATTTACGAGGCCGAGACTTGTTAAAAAATAGATCTAAGAAGCTATAACTAATTTTAGGAACTCCTGGGAGGCTAATATTTGTTAAATAGTTGTTTTATGAGGCTAGTATTTGTTAAAAAGTTGTTTCGGGAAGCTGGGATTTGTTAAAGATACATTTAGGAGCCTGATATTTGTTAAAAAAAACGATCTTGAAAGATGTATTTGATTTTGAGAACTTCTGTGAGGCTAATATTTGTTAAAAAGTTATTCCAAGAGGCTAAGACTTGTTAAAAAGGCGATTAAAGAGGATGGGATTTGTTGAAAAGACATTTAGGAGGCTGAGAATTTTTGAAAAACAGATCTAAGAAGCTATGTCTGATTTTAAGATTTTCTGGGAGGCTAATATTTGTTAAATAGTTGTTTCATGAGGCTAGGATTTGTTAAGAAGTTCATCCAATAGGCTATGATTTGTCGAATATGCATTTAGAAGGATCTAGGAGGCTAGTGTTTATTATAAAGACTATTTAGGAGGCTAATTTTTATCAAAAATATGGTCTAGGAGGCTATGCTTCATCGCAGAATTTTCTGTTTAATAGTTTTTGCTATAAACGTAATTCAGAAGGCTAGCACTTCGTAGGAAATTACCTAGGAAGCTAATATCAGTTAAAAAGTCATCTAGGAGGCTATGACCTATTGTGACAACTTTCTGGGAGGCTAGGATTTCCTAAAAAGGGGATCTAGGAGGCTAGTACTACTGAAAGAAGTTCCTAGGAGGCTAATATTTGTTGAAAAGCCCTCTAGGAAGCTGGGGTTTGTTATGGAAGGCTAGTATTTGGTGAAAAAGTTATCCAGGAGGCTAGTACTACCGAAAACAGTGCATAAGAGGCTGAAATTAATTAAAAAGCCATCTTGGAAGCTAGGAATTGTTATGAACGGCTAGTATTTGGTGAAATAGTGATCCAGGGGACTAGTACTACCGAAAACAGTGCATAAGAGGCTGAAATTAATTAAAAAGCCATCTTGGAAGCTAGGAATTGTTATGAACGGCTAGTATTTGGTGAAATAGTGATCCAGGGGACTAGTACTACCGAAAACAGTGCATAAGAGGCTGAAATTAATTAAAAAGCCATCTTGGAAGCTGAAGTTTGTTATGAACGGCTAGTATTTGGTGAAAAAGTTATCCAGGTGGATAGTACTACCGAAAAAAGTACCTAAGAGGCTAAACTTAGTTAAAAAGCCCTCTAGGAAGCTGAGGTTTGTTATGGAAGGCTAGTATTTGGTGAAATAGTGATCCAGGGGACTAGTACTACCGAAAACAGTGCATAAGAGGCTGAAATTAATTAAAAAGCCATCTTGGAAGCTGAAGTTTGTTATGAACGGCTAGTATTTGGTGAAAAAGTTATCCAGGTGGATAGTACTACCGAAAAAAGTACCTAAGAGGCTAAACTTAGTTAAAAAGCCCTCTAGGAAGCTGAGGTTTGTTATGGAAGGCTAGTATTTGGTGAAATAGTGATCCAGGGGACTAGTACTACCGAAAAAAGTACCTAAGAGGCTAAAATTAGTTAAAAAGCCCTCTAAGAAGCTAGGATTTGTTATGAACGGCTAGTATTTGGTGAAATAGTGATCCAGAAGACTAGTACTAACGAAAAAAGTACCTAAGAGGCTAAACTTAGTTAAAAAGCCCTCTAGGAAGCTGAGGTTTGTTATGGAAGGCTAGTATTTGGTGAAATAGTGATCCAGGGGACTAGTACTACCGAAAACAGTGCATAAGAGGCTGAAATTAATTAAAAAGCCATCTTGGAAGCTGAAGTTTGTTATGAACGGCTAGTATTTGGTGAAAAAGTTATCCAGGTGGATAGTACTACCGAAAAAAGTACCTAAGAGGCTAAACTTAGTTAAAAAGCCCTCTAGGAAGCTGAGGTTTGTTATGGAAGGCTAGTATTTGGTGAAATAGTGATCCAGGGGACTAGTACTACCGAAAAAAGTACCTAAGAGGCTAAAATTAGTTAAAAAGCCCTCTAAGAAGCTAGGATTTGTTATGAACGGCTAGTATTTGGTGAAATAGTGATCCAGAAGACTAGTACTACCGAAAAAAGTACCTAAGAGGCTAAACTTAGTTAAAAAGCCCTCTAGGAAGCTGAGGTTTGTTATGGAAGGCTAGTATTTGGTGAAATAGTGATCCAGGGGACTAGTACTACCGAAAACAGTGCATAAGAGGCTGAAATTAATTAAAAAGCCATCTTGGAAGCTGAAGTTTGTTATGAACGGCTAGTATTTGGTGAAAAAGTTATCCAGGTGGATAGTACTACCGAAAAAAGTACCTAAGAGGCTAAACTTAGTTAAAAAGCCCTCTAGGAAGCTGAGGTTTGTTATGGAAGGCTAGTATTTGGTGAAATAGTGATCCAGGGGACTAGTACTACCGAAAAAAGTACCTAAGAGGCTAAAATTAGTTAAAAAGCCCTCTAAGAAGCTAGGATTTGTTATGAACGGCTAGTATTTGGTGAAATAGTGATCCAGAAGACTAGTACTACCGAAAAAAGTACCTAAGAGGCTAAACTTAGTTAAAAAGCCCTCTAGGAAGCTGAGGTTTGTTATGGAAGGCTAGTATTTGGTGAAATAGTGATCCAGGGGACTAGTACTACCGAAAACAGTGCATAAGAGGCTGAAATTAATTAAAAAGCCATCTTGGAAGCTGAAGTTTGTTATGAACGGCTAGTATTTGGTGAAAAAGTTATCCAGGTGGATAGTACTACCGAAAAAAGTACCTAAGAGGCTAAACTTAGTTAAAAAGCCCTCTAGGAAGCTGAGGTTTGTTATGGAAGGCTAGTATTTGGTGAAATAGTGATCCAGGAGACTAGTACTACCGAAAAAAGTACCGAAGAGGCTAAAATTAGTTAAAAAGCCCTCTAAAAAGCTAGGATTTGTTATGAACGGCTAGTATTTGGTGAAATAGTGATCCAGAAGACTAGTACTACCGAAAACAGTACCTAAGATGCTACTATTTATGAAAAAAAGGTTTAGAAAGGTGAGGTTTGTTGAAATATCAACTAGAAAGCTATAATTTGATCTTTAACCTTTCGGAAAATCGATATACTATTTTTTTAAAGATTTTTTTGGGGGTTTTATGGTATTTCTGATGTGACTAGCGCAAGGTGTCACTACGAGGTAATGTAGAATCTCAACGAAGCTCAATAGACTAGCTCCAAGAAACAGAGCCGTTGCGCCACCCATAGATACTGAAAAAAATCGATCAAATCATCATTTTTGGGAATTTTTAATGACGAAAAAGTGTTACCAACTAAATCTAGTTTTCCCCTAACAACGTTTCGCTTAAATCTTTCAGTTGGTAGTCTATCTAATTGCAAATCCACTATGGCGTAATCTTCTTCGATTCTGTAACGAAATTTTCGTTTAAAATGTCGAAAAAAATGACGTAAATCACCTTTTTTTGTCGTCTCTAATGACCGCAACCTCAATTTCGTTGCAACTAGGTAAACAACCGCAAACTAAACCGGTTCTATTCGACCAAGCAGCTTTGAAAACTGATATTTCGTTATAATTATCGTTCAAACATTTGATTCCATCTAAATCGCATTGATTTTCCAAAGCTGGAAAAGAAAAATTCGTTTTTCCTATCGCTAACGTTTCGTATAGCCCCCGTATAGAGGAAACTTACGCGTATTCGGTACGAGATGGTGCGCGCATCGACATTTACTCAACTGCGCACGTTTACGGCATCGCACCGAGCATGCGCTGTAACTATAATATCTATAAACGTCGAAATCGGTTTCTTCTGGAAAACGACATTTTCTTTTATCGATTTCCACGTGTTTCACCTGTAAAATTGAGTATTTTACTGGATTTCGTCGAATTTGGTATTCGTATACTAACTTCCGGTTGATTTTCGATTTCTTTGATGGCGAAATATCTTTCGATGCGCGTATTAGGACTTACGGTTATGATATCTGTTAAAGAAGAAGATAAAGATGGTACATCGAGTGGTCCCAGAACGTAAAGCTGCAAAATTTCATCTATATATTTACCGAATAACGTATCGAAGATGTTTTGGTTGAAAATTTGGTGAAGGCGCCGCGCGTATTCCCCAATTTTTCAAAAGTCGATGCCTGAAGATGTCGCACAGAGTCGAAACTGCGATTTAAAGCTTGGAATCCCATGTGGTAGAGATATTACTATGATTCCTCGAAGGAATCGCGTTCAAAATTCCTAAAACGCGAGGCGCGTCCACCAAAATTTCAAAAAATTCCAAATAACAACACAATACAGATGCCTGAAGGTGTCGTGAAAGGACGAAACTGCGGTTGTGGGCTTCGAATTCTTCGTGGCATACATATTACTATGAATCCTCGAAGAAATCGCGTTCAAAATTCCTAAAACGCGAGGCGCATCCACCAAAATTTCAAATAAATCCAAATAACACAATACAAATGCCTGAAGGCGTCGTGAAAGGACGAAACTGCGATTTTGAGCTTCGAATTCTTCGTGGCATACATATTACTATGAATCCTCGAAGGAATCGCGTTCAAATTTTCTAAAAGGCGAGGCGCATCCACCAAAATTTCAAATAAATACAATATAGATGCCTGAAGATTAAATAAAAGGACGAAACTTGATGAATTGATTCATGACTCACGTTTAAATTCCCCAAAAGTTTCAGTTTTAGACTTCCTGGTCCTAATTTTCTATTGGATACCATTTTAAACGATGGCGGATGCGCTTCTCTGTAAAAATACTTTTTGTTTCCGCCTCGTAGATAATTTTTTCGATATTCACATACCTAGTTTGGAGCGAATTGATCCCGTAGCATGTCCCTAATTCGGTATCGATGATCCTAAAGTATTTGCAACAATCGAATTCCCTTCGATCCCAAATACACGATTTGAATAAATTCCGACAACTGCTACGTACCTGGAAATTCAAATTTCGCGCCTATTTTTCGGTCGAGAGTAAGCGAAAAACAAAAAAAAATTGATACCTGATCGTGGAAATAACGTAAATGTTTTTTGAAGCAATTTTCGTCTCGATTTTGGACGTCGGGGCCGCAAATTTGTAGGGTATATATCGACAGCCCCTTGTAATATACGAGTTCTTTCACTATTTCGTCTAAATTGTAGTCGTGGGGGTCGCCAAATACTCTAAAATAGCCACAAAAATGACGGAAAACTGCAATTCATTCAATTTTGGCGAATTCGCCGGGCGCATTCACCAAATACGGCTACTATAGTTGGAAATAAGGCGAATGCGCTAGGCGCACCCACCAAGTATAACACAATTGTTAAAAAGACGAAGTCTAATCAAAATCTGGTATAAACGAATCCACCGAAATTTTTAATTATATAGTAAATTCACCAAAATACTGCAATCGATGTAAAACTCTGAAAAACTAGAGGTGAATCCGCCAAATTCTCGAATTATATCGTTAATTCTCTCAAATACAACTGCACCAGATGAAAATTTGTTGAAAACGGCTTGCGAATTCATCAAAATTTCCAATTACATAGTAAATTCGCCAGGAAACAGCTGTAATCGATCTAAAACTCTGAAAAACTACAGGCGAATCCGCCAAATTTCCTATTTATATCGTTAATTTTCTCAAATACAACTGCACCAGATGAAAATCTGTTGAAAACGGCTTGCGAATTCATCAAAATTTCTAATTACATAGTAAATTTGCCAGGAAATAGCTGTAATCAATCTAAAACTCTGAAAAACTACAGGCGAATCCGCCAAATTTTCGAATTATATCGTTAATTTTCTCAAATGCAGCTGCACCAGATGAAAATTTGTTGAAAACGGCTTGCGAATTCATCGGAATTTCTAATTACATAGTAAATTCGCCAGGAAACAGCTGTAATCGATCTAAAACTCTGAAAAACTACAGGCGAATCCGCCAAATTTCCTATTTATATCGTTAATTTTCTCAAATGCAGCTGCACCAGATGAAAATCTGTTGAAAACGGCTTGCGAATTCATCAAAATTTCTAATTACATAGTAAATTTGCCAGGAAATAGCTGTAATCAATCTAAAACTCTGAAAAACTACAGGCGAATCCGCCAAATTTTCGAATTATATCGTTAATTTTCTCAAATGCAGCTGCACCAGATGAAAATCTGTTGAAAACGGCTTGCGAATTCATCAAAATTTCTAATTACATAGTAAATTTGCCAGGAAATAGCTGTAATCGATCTAAAACTCTGAAAAACTACAGGCGAATCCGCCAAATTTCCTATTTATATCGTTAATTTTCTCAAATGCAGCTGCACCAGATGAAAATCTGTTGAAAACGGCTTGCGAATTCATCAAAATTTCTAATTACATAGTAAATTTGCCAGGAAATAGCTGTAATCAATCTAAAACTCTGAAAAACTACAGGCGAATCCGCCAAATTTTCGAATTATATCGTTAATTTTCTCAAATGCAGCTGCACCAGATGAAAATCTGTTGAAAACGGCTTGCGAAGTCATCAAAATTTCTAATTACATAGTAAATTTGCCAGGAAATAGCTGTAATCAATCTAAAACTCTGAAAAACTACAGGCGAATCCGCCAAATTTTCGAATTATATCGTTAATTTTCTCAAATGCAGCTGCACCAGATGAAAATCTGTTGAAAACGGCTTGCGAATTCATCAAAATTTCTAATTACATAGTAAATTTGCCAGGAAATAGCTGTAATCGATCTAAAACTCTGAAAAACTACAGGCGAATCCGCCAAATTTTCGAATTATATCGTTAATTCCCTCAAATGCAGCTGCACCAGATGAAAATCTGTTGAAAACGGCTTGCGAATCCATCAAAATTTCTAATTACATAGTAAATTTGCCAGGAAATAGCTGTAATCGATCTAAAACTCTGAAAAACTACAGGCGAATCCGCCAAATTTTCGAATTATATCGTTAATTCCCTCAAATGCAGCTGCACCAGATGAAAATCTGTTGAAAACGGCTTGCGAATTCATCAAAATTTCCAATTACATAGTAAATTTGCCAGGAAATAGCTGTAATCAATCTAAAACTCTGAAAAACTACAGGCGAATCCGCCAAATTTTCGAATTATATCGTTAATTTTCTCAAATGCAGCTGCACCAGATGAAAATCTGTTGAAAACGGCTTGCGAAGTCATCAAAATTTCTAATTACATAGTAAATTTGCCAGGAAATAGCTGTAATCAATCTAAAACTCTGAAAAACTACAGGCGAATCCGCCAAATTTTCGAATTATATCGTTAATTCCCTCAAATGCAGCTGCACCAGATGAAAATCTGTTGAAAACGGCTTGCGAATTCATCAAAATTTCCAATTACATAGTAAATTTGCCAGGAAATAGCTGTAATCAATCTAAAACTCTGAAAAACTACAGGCGAATCCGCCAAATTTTCGAATTATATCGTTAATTTTCTCAAATGCAGCTGCACCAGATGAAAATCTGTTGAAAACGGCTTGCGAAGTCATCAAAATTTCTAATTACATAGTAAATTTGCCAGGAAATAGCTGTAATCAATCTAAAACTCTGAAAAACTACAGGCGAATCCGCCAAATTTTCGAATTATATCGTTAATTTTCTCAAATGCAGCTGCACCAGATGAAAATCTGTTGAAAACGGCTTGCGAATTCATCAAAATTTCTAATTACATAGTAAATTTGCCAGGAAATAGCTGTAATCAATCTAAAACTCTGAAAAACTACAGGCGAGTCCGCCAAATTTTCGAATTATATCGTTAATTCCCTCAAATGCAGCTGCACCAGATGAAAATCTGTTGAAAACGGCTTGCGAATTCATCAAAATTTCTAATTACATAGTAAATTTGCCAGGAAAT
This sequence comes from Diorhabda sublineata, assembly GCF_026230105.1. Taxonomy (NCBI): domain Eukaryota; kingdom Metazoa; phylum Arthropoda; class Insecta; order Coleoptera; family Chrysomelidae; genus Diorhabda; species Diorhabda sublineata. The sequence continues at coordinate 35,950,148 of NC_079477.1, forward strand.
AGCTGTAATCGATCTAAAACTCTGAAAAACTACAGGCGAATCCGCCAAATTTTCGAATTATATCGTTAATTCCCTCAAATGCAGCTGCACCAGATGAAAATCTGTTGAAAACGGCTTGCGAATTCATCAAAATTTCTAATTACATAGTAAATTTGCCAGGAAATAGCTGTAATCAATCTAAAACTCTGAAAAACTACAGGCGAATCCGCCAAATTTTCGAATTATATCGTTAATTCCCTCAAATGCAGCTGCACCAGATGAAAATCTGTTGAAAACGACCGGCGCCTCCACCAAATTTTCTAAAAATCTCGTCATGCGATAAGCGCATCCGCCAAATTGGCCAAATTACTTACTTATCCGTTACATTCGCTATGTTTTCTTGTTGGTCGGTTTCGCATACGACAACCGAAGGGAAATTCGTGTCCCAATCCAAATAGCTTGTATCGACGACGAAACTGATCGCGTTGTTTTTAAAATCGTCGTAAGCGGAGTAGATCAACAGACCCGTAGCCACCCAACTCAACGTGCAACATACGATCCAAAATAGTCTGAAACGAACAATTCGATAATAAACGATGCTAAACGCACGATCAACGTACGCATTTATGGATATCAATGGAAATATAACCTTTCGGTCCAATGTCTATTGTTTTCTACTACGAATCGATATCCGTGGAAAGAAGAATTCAATAGGTAATTTTTTAATAAAGATTTCGGTGTCTTTTTGGCCATTCTGTCGTTTGGAGACTGAAAAATCGTAAATTGCTTCGTGATTCATGTGGAAATGTTAATGGTCACGTACATGATATTCGAAAATTAGTGAATATTGTGGAAAATGAAAGGAAAATCGAATCGATTCGTATCAATATTTGAATTATTTATGTACTAAAATTCATAATTTTCCTTTGTAATAAAAATTCGATATTGAAATGTTGGATAATTGACTGAATTCGGGATTTTGGCGGACGTGCCAAGCGCATTCGCCTATAAATTCCGTTTACTATACAAAAACTGAGATTTTGGTGAATGTTCCAGGCGCATTCGCCAAAAATAAAAGTTTCAACGTATACAGGGTGAGTCTAAATTGCAAATAAAAGAAATCAGATAGTTTTATCGAAGTTTCAGCGGATACGACCGGCGCAGTCACCAAATATTCGTTTTTTTTTCAAATTTTAAACGAGAAATTAACGTTTCAACGTATACAGGGTGAGTCTAAGTTAAAAATGAACGGAAACAGATGGTTTTATTGAAATATTAGCGATTCTCCTGGCGCATTCGCCAAATATTCGGTTTTTTTCAAATTTTAAGCGGGAAATTAACGTTTCAACGTATACAGGGTGAGTCTATGTTACAAATAAACGAAAACAGATGGTTTTATCGAAATATTAGCGATTCTCCGGGCGCATTCGGCAAATATTCGGTTTTTTTCAAATTTTAAGCGGGAAATTAACGTTTCAACGTATACATGGTGAGTCTATGTTACAAATAAACGAAAACAGATGGTTTTATTGAAATATTAGCGATTCTCCTGGCGCATTCGCCAAATATTCGTTTTTTTTTCCAATTTTAAACGGGAAATTAACGTTTCAACGTATACAGGGTGAGTCTAAGTTCCAATTGAACGAAAGCAGATGGTTTTATTGAAATATTAGCGATTCTCCTGGCGCATTCGGCAAATATTCGTTTTTTTTCCAAATTTTAAGCGGGAAATTAACGTTTCAACGTATACAGGGTGAGTCTATGTTACAAATAAACGAAAACAGATGGTTTTATCGAAATATTAGCGATTCTCCGGGCGCATTCGGCAAATATCCGTTTTTTTTTCAAATTTTAAGCGGGAAATTAACGTTTCAACGTATACATGGTGAGTCTATGTTACAAATAAACGAAAACAGATGGTTTTATTGAAATATTAGCGATTCTCCTGGCGCATTCGCCAAATATTCGTTTTTTTTTCAATTTTAAACGGGAAATTAACGTTTCAATGTATACAGGGTGAGTCTAAGTTCCAATTGAACGAAAGCAGATGGTTTTATTGAAATATTAGCGATTCTCCTGGCGCATTCGGCAAATATTCGTTTTTTTTCCAAATTTTAAGCGGGAAATTAACGTTTCAACGTATACAGGGTGAGTCTATGTTACAAATAAACGAAAACAGATGGTTTTATCGAAATATTAGCGATTCTCCTGGCGCATTCGCCAAATATCCGATTTTTCCAAATTTTATAAGGGAAATTAACGCGTTAACGTATACAGGGTGAGTCTATGTTACAAATAAACGAAAACAGATGGTTTTATTGAAATATTAGCGATTCTCCTGGCGCATTCGCCAAATATTCGTTTTTTTTTCAAATTTTAAGCGGGAAAGTAACGTTTCAACGTATACAGGGTGAGTCTAAGTTCCAATTGAACGAAAGCAGATGGTTTTATTGAAATATTAGCGATTCTCCGGGCGCATTCGGCAAATATCCGTTTTTTTTCAATTTTAAACGGGAAATTAACGTTTCAATGTATACAGGGTGAGTCTAAGTTCCAATTGAACGAAAGCAGATGGTTTTATTGAAATATTAGCGATTCTCCTGGCGCATTCGGCAAATATTCGTTTTTTTTCCAAATTTTAAGCGGGAAATTAACGTTTCAACGTATACAGGGTGAGTCTAAGTTCCAATTGAACGAAAGCAGATGGTTTTATCGAAATATTAGCGATTCTCCGGGCGCATTCGGCAAATATCCGTTTTTTTTCAATTTTAAACGGGAAATTAACGTTTCAATGTATACAGGGTGAGTCTAAGTTCCAATTGAACGAAAGCAGATGGTTTTATTGAAATATTAGCGATTCTCCTGGCGCATTCGGCAAATATTCGTTTTTTTTCCAAATTTTAAGCGGGAAATTAACGTTTCAACGTATACAGGGTGAGTCTATGTTACAAATAAACGAAAACAGATGGTTTTATCGAAATATTAGCGATTCTCCTGGCGCATTCGCCAAATATCCGATTTTTCCAAATTTTATAAGGGAAATTAACGCGTTAACGTATACAGGGTGAGTCTATGTTACAAATAAACGAAAACAGATGGTTTTATTGAAATATTAGCGATTCTCCTGGCGCATTCGCCAAATATTCGTTTTTTTTTCAAATTTTAAGCGGGAAAGTAACGTTTCAACGTATACAGGGTGAGTCTAAGTTCCAATTGAACGAAAGCAGATGGTTTTATTGAAATATTAGCGATTCTCCTGGCGCATTCGCCAAATATTCGTTTTTTTTTTCAATTTTAAACGGGAAATTAAAGTTTCAACGTATACAGGGTGAGTCTAAGTTCCAATTGAACGAAAGCAGATGGTTTTATTGAAATATTAGCGATTCTCCTGGCGCATTCGCCAAATATTCGTTTTTTTTTCAATTTTAAACGGGAAATTAACGTTTCAACGTATACAGGGTGAGTCTAAGTTCCAATTGAACGAAAGCAGATGGTTTTATTGAAATATTAGCGATTCTCCTGGCGCATTCGGCAAATATTCGTTTTTTTTTTCAATTTTAAACGGGAAATTAACGTTTCAACGTATACAGGGTGAGTCTAAGTTCCAATTGAACGAAAGCAGATGGTTTTATTGAAATATTAGCGATTCTCCTGGCGCATTCGGCAAATATTCGTTTTTTTTTTCAAATTTTAAGCGGGAAATTAACGTTTCAACGTATACAGGGTGAGTCTATGTTACAAATAAACGAAAACAGATGGTTTTATCGAAATATTAGCGAATACAGCCGGCGCATTCACCAAATATTCGTTTTTTTCTTTCAAATTTTAAACGAGAAATTAACGTTTCAACATATACAGGGTGAGTCTAAGTTAAAAATGAACGGAAACAGATGGTTTTATTGAAATATTAGCGATTCTCCTGGCGCATTCGGCAAATATTCGTTTTTTTTTTCAATTTTAAACGGGAAATTAACGTTTCAACGTATACAGGGTGAGTCTAAGTTCCAATTGAACGAAAGCAGATGGTTTTATTGAAATATTAGCGATTCTCCTGGCGCATTCGGCAAATATTCGTTTTTTTTTTCAAATTTTAAGCGGGAAATTAACGTTTCAACGTATACAGGGTGAGTCTATGTTACAAATAAACGAAAACAGATGGTTTTATCGAAATATTAGCGAATACAGCCGGCGCATTCACCAAATATTCGTTTTTTTCTTTCAAATTTTAAACGAGAAATTAACGTTTCAACATATACAGGGTGAGTCTAAGTTAAAAATGAACGGAAACAGATGGTTTTATTGAAATATTAGCGATTCTCCTGGCGCATTCGGCAAATATTCGTTTTTTTTCAAATTTTAAGCGGGAAATTAACGTTTCAACGTATACAGGGTGAGTCTATGCTACAAATAAACGAAAACAGATGGTTTTATCGAAATATTAGCGATTCTCCTGGCGCATTCGGCAAATATCCGTTTTTTTTTCAAATTTTAAACGAGAAATTAACGTTTCAACGTATACAGGGTGAGTCTATGTTACAAATAAACGAAAACAGATGGTTTCATCGAAATATTAGCGATTCTCCTGGCGCATTCGCCAAATATTCGTTTTTTTTTTCAATTTTAAACGGGAAATTAAAGTTTCAACGTATACAGGGTGAGTCTAAGTTCCAATTGAACGAAAGCAGATGGTTTTATTGAAATATTAGCGATTCTCCTGGCGCATTCGCCAAATATTCGTTTTTTTTTCAATTTTAAACGGGAAATTAACGTTTCAACGTATACAGGGTGAGTCTAAGTTCCAATTGAACGAAAGCAGATGGTTTTATTGAAATATTAGCGATTCTCCTGGCGCATTCGGCAAATATTCGTTTTTTTTTTCAATTTTAAACGGGAAATTAACGTTTCAACGTATACAGGGTGAGTCTAAGTTCCAATTGAACGAAAGCAGATGGTTTTATTGAAATATTAGCGATTCTCCTGGCGCATTCGGCAAATATTCGTTTTTTTTTTCAAATTTTAAGCGGGAAATTAACGTTTCAACGTATACAGGGTGAGTCTATGTTACAAATAAACGAAAACAGATGGTTTTATCGAAATATTAGCGAATACAGCCGGCGCATTCACCAAATATTCGTTTTTTTCTTTCAAATTTTAAACGAGAAATTAACGTTTCAACATATACAGGGTGAGTCTAAGTTAAAAATGAACGGAAACAGATGGTTTTATTGAAATATTAGCGATTCTCCTGGCGCATTCGGCAAATATTCGTTTTTTTTCAAATTTTAAGCGGGAAATTAACGTTTCAACGTATACAGGGTGAGTCTATGCTACAAATAAACGAAAACAGATGGTTTTATCGAAATATTAGCGATTCTCCTGGCGCATTCGGCAAATATCCGTTTTTTTTTCAAATTTTAAACGAGAAATTAACGTTTCAACGTATACAGGGTGAGTCTATGTTACAAATAAACGAAAACAGATGGTTTCATCGAAATATTAGCGATTCTCCTGGCGCATTCGCCAAATATTCGTTTTTTTTTTCAATTTTAAACGGGAAATTAAAGTTTCAACGTATACAGGGTGAGTCTAAGTTCCAATTGAACGAAAGCAGATGGTTTTATTGAAATATTAGCGATTCTCCTGGCGCATTCGCCAAATATTCGTTTTTTTTTCAATTTTAAACGGGAAATTAACGTTTCAACGTATACAGGGTGAGTCTAAGTTCCAATTGAACGAAAGCAGATGGTTTTATTGAAATATTAGCGATTCTCCTGGCGCATTCGGCAAATATTCGTTTTTTTTTTCAATTTTAAACGGGAAATTAACGTTTCAACGTATACAGGGTGAGTCTAAGTTCCAATTGAACGAAAGCAGATGGTTTTATTGAAATATTAGCGATTCTCCTGGCGCATTCGGCAAATATTCGTTTTTTTTTTCAATTTTAAACGGGAAATTAACGTTTCAACGTATACAGGGTGAGTCTAAGTTCCAATTGAACGAAAGCAGATGGTTTTATTGAAATATTAGCGATTCTCCTGGCGCATTCGGCAAATATTCGTTTTTTTCTTTCAAATTTTAAACGAGAAATTAACGTTTCAACATATACAGGGTGAGTCTAAGTTCCAATTGAACGAAAGCAGATGGTTTTATTGAAATATTAGCGATTCTCCTGGCGCATTCGGCAAATATTCGTTTTTTTTTTCAATTTTAAACGGGAAATTAACGTTTCAACGTATACAGGGTGAGTCTAAGTTCCAATTGAACGAAAGCAGATGGTTTTATTGAAATATTAGCGATTCTCCTGGCGCATTCGGCAAATATTCGTTTTTTTTTTCAAATTTTAAGCGGGAAATTAACGTTTCAACGTATACAGGGTGAGTCTATGTTACAAATAAACGAAAACAGATGGTTTTATCGAAATATTAGCGAATACAGCCGGCGCATTCACCAAATATTCGTTTTTTTCTTTCAAATTTTAAACGAGAAATTAACGTTTCAACATATACAGGGTGAGTCTAAGTTAAAAATGAACGGAAACAGATGGTTTTATTGAAATATTAGCGATTCTCCTGGCGCATTCGGCAAATATTCGTTTTTTTTCAAATTTTAAGCGGGAAATTAACGTTTCAACGTATACAGGGTGAGTCTATGCTACAAATAAACGAAAACAGATGGTTTTATCGAAATATTAGCGAATACGACCGGCGCATTCACCAAATATCCGATTTTTCCAAATTTTATAAGGGAAATTAACGCGTTAACGTATACAGGGTGGGTCCAAGCTAGAAATAAACGGAAATAAATCGATTTTATCGTAATTTAATTCAAGAAAATGTACAATTTTTGTACTACAATCGCAAAAAATGTGAAATATAACTAATCCTCTTCCTTGGCTAACTGCATTTCCAAAGAACAACCAGTTTTCCGTTCAACTGGATCGCTATTTTCGTTTTTTCCGTTCAACTCTCCAGATTTTTCGAGTTCTAATTGATTTTCCACCGTATAAGTATCGAGAATTTCAATCTACAACAAGAATTTTCATATTTCCAGGTTTGTAAAACAAGATTTTTCCTTATACTGCACCTTTTCACCACCCAAAACAACTTTCTCGTCGCTTGTTTTCAATTCGTGCACGTTTCCATCTGATAATTCGCAATCTTCGAATAGATCTTCACTTTCTTTAGCGCCGTCTTCATCTAAACTTGTCATTTCTTCGTCTTCGTACGTCATTCCCATGTCTTCGTAGTGTTTTTTCAAATCGGCGTACGTCAAAGGTCTCGCATCGTCTCGTTTCGTCCGACGTTTCGTCAAAAAAGTCTCTTTAGCCATCATCAGTTTATCCACGACTTCCAATTCTCTTTTAACGGCTTCGTTGTAATCTCTAATGATTTCTTCGCGTTGCGAACGATATTTCTCTTTGAATTCATCGAATTTTGTCGTAAAGTCCGACATCTGTTGACGAATTTCCGAAATACTGTTGGAAATCTGCAGGGAATTCGAAATTTCCGCCAATTCTTCGTTCTAAAAACCGAAAAAAAAGTCGATTCAATCGACGCACATCGTATATTTACCCATAAATTCATAAAACGCACCTTGGAGCTGGAAATATCTACAGTGTGTCCCTCTTTAGTTTGATATATAGGAAAATTTTCAGAAATAATCAATTTTTTTTCAATTATAATCGATTTATCGTCTTCTTTTTGTATTTTGGACGTCGGGTACAGTATAACGTCTCCATCTTCTATTATATCCCCTAAAAATCGATCCGATCAGTTTCGAACGCAGCCATTTTCGTGTTATACAACAAAGCTTGCTATTTTGGCGGATGCGCCGTTTCCCAATGAGCCTTAATACTCCATATATGGGTCAATATCATCGGCGCGTCAACCCAAACCAGTTCCACTCGTCGTTCATTCGAATTTTTGGCGGATGCGCCGGTCGCCAATAAGCCTTAACGTTTCAAATTTTCCTAAAGACCGTCCCAATCGCCAAATATTTGTCCCCTACGATGTTAATTGAAATTTTGCAGTTGCACGAACTTTCATTGAGCCTTAAAACTTCCAATTTCGATCATTATTATCGGCGCGTCAGCCCAAATCAGTCCTAGTCGACGTTCATTCGGATTTTGGCGTAAACTTCGGCTTCCAATAATCTTTAAAACCTCAAATTTTAGTTGGGTTATAAGCGCATCCGCCAAATATGATCTCTAATCGATGTTTCTTCGAATTTTGACGAATGCGCCGGCTTCCAATAAGCCTTAATACCCCAAATTTTGGTTAATACCAAAAGCGCGTCCGCCAAATTTGAGTTCTAATCGATGTTTTTTTCAAATTATGCGAAATATGAGCTCCAATCGATGTTTCTCGAAATTTTGGCGAATTCGCCGGCTTCCAATAAGCCTTAATGCTCCAAATTTCGGTTAAAACTATAGGCGCCTCCGCCAAATATCAGTCCCAGTCGGTGTTTCTTCAAATAATGACAAATATGAGTTCTTGTCGATGTTTCTTCAAATTTTGGCGAATGCGCCGGCTCCCAATAAGCCTTAATGCTACAAATTTTGGTTAAAACTATAGGCGCCTCCGCCAAATATCAGTCCCAGTCGGGGTTTCTTCGAATAATGGCAAATTTGAGCTCTTGTCGATGTTTCTTCAAATTTTGGCGAATTCGCCGGCTTCCAATAAGCCTTAATGCTCCAAATTTTGGTTAATACCAAAGGCGCGTCCGCCAAATATGAGTTCTAATCGATGTTTTTTTTGAAATTATGCGAAATATGACCGCCAGTCGATGTTTCTCGAAATTTTGGCGAATTCGCCGGCTTCCAATAAGCCTTAATACTACAGATTTTGGTTAAAACTCTAGACGCCTCCGCCAAATATCAATCGCCGCGGATGTTTTTTCAAATTATGGCGGATTCGCCCGCCGCATTCGTCAAAATTTTTGCATTAAGGCTTATTGGGAACCGGCGCGCTCGCCAAAATTTGAAGAAACATCGACAAGAGCTCATATTTGCCATTATTCGAAGAAACCCCGACTGGGACTGATATTTGGCGGAGGCGCCTATAGTTTTAACCAAAATTTGTAGCATTAAGGCTTATTGGGAGCCGGCGCATTCGCCGAATCAACTTTCGACGCCGTTCATTACCTGGCGGCGTGATTTCGTATTCTTTTTCCGCGGCGTTTCTTCGCGTTTTATTAGTTTCCATCAGCAATCTCAAAGTTTCTTCCCTTTCTTCGTCATCTTTCTTGTTATTTATCGGCGGGAGAATTTGCACGTTTTGTGGGGGTAATTTGATATCCCACTCCAACATTTCCTTGTATCTGAATGAAAATGAAAGAATTTAAAGGAAGATCAAGGACGAAAATATAATTTTTTTCGATACCTAACATCATCGACGTTCTCATCTTCGGGTTTATACGAAAATATTTTTTTAATTTCGTCCCTGGTTCGTATTCTACATTCCTCATAATCGACTTCATCATTATCGATCGAAATTTTATCGCTTTTATCTAAATTCTCGTAAAAAATCATATGCTCGAAAGACCTTTTGTCCTTAACGCCTAAAAATCGAATATAACGCATTTATCGATATCGAAAAGGCGAACGGTACGGTCAAACATCTAAATAACTTCGCGAAACTGATTATAACATGTATTGAAAAACTCACAGGTATCCGTTTCGTACCCCAAACGTTCTCCATCTTCAGTATTCGCTTCACCAACGTTCATTTGAATCGAAACGTCGTTTTCGACACGATCTATTTCTACGTAAACGTCCAAGTCCTCCAAGGCGTCTTCGTATTCGTCTTCTTCTTCGTCGTCGTCTTCGATCGATGATTTTTTATTTCTACTTTCTTCTATCGATTTCTTGATCTTCATCAAAGATTTTTGTCTCTTATAATAATCGTCGCATTCGTTTTCTTCCCCGAAGATTTCGGACGATTCATCTTCATAATTATCAGCTATTATCTTCGTTTCTTCCATTTCTACGATCGGTTTTTCTTCGGCGACCGTATCAGCAGAATATATTCTACCTACGACTTTTCTTCTTCTTTCTTTATCTTCGTTTTCTTCGATTTCTGATCGTTTTGTTTCTTCCAAGTGTCTTCTTCTTCCCGCGTCTTCGATATCCGACCTTTCCGTAGCGTCGCCATCTTCATTTCGTTTTTCTTCCTCATCTAAGTCATCTAAATTAACAGATCTGTCTTCAATTTCTTCATTTTTATATCCAACATCTTCAGTATCTTCGTTTTCTTCGATTTCTGATCGTTTTGTTTCTTCCAAGTGTCTTCTTCTTCCCGCATCTTCTATATCTGACATTTCCGTATCGTCGCCATCTTCATTTCGTTCTTTTTCCGTATCTAATTCATCACAATTGATTATTCCTTCTTCGATTTCTTCTCTATCGTCTCCATCTTCTTTTTCATCTCCATTTTCTGCTGATATTTTAGCTTTAAAGTTTCTTCTTCTTCCTACATCTTCAATATCCATTGGTACCGTATGGTCTACGTCATTTTTGGCGATATTAAATCTTCGCAAATCGTCGCTTTCTTCATTTTGGTGTTCTTTCGTTACTACGTCATCGAAATTGTCTGTTTCCTCTTTAGTTTCTTCCCTATCGTCTTTTGTATCTTCGTTTTCTTCGATTTCCGATAGTTTTCGTGCGTCGGCGTTTCTTCTTCGTCTTCCATCTTCAATGTGCGTCGTTTTCGTACGATCTACGTCGTTTTCCGTTACATTTAATCTTCCCGGAACGTCGCTTTCTTCATTTTTATATCTAGATTCTTTGATATCTTCATTTTCTTCCGTATCGGTATCATCGGAATCACCAGCTTCTTCTTTTATATCTAAAAATAGACCGAAATCGGAATTGTCGTTTCCTGTCGTTGTATCTTCGTTAGGTGGATCTTCAGGCGTATTATTTTCGTCGAATATCCTTTTTGGATCCTTCCTGGATTCCAAAAATTCTTCGAAAGTCATCGAACGCGTAGTGGAACGCGTTTTCTTCACCAATTCGATCGCCGCTTCTTTCGCTTTTCGTCTATTTCTTTCGATCGTATCTTCAACATCGATATCTTCGATTTCCGCTTGAATCTCGTCGGTATCTTCGTCGTTTTTCGGTATTTCTTCTTCTTCGTTACGATCAACGACGTCACCGCTATCGGTACGTTCGTTTACCGCACTGGTAGTCGGTAATTGTTCTTCGCCGGTGATTTCTTCGACCAAAAATCTACTTTTGAACGCTGAAATTGAATAATCGTAACGAAATAATCGAAAAATAATAAAAATATATCGACAAACTTTTAGTACTAAAATCGAAAATTCTTTCCCTGTATTCTTCGTACTCCCTCGTATCGGCTATTTGGTTATCTTCCATGAAATTATCGTCTGACGACGAAGACGACGAGGAAGAAACGTTTTCTAGTGCAACATTATCGTTAATTAAAACGAGACTTTCCGTATCGCTTTCCGAATCCCCCACCGAAGTCCCTTGTCCGCTGTCGCATTGTTGTCTACGCTCTTCCAAATGCCTTTCTCGAATCCTCATTATGGCTATGTTGAAATTTTTAAAAAATCAATTTTCGTCCATTATATTAACCGGATTTAGTTACCGTTGACGCTTTCCATCATTTTTTGACGTTCCCTATCGATCCAACGTTGCCTTTCCGCCGATTCTTCTATAACTCCTCCCCTTTCCCTATAAAAATTCGTATTTACCATATATGGTAATAAATAATAGGCTATATAACCTCACCAAGCTTCCGCGCATGCCCTATCGCGCGGAAATACCGGTCTATCATCTAAATATTGTAATTGTTTCTAAAAACAATACAAACAAATAAACAAATATGATAATTTTTGTTTAAAAAAATACTGACGCAAGCTATGATCAATGTTTTTCTATAAGCAGGAATCTTCCTTATAACTGGGTTACCCATTAGATTCAATACTCTTAAGCCCGCCATTTTGCCGACGACCTCTACGATTAGGGGATCGTCTACGTGGTTATTGGATAAATCCAATACGGAAAGTTCATGTAATTGTGTTAAATGTTCAAAATCTTCCAATTTCTCCACGTAATTATGAGACATGTTTAAAGTATGGAGAGGTTTAATGCAATCTTAAAATAAAAATAAACATTCCGCCATCTATCGGTTGACATTTAAATTAAGAACGTACCTAAATTTTCGATTTTCTTTACTTGATTATAAGATATGTTTAGGGTATCCAAAATAGGGCAACATTCTAAATTCTCGATTTTTTTAATCAGATTATAATGTAGAAAAAGACTTCTTAATTGTTTTTGGTTATCTAAGCCGCTTATTTCTCTAATTCCGTTATTTTCTAACCACAAACATTTCAACCCTGTATATTCCTCCAAATTTTCAATATAAGAAAACCCTTTGAAATGTAAATACAGTACGTCGTTTAAATGCGGAGTTTGATATAATCTTTGCTCCTTACAATGTTTTCTCAGATATTCCTTAGTCATTCTGAAATATTTGTTTAAAAATTTCTTGTAGAAAAAAAATTTTATACGTTTTACCTCGGTCCTTTACATAATTCATCGAGAGCTGGATTACCGCTATAATATTCTTTTTTTGGTAATTTTTCTTCATTTTCTGAAGCACGTTCTGCTATAATTGGCATTTTCTATATATTTTTTTTAGATAAAAATTATTGACTAAACATTTCGTTGCCTCAGATACCATTTTGGCGCCATTACAACTGACAGCTTTGTTCGAATAAATAATCATAGACAAACGAAAAAGTTGTGAGGTATTCATCACGATAAATATAAAATTAATTATTATGTTTACTTGTTTATATCATTTTTTAATTTGAGAAAATTGTTAAAATTCCATAACAAGATAATTGACGTAGTGACAAATTTATTGTCTCTATCGGGTTATATTAGAAATGTCAATTATCTATAATAAAAAAAAGAAGACGACTGTCATTTAAGTTAATATTTAGTAATAATGTATTACTTATAATAAAATATATGAAAATAAAGTTATATAAGGTTCAATGATTGTTTTATTTTTTGTTTTTTCCCTTTTCACATTATAAAAATTGATGCTCATAGAGATAACTAAGCATAAATGTTTAATTAACAAAAGTTATTTTTCATATTAATTTTAAATGATACGTGATAAAATTTTTTGTTAATATAACTAAAGTTTATTGAAAATTTAATAAAAGTATTGTTAAACTTACCTGTTAAAAGTTTCCTATTATTTAATTCGAAGTTGAATCAACACATAATAAATATAGAAAAAGAAACATAATGAAAATCAATATTTCTCTCATTTTTATTATACTCGGACATTAAATAAGGTGTTAAATGAGTGAACAGCATATACAAAAACGTTTTATATTATCTCCAGTGCCACAAAAGTGATATAAATAAAATTCTAACACATTCAATGTCTTTTGCTTCGCTTTTTTTGTTTCTTGGCCCCTTTAACGAAACACCAATCCACAGCAATGGTTTGCCCCAACAGAGAAGACCCGTTCAATTCCTCTCTAGCACTAGCGGCTTCCTCGTATGTACCGTATTCAATTAAAGCGTAACCTTTCAAAAACCCAGTTCTCCTATCCAAATTAATACTAATATTTTTAATAACACCGTAATCGGAAAACTTTTTACTCAGATCTTCTTCCGTGGCTTCTTCGTGAACGGATGTAACGAATAATATCCATCCTTCGACTGATTTTTGGGGACCTTGTTCGTCTCCATGTTCTCCGGCGTCTATTGATTCGTAACCTCGTATTTTTTCGTGTTCTCTACCTTCACCGGGACCGAAACCGCGTCCTTTTCTTTTGATTACTTTATCTTTTAATCTTAAAACACTTTGTTCACCTTCGTCTTCAACATCTAAATCGACAGCGTCGTTTATATCTAATACATCGGCCATTGTGTAGAAACTATTGATGATGATATTTAACCTCATAAAATGAATGACATATAAAAAGCGTTCCATTGTGTAGTTTGTTATAAACATCGAGCTCATTTCATTACGATTTATATGGAAGATTTATGATGTTATTAATTAATTTGAAAAAATAAAAAGTAATATTTTACCAATTATTCATGTATTGTAGTAGTAAAAATTGATTAATATCGTTAGATTTAGTTATGTAGTTACACTATTGATATACTTTAGCTAACGTACTTTTAGTTTTATTATTATTAAGGAATCAAATTTCGAAATTCGAAATTAACTACGAAATGGAAATAAAAAGGTTGCCAATAATTGTTTGTAATAGTGCGTGGGAGGATAATTCGGGAAACAATTAAAAAAAAAACGTTGCATAATGAAATTTTTTAAATGATATCGTCAACGCTAGAGGTCGCTTTTTAATTAAACATTTAGTTATAAGTCTTATATTTATATTAATTAATGATTAATTTGTTTTCTTATTCAATTAATATAGTAATGATATGGAAAGTTTAGTTATTATCGATATTATAATTATTTTACGAATGATAGAAAGTCCTATACGAATGACATATGTCAGATTTTTGACAGACCGTTGAGAATGTATACACACCTTAACTGTCTTTTTATACCAAGAGGGGAACCAAATCAAAAACAGTTAAAAAATCCAAGCTACGAGGTTTTTTTCGAAAAAAATAACGATGTGGTTGATACTTTTTGAATTATTAAGGTGATATTTATACCCCATTAACATTTAATACGAATTTTAATATTAATAATAATAAAAAAAAATGGAAGAAGGTAAAGTTATTAACCAACACCAAGGATCAGTTTGTAGTGATTCGAATAGTGAGACTACCATAAGAAACGAGGGTGAGTTGAAAATTAGTTACATAAAAATATATTTCCTAAATTTCTAGTAATAAAAAGCTAGGTTATGTTTAATTTCAATTTCAGGTTTTTTTAATAAAATATATTTGATTGGTAGTATAGCGAACGATTCGGAAATTTTTACAGCAGCTCAAACTTTCGGTTTCCCAGTTTTAACTTCGATCGAACCACTAGATTTTAAAGAAAATGAAAGTACTTCGACGATTTTCGTTGTGGAAAATTTCGAGGGAGAAATATTCGAAAAATTATACAGGTAAGTCGTAATTTTGACGCTAATTACGTGTAATTTCGCGAAATTTCGTAGTGTCGTATGTTTATTTCGAGTTTTTAGTGGTTTTTAGTGTTTTTGTTTTATTTGTTAGATCAAAATTACAATTATTGGGCCCCGTAGCTCTCAAACAACTGGCTCTTAAGAAAGAAAAATTACCTTTTAATACTAGGCCTCTATATAATTTAGCAATGACGGGGGTAATCGTTTGTTTTACTGGATTTCGTGAAAAAGGAGAATTGGTAAGTTTCGCTATTAGCTAAAAATTTATTTACAAGGGTCGTTGTAAAAATATTCTCATCGTTTTTTTTTTATTTAAAAGGCGAAATTAGTGAGTTTGATACATCACATGGGAGGTTCCATTAGGAAGGATATGTCTTCAAAGGTGACCCATCTGATAGCAAATACAGTGGGAGGTGAAAAGTATCAATACGCTTCGACGTTTCGAGTACCGATTATGAATCCCAGTTGGGTTGTGGACAGTTGGGAGAACAGGCACGATCTCGATTTCACAGTTACCCGGGAAGATTTTGTCGTGAGTCGATTTTTTGTTTTTCCATCCTGATAAATCGACCACCCTGTACCCATCCTAGTTCGAATCATCATAAATTGACCACCCTATATGATTCTATTGCATCCTATGGGAATTTTCACTCTATCGCGACCAAAAATTGATTTAAATATGTTTTTATATGAATTTTATTGTACGGGGTGAGTCGAAATTAACATTTTGCTTCCGTTTCTATCCGGTTTGGAATGATGATAAATTGACCACATTGTATAATTTAATTTTACAAAATTTCGTATACAGGGCGAATTAAAATTAGAATCGTCATGAAAACACTCAAGTTTATAAAATTTTGTATATGAGGTGGTTGAAATTAAAATCATGTTAAAAATGCGTTGGGTCATAAAATGTGGTATACAGGTTGAGTAGAAGATTACGTTTACGAATTCGGAACGTTTTTTTGGCGATTTATCGATGTCCCGATTGTCAAAAATTGGTACTTCCGGTTTTACACATAATTGCCTAATTTAACCTAACGTATCCTAACCTAACCTCATCCAAATCTAACCTAAAGTAACCTAACTGTAATCTAATCTTATGTAACTTAACCTAACCTAAATCTATCCATATGTATCTTAACCCATATCTAACCTTACGTAACCTAACCCAAATCTAACCTAATGTAACCTAACCTAATTTCAACTTCACGTAACCTAACCTAAACTTAATCCTACGTAACTTAACCTAAATTTAACCCGATCTAACCTTGTTTAATTCATAAATTCCTTTCATAAGACCGAATCGGATGTCAACAAATCCGATTATACTAATTTTCGACATTTTGGAGGTCGATAAATGGATTTTGCGACAACGGAAACGCTCAATTAACGTGTTTCTATAAGGAATCTGAACGATACGAACGTTTTTTTTTTCGAGTCTAATAACGATTTTATCATTTCTAACAGGCCAAACATCGTTTGAAGCCATTCCACGGTGCCAAAGTGAGTTTCGTCGGTTTCCCCGAAGACGAAGAGAAACACATGTGCGAAGTATTGGTTTTGAACGGCGGTACCGTAACGAATACCGCCGATCCTGCTTGTACGCACGTCGTAAGTAAAAATGAAAATTTACGAAACGTCGTATCCGGATGTGACGTCATTCGTCGTTTTTCAGGTTGTGGACGAGTGTACGGTGACGGAACGGCCGGAAACGTCGTCGAAAGCTTGGATAGTTAAAGCCGAATGGTTCTGGACGTCTGTGCAGAAGGAGACCAGTCTAGTGGAGAAGGATTATCAATTGGACGATGTAAGTATCTCGAATCTATCGATTTTTATTGGTGTCTATCGATTTCTGTCGGTGTTTATCGATTTTTTATCGGTTAATACCGATTTTTGTCGGTGTTTATCGATTTTTTATAGGGTTTTATCAATCTCTTATCGATGATTTTCGATTTTTTATTGGTATTTATCGAATTTCTCTCGGGTTTATCGATTTTTTATCGAAAATTATCGACTTTTGTCGATTTCTGCAGAATTTTTATCGGTAATTATCGATTTTTACCGATGTTTAACGAATTCTTATCGGTGATTATAGATTTTTTATCGTTATTCATTGAATTTTTATCGTGTATATCGATAATTATAGATTTTTGCCGTTGTTTAACGATTTTTTATCGGTGATTATCGATTTTTTATCGGTGATTATCGATTTTTTATCGGTATTTATCGATTTTTTATTGGTATTTATCGATTTTTATCGGTATGTATCGTTTTTTATTGTTGTGTATCGATTTTTTACCGGTATTTATCGATTTTCTATTGGTTATTGTTGTTTTCTCAGTATTTGGATCATGTTTTGTCGCCGTCCGGTCGGAGGGAATCGAACGTCACGCCCGGGGGATCGGCAAGAAGGAGGAAAAGGAAGCTTCTATTGTCGTCTTTGGTGCATCCCCAATCGCCGGCGGTAACAAAAAGGAGATCGTCGGTCAGCGACGCCGGTTTGTTATCAGTTTCCGGATCCTTCTTGGATTGCACCACGAGTCCTTCGAAGGAGATATCGGACGGCGTCGAACCGGCGGGAATCGATACGCCGAGGAAGGGTTTCACTCAAAGGCACAGGGTGTTTTTGGAATTGGTGCAGACCGAAACGAATTACGTCGATATTTTGCATACGATTATGACGGTGAGTAGAAGTTTTTTATCGACTTTCGTCGTTTTCTGGCTCTTCAGTCCATAGAAATGACATCAAAACGTTGTTCCGCGGCTTGAATCCACTAAAAAGTTTTGTACATCACTAAATGTTGTAGTTCTGTGGTTTATATAATCGAAATCGACTTTTTCTTGTAGATTTATGGTCGAAATAATCGAAACCATTAGTAGTATTACTTTATGATGTAGTTCTATGGTCGTTTGTGTTTCGTTTTTAGATGTTCAAGAAACACTTGGAAGAGATGCCGGAAGAGGAGGCGCTCCTCAACAACACCGAATTGAATCTAATATTCGGCAAAATCCCGTTGATATACGAATCCCACGTCAAGATGTTGGACGAATTGCGTTGGACGGCGGCGCACTGGAGCGAAGATCAAAGCATCGGCAACGTAATCGTCAAATATTCGACGAGCCTACAAAAGGCTTATCCGCCTTTCATAAATTATTTCGAGGAAATGAAGGAGGTTTTGTGCCAATGCGATCAGAACAAACCGAGATTTCACGCGTTCCTCAAAGCATGTCAGACTCGATCCGAATGCGGCAGACAGAGTTTACAGGAATTGATGATTCGACCTGTACAACGCTTGGGTAGCATCAGCCTATTGTTAAACGGTAAGAAAAATCGAGTTCCTTCGTTCGAACCGTCGAAAACTCCTATTTCGATGGTTCTATTCAAATAAACGTGCCGATTGTCGATTTTTAAGTGTAGTTTGTATGATTATCGGATCGTGGAAACGTCGAAATTTCAATTTGGCGTTGTAGTTCTATGGTTCGAATCATCTAACTATTGAATAAAACGACATTCGAAGTTTGAATTTTTGTTTTTGTGTTTCAAATAATCGAAATAGTTGAAATTTCACTTTTAAGGGTAATTCTATGGTTTTCGAATCATAGAAACGTTGAAATTCCATTCACCGTTCTAATTCTGTGGTTCGAATCTTGGAATTATCAAATAAAACGATATTTATCATCTAACGTTCAATTTTTGCAGGTATTTATAAAGTTTTTATAGGTATTTATCGTTTTTTATCGGTAATTGTCGATTATAAACTATGTCTATCGATTTTTTATCGGTGATTATCGATTTTTATCGATGTCCTAACAATTTTTTATCGGTGATTATCAATTTTTATCGATGTCCATCGGTTTTATATCGGTGGTTTTAGATTTTTATCGGTGATTATCGATGTCTATCGATTTTTTATCGGTGATTATCGATTTTTATCGATATCTAACGATTTTTTATCGGTGATTATCAATTTTTCTCGATGTCCATCGGTTTTATATCGGTGATTATCGGTTTTATATCGGTGATAAACGATTTTTATCGATGTATATCGGTTTTTTATCGGTGATTATCAATTTTTATCGATGTCCATCGGTTTTATATCAGTGATTTTCGATTTTTATCGGTGATTATCGATGTCTATCGATTTTTTATCGGTGATTATCGATTTTTATCGATATCTAACGATTTTTTATCGGTGATTATCAATTTTTCTCGATTTCCATCGGTTTTATATCGGTGATTATCGATGTATATCGGTTTTATATAGGTGATTATCGATTTTTTATCGGTGATTATCGATGTCTATCGGTTTTATATCGGTGATTATCAATTTTTTACCGAAATTTATCAACTATCAAATAAAACGACATTTGACGTTCAACTCCAACGAAAAAGTATAATTTACGATGTAGTTCTATGGTTGTAACTAACTCAACGTGTCAATTGACATTTACAAGTTTACATTCCATGGTTTTCGAGTCATAGAAACGTTGAAATTTCAGTTGGCGTTCTAATTCTTTGTTTCGGATCATCAAATCATCAAACATAATGACATTTGACGTTTGAAGTTTCGTTTTTTTGCCTCGAATCATCGAAATAAAACGAAAAAGTATAATTTACGACGTAGTTCTATGGTTGTAACGTCAATTGTCATTTTCAAGTGAAGTTCTATGGTTTTCGAGTTAAAATTTCAGTTGGCGTTCTAATTCTTTGTTTCGGATCATCAAATCATCAAACATAATGACATTTGACGTTTGAAGTTTCGTTTTTTTGCCTCGAATCATCGAAATAAAACGAAAAAGTATAATTTACGACGTAGTTCTATGGTTGTAACGTCAATTGTCATTTTCAAGTGAAGTTCTATGGTTTTCGAGTTAAAATTTCAGTTGGCGTTCTAATTCTTTGTTTCGGATCATCGAACCATCAAATAGAATGACATTTGACGTTTGAATTTTTGTTTTTGTGATTAGAATCATCGAAATATATTGAATTTCACTTTAATTGAAGTTAAATGACTCAAATTATGGAAATGGGCAATGAAATTTCACTATTAGTTTTAGTTCTGTGGTTCAAATCATCCGAGTACTTTAAATGTTCACTTTAAATTGTAGTTTTGTGGTTTTAGGTACTCGAAATTGTCCCAATTTCACTATAAATTGTAGTTCTGTGGTTTTAGGTAATCGAAATAGTCGTAATTTCACTATAAATTGGAATTCTATGGATTCAGAACTTAGAATTAGTCGTAATTTCACTTCGTATCGTAGAAATAACCGATTTAGTTCTATGGTTTATATTACACATATTTATGTACACAGATATTTTGAAAAATACTCCGAAATCGAATCCGGACCATTCGGCATTGGAACAAGCTTTGGCCGCTCTCAGGGAAGTGATGACGCATATCAACGAGGATAAAAGGAAAGCGGAAGGGCAAGTGACGCTGTTCAACATCTTCAACGACATCGACAATTGCCCGGTGAGTTCTGGTCTGGTGGAACACCTAACGACCCTCCCCTCCCCTCCCCTCCCACCACCCTCCCTGCCACCAATTATTAATCGGTCGATCGTTTCGTTTTACAGCCGGACATCGTTTCGTCGCACAGAAATTTCATCGCCAGGGCTGAGGTGATTCAACTGTCCTCCTCCGAGGGTTTGGCCAGCAAAGGGAACAACCTCGTGCTGTTCCTGTTCTCGGATCAATTGGAAGTTTGCAAGAAGAAATCGAAATCGTTCAACAGTTTGAAGAGTCCGTCGAGCGTCGCGGCGGGCGTCCAAAACAGGCAGCTGGTTAAGCCGTACAAACACGTGCGATTGTTGGCGTTGAATACCATCAAACGCGTCATCGATATAAAGGAAACGGAAGATTGCCAGAAGGTTTTCAGTTTGGTTTGTCGGAATAACGACGATTTGAAGGAGAAATTGTATTCGTTTTCGATGGCCGACGAGGAGGCCGATAAGGTGTCGTTTTTGAAGACGTTGACGCGACAAATGGCGAATAACGCGTGCACCGCCGATGCGGTAAGTCGATAAAAAGCTTGGTTTTCCTGAATATTTAGCGCCCAAATTCGTGTTTATATATTTTTTCACTGAATATTTGTCGCCCAAACTTGATTTTATTCACTTTTACTGAATATTTGTCGCCCAAATTCGATTTAATTCACTTTTACTGAATATTTGTCGCCCAAATTCGATTTTATTCACTTTTACTGAATATTTGTCGCCCAAACTCGATTTTATTCACTTTTATTTAATATTTGTCGCCCAAATTCGATTTTATTCACTTTTATTTAATATTTGTCGCCCAAATTCGATTTCATTCACTTTTACTGAAAATTTGTCGCCCAAATTCGATTTTATTCACTTTTACTGAATATTTGTCGCCCAAACTCGATTTTATTCACTTTTACTGAATATTTGTCGCCCAAATTCGATTTTATTCACTTTTACTGAATATTTGTCGCCCAAACTCGATTTTATTCACTTTTATTTAATATTTGTCGCCCAAATTCGATTTTATTCACTTTTACTGAATATTTGTCGCCCAAATTCGATTTAATTCACTTTTACTGAATATTTGTCGCCCAAATTCGATTTTATTCACTTTTACTGAATATTTGTCGCCCAAACTCGATTTTATTCACTTTTATTTAATATTTGTCGCCCAAATTCGATTTTATTCACTTTTATTTAATATTTGTCGCCCAAATTCGATTTCATTCACTTTTACTGAAAATTTGTCGCCCAAACTCGATTTTATTCACTTTTATTTAATATTTGTCGCCCAAATTCGATTTTATTCACTTTTACTGAATATTTGTCGCCCAAATTCGATTTTATTCACTTTTACTGAATATTTGTCGCCCAAACTCGATTTTATTCACTTTTATTGAATATTTGTCGCCCAAATTCGATTTTATTCACTTTTACTGAATATTTGTCGCCCAAATTCGATTTAATTCACTTTTACTGAATATTTGTCGCCCAAATTCGATTTTATTCACTTTTACTGAATATTTGTCGCCCAAACTCGATTTTATTCACTTTTATTTAATATTTGTCGCCCAAATTCGATTTTATTCACTTTTATTTAATATTTGTCGCCCAAATTCGATTTCATTCACTTTTACTGAAAATTTGTCGCCCAAACTCGATTTTATTCACTTTTATTTAATATTTGTCGCCCAAATTCGATTTTATTCACTTTTACTGAATATTTGTCGCCCAAATTCGATTTTATTCACTTTTACTGAATATTTGTCGCCCAAACTCGATTTTATTCACTTTTATTTAATATTTGTCGCCCAAATTCGATTTTATTCACTTTTATTGAATATTTGTCGCCCAAATTCGATTTCATTCACTTTTACTGAATATTTGTCGCCCAAATTCGATTTTATTCACTTTTACTGAATATTTTCCGCCCAAACTCGATTTTATTCACTTTTATTTAATATTTGTCGCCCAAATTCGGTTTTATTCACTTTTACTGAATATTTGTCGCCCAAATTCGATTTTATTCACTTTTATTGAATATTTGTCGCCCAAATTCGATTTTATTCACTTTTACTGAATATTTGTCGCCCAAACTCGATTTTATTCACTTTTACTGAATATTTGTCGCCCAAATTCGATTTTATTCACTTTTACTGAATATTTGTCGCCCAAACTCGATTTTATTCACTTTTATTTAATATTTGTCGCCCAAATTCGATTTTATTCACTTTTACTGAATATTTTCCGCCCAAACTCGATTTAATTCACTTTTACTGAATATTTGTCGCCCAAATTCGATTTTATTCACTTTTACTGAATATTTTCCGCCCAAACTCGATTTTATTCACTTTTATTTAATATTTGTCGCCCAAATTCGGTTTTATTTACTTTTACTGAATATTTGTCGCCCAAATTCGATTTTATTCACTTTTATTGAATATTTGTCGCCCAAATTCGATTTTATTCACTTTTACTGAATATTTGTCGCCCAAACTCGATTTTATTCACTTTTACTGAATATTTGTCGCCCAAATTCGATTTTATTCACTTTTACTGAATATTTGTCGCCCAAACTCGATTTTATTCACTTTTATTTAATATTTGTCGCCCAAATTCGATTTTATTCACTTTTACTGAATATTTGTCGCCCAAATTCGATTTAATTCACTTTTACTGAATATTTGTCGCCCAAATTCGATTTTATTCACTTTTACTGAATATTTTCCGCCCAAACTCGATTTTATTCACTTTTATTTAATATTTGTCGCCCAAATTCGGTTTTATTCACTTTTACTGAATATTTGTCGCCCAAATTCGATTTTATTCACTTTTATTGAATATTTGTCGCCCAAATTCGATTTTATTCACTTTTACTGAATATTTGTCGCCCAAACTCGATTTTATTCACTTTTACTGAATATTTGGCGCCTATACTCGAATTATATTAATTTTTACTGAAAATTTCTCCCAACCTCAAGTGTATCGATTTTTTTTTCTTTTTTACTGAATATTTCACGCCCAAACTTGATATTACTAATTTTTACTGAATATTTGATGCCCAAAATCGTTTTTTAACGATAATATAATAAATCGCCCCCCTTTTTTAGGACAAATTCATGGCGTACCTGGAACCCCAACAATTAGACATAGATACCAGTGACGTGAATAACGGAACGTTTTCAAAGGCGTTCAAATTCGCGACGAATCGATTGAAAGTCGGCCGAGCTTTTTCGTTCAATAAAACGCCGTCGAAATTGAAGAGGGCGGTATCGTCGATGATGTCGCCGTTCGGCAGTTCGACCAATCTAACGCCCGCTTCGCAATTGGCCCAAATGAAATTAGCCAGCTACAGTAATATCAACGTAAGTTCAATTTTTTTTCACGAATATTCGTTTAAAATACTCATTAATTGATGAGTATTTTTTATTAATTTCGTGTAAAACGAATCAAAAAAAGAATATCTGGTACTCGTTAATCGTGGATTTTCCAGAAAAACTACCAAATTTATCGATTTTGTACTAAATACTCATCAATTAATGAGTATTTTTAATGTATTTGCTGTAAAATGACTTGGCTCCAAGAATATTGGGCTAGAGATTCATTAAAAATGTAATGGGCTCATTAATTGATGAGTATTTTGGATGAATGTAGTATGAAACCGGTCAAATATATATCAGGAACTCATTAATAATATATGGTAGACCATTTTCGAGTAAATCGAGTTCGGTTATTCGATTTCATGAAAAAAATTCGTTGATTGGGGAGTATTTTGTATAAAATCAGTCTAAAACGAGTCAAATATAGATCTGGATCATAAATAATGTACCTGGACGATTTTCAAGAAATCTATGCCAAAATCGTCGATTTTATACAAAAGACTCATTAATTGATGAGTGTTTTGAATGAAATTCGTGTAAAACGTGCCGAATATAGATCAGGGATTCGTAAATAAGATATTGAAGACGATTTTCGAGTAAAACGAGCTCGATTAATCGATTTTTGTAACAAATACTCATTAATTGATGAGTGTTTTGAATGAAATTCGTGTAAAACGTGCCGAATATAGATCAGGGATTCGTAAATAAGATATTGAAGACGATTTTCGAGTAAAACGAGCTCGATTAATCGATTTTGGTAAAAAATTCTCATTAATTGATGAATATCTTTTAATTTTTTGCAGGAATTAGGTAGCGCCGACAAATGTAACGATTCCCAACCGATAGCTCCGATGTCCGTACAACCGACGCGGAAAATGAAAACATCCTCATTGGGCCCTAACGCTCTGAAACGTTTATAACGCACAATTTATACGAAATATTATTTATAGTTGTTGTATATAGACATTTTAATCGATAAGAGTATATTTTAACCTAAAATATTTGTAATTAGTTTATATTTTGAAAAAAAATCAGGTGTAAATTTTATAAATTCATTAAAGATTTTCGAAAAAAAAACAAAAAAAAAACGAATAACAGTAGTTTTGTACATCGTTATGAATCACCTTATAGGTGAATATCGGCTTATAAATACTGAAATATATCGTTTTAAAGCAAAGGTCTTGTTTTTATTCCCGTTTTCCAATGGAAATTGGTACCGAATACTCATTAATTGATAAGTATCTTTGATTATTTTGATGTAAATTAGAGTTTATTTCAATAACTTCGAGCTAGGGACTCGGCGAAGACAATTTTTGATTGAAATGCTTTAATTTCATCAATTTCGGTACAGAATACTCATTAATTGATGAGTCTGTTTGATAGGGTTTGCTTGATGAGTATTTAGTTCAATAATAACGTGAAGAGGACTCATTAATAATAAACTAGAGACTCGATAATGGACGAATTTTGATCGATTTGATCAATTTCGTACCAATTACTCATTAATTGATGAGTATTTTTCATTTATTTTAGAAATAATGAGTTATGAGAGGTTCTGTCATTCAAGGAGCAGAAGGTAAGTTATTTGGAAGTTAAATCACATTTACGAGGGGCAGATTGTAAATAAAACGAAACTAAAACTATTAAAATATTTTTTTTATTATATACAATTTTATAATTACAAAATTCGAACAAATATTGATGACACAGTGTTATATCAGGTCAAAAAGCTGGTGTTGAATTGGTTTTACCCCCCTTCCCCCAAGTACTTCCTTCTAGAAACATTAAAATCAAAAATCGTATTAAAAATTTCATTTTTCCGAATAATATTTCCAAAATTACGAAAAACCCTGTATAAAATTCCATTTTCCAACTTTACCGATAATTCGAAAACTACAACAATTTATTTCAATGCCAGATTTTTGTTTTGGATTACTTTCATATACCCCCTGTAGAATAAAAAATGGTGTTATGTTGGTTGCATAAAAGTATGTAATTTGATAATAGTGTACGTTCGCTAAAAATCGCCTTAACAAATTTGGTAAATGTCGCAAATATACGCCTAACCTGTCAAAACTTTGCTTTCCGAGAAGGTGGAAAAAATTTAAAAAAAATGTATTTAGTGGTTTTTGATTGCTGTAATTTGTTATATTTTGAAAATTTTATTATGATTTATCAAAAATTCAGTGATTTTTCGATTTTCTTTACTAGAAAAAGCACAGGAAAACTTTTAGTTTGTTTCAAAAGGGCAATATCGTGTGTAGTGGTTGTGTGTTTTATAGTCTTCGATTTAAGGTGAGTTTTACTAATTATTTTTCAACTGTCAATAATACAATAATAAAATTATCTATTTATTTACAATATACAGTGTGTTTACTACTACTAAATATTTATACACGAGCGTTTAATTAATATCAGCAGTAAATGTCATAATTTGATTGATGTGTGTCAATTGCCGTATTCCAAAATGGCGGTCGTGGTAAAAGTATTATAAAATTAAAAATTTGTTTCTTTTACTTTTTTTTTTAAAATAATTTTGCAGTTTATTGAAATTTCCGATATACGATTTCATAAGATTAGAAAATATTTTTAATTAGTGATTATCTTGTTTCTACTGATAACGAAATGTCAAAATAATTTTGAAATTTTGGAAAATACCTAATTAATCTTTTTGCTTTTATTTTTTTTTCTTAGAGAACATTGTTGAGTGTTATCTACTCACTGAATTGATAAATAATCATTATAAACACCAATACTGATATTTACTGTACAAGTAACCAAAATTCTATACAGGATGTCCATTTTTTATTCCACTCATAACTGAAATCATTTTAATAATCACCCGATGATTTTTTTTCGAATTTAATTAATTAAATCGTTTACTTTAACTAATTTTTCCATTAAAAACAAAAATAGTATCCTGTAAATCAATATTAATATACAGGCTGTACTTTTTAGACAAACATTTACCTCTAATCATTTTATTAACAATATAGTGACTTTTGTTTCGAATTTAATGAACAAAACTGTTCAGTTTCATTCATTTTCTCATTATAATAATATACTATAATAAATATTAATATACAGGATGTCTTGTTTTTGACGCACTTTTACCTCTAATCAATTTTCAAACAATCTAGTGACTTTTTTTTCGAATTTAATGAACAAAATTCTTCAGTTTGACTCGTTTTTCCATTATTATTATATATTGTATAATAAAAATCAATATTAATATACAGGATGTCTTGTTTTTGACGCACTTTTACCTCTAATCAATTTTCAAACAATCTGCTGACTTTTTTTTCGAATTTAATGAACAAAATTCTTCAGTTTGACTCGTTTTTCCATTATTATCATATATTGTATATTAAAAATCAATATTAATATACAGGATGTCTTGTTTTTGACGCACTTTTACCTCTAATCAATTTTCAAACAATCTAGTGACTTTTTTTTCGAATTTAATGAACAAAATTCTTCAGTTTGACTCGTTTTTCCATTATTATTATATATTGTATAATAAAAATCAATATTAATATACAGGATGTCTTATTTTTGACGTACTTTTACTTCTAATCAATTTTCAAACAATCTAGTGACTTTTTTTTCGAATTTAATGAACAAAATTCTTCAGTTTGACTCGTTTTTCCATTATTATTATATATTGTATAATAAAAATCAATATTAATATACAGGATGTCTTGTTTTTGACGCACTTTTACCTCTAATCAATTTTCAAACAATCTAGTGACTTTTTTTTCGAATTTAATGAATAAAATTCTTCAGTTTAACTTGTTTTTCATTATTATCATATATTGTATCATAAAAATCATTATTAATATACAGGATGTCTTATTTTTGACGCACTTTTACCTCTAATCAATTTTCAAACAATCTAGTGACTTTTTTTTCGAATTTAATGAACAAAATTCTTCAGTTTGACTCGTTTTTCCATTATTATTATATATTGTATAATAAAAATCAATATTAATATACAGGATGTCTTGTTTTTGACGCACTTTTACCTCTAATCAATTTTCAAACAATCTAGTGACTTTTTTTTCGAATTTAATGAACAAAATTCTTCAGTTTGACTCGTTTTTCCATTATTATTATATATTGTATAATAAAAATCAATATTAATGTACAGGATGTCTTGTTTTTGACGCACTTTTACCTCTAATCAATTTTCAAACAATCTAGTGACTTTTTTTTCGAATTTAATGAACAAAATTCTTCAGTTTGACTCGTTTTTCCATTATTATTATATATTGTATAATAAAAATCAATATTAATGTACAGGATGTCTTGTTTTTGACGCACTTTTACCTCTAATCAATTTTCAAACAATCTAGTGACTTTTTTTTCGAATTTAATGAACAAAATTCTTCAGTTTGACTCGTTTTTCCATTATTATTATATATTGTATAATAAAAATCAATATTAATATACAGGATGTCTTGTTTTTGACTCAATTTTACCTCTAATCAATTTTCAAACAATCTAGTGACTTTTTTTTCGAATTTAATGAACAAAATTCTTCAGTTTGACTCGTTTTTCCATTATTATTATATATTGTATAATAAAAATCAATATTAATATACAGGATGTCTTGTTTTTGACGCACTTTTACCTCTAATCAATTTTCAAACAATCTAGTGACTTTTTTTTCGAATTTAATGAACAAAATTCTTCAGTTTGACTCGTTTTTCCATTATTATTATATATTGTATAATAAAAATCAATATTAATGTACAGGATGTCTTGTTTTTGACGCACTTTTACCTCTAATCAATTTTCAAACAATCTAGTGACTTTTTTTTCGAATTTAATGAACAAAATTCTTCAGTTTGACTCGTTTTTCCATTATTATTATATATTGTATAATAAAAATCAATATTAATATACAGGATGTCTTGTTTTTGACTCAATTTTACCTCTAATCAATTTTCAAACAATCTAGTGACTTTTTTTTCGAATTTAATGAACAAAATTCTTCAGTTTGACTCGTTTTGCCATTATTATCATATATTGTATAATAAAAATCAATATTAATATACAGGATGTCTTATTTTTGACGTACTTTTACTTCTAATCAATTTTCAAACAATCTAGTGACTTTTTTTTCGAATTTAATGAACAAATTTATTCAGTTTGACTCGTTTTTCCATTATTATTATATATTGTATAATAAAAATCAATATTAATATACAGGATGTCTTATTTTTGATGTACTTTTACCTCTAATCAATTTTCAAACAATCTAGTGACTTTTTTTTCGAATTTAATGAACAAATTTATTCAGTTTGACTCGTTTTTCCATTATTATCATATATTGTATATTAAAAATCAATATTAATATACAGGATGTCTTGTTTTTGACGCACTTTTACCTCTAATCAATTTTCAAACAATCTAGTGACTTTTTTTTCGAATTTAATGCACAAAATTCTTCAGTTTGACTCGTTTTTCCATTATTATTATATATTGTATAATAAAAATCAATATTAATATACAGGATGTCTTGTTTTTGACTCAATTTTACCTCTAATCAATTTTCAAACAATCTAGTGACTTTTTTTTCGAATTTAATGAACAAAATTCTTCAGTTTGACTCGTTTTTCCATTATTATTATATATTGTATAATAAAAATCAATATTAATATACAGGATGTCTTGTTTTTGACGCACTTTTACCTCTAATCAATTTTCAAACAATCTAGTGACTTTTTTTTCGAATTTAATGAACAAAATTCTTCAGTTTGACTCGTTTTTCCATTATTATTATATATTGTATAATAAAAATCAATATTAATGTACAGGATGTCTTGTTTTTGACGCACTTTTACCTCTAATCAATTTTCAAACAATCTAGTGACTTTTTTTTCGAATTTAATGAACAAAATTCTTCAGTTTGACTCGTTTTTCCATTATTATCATATATTGTATATTAAAAATCAATATTAATATACAGGATGTCTTGTTTTTGACGCACTTTTACCTCTAATCAATTTTCAAACAATCTAGTGACTTTTTTTTCGAATTTAATGAACAAAATTCTTCAGTTTGACTCGTTTTTCCATTATTATCATATATTGTATAATAAAAATCAATATTAATATACAGGATGTCTTATTTTTGACGTACTTTTACTTCTAATCAATTTTCAAACAATCTAGTGACTTTTTTTTCGAATTTAATGAACAAATTTATTCAGTTTGACTCGTTTTTCCATTATTATTATATATTGTATAATAAAAATCAATATTAATATACAGGATGTCTTATTTTTGACGTACTTTTACCTCTAATCAATTTTCAAACAATCTAGTGACTTTTTTTTCGAATTTAATGAACAAATTTATTCAGTTTGACTCGTTTTTCCATTATTATCATATATTGTATATTAAAAATCAATATTAATATACAGGATGTCTTGTTTTTGACGCACTTTTACCTCTAATCAATTTTCAAACAATCTAGTGACTTTTTTTTCGAATTTAATGAACAAAATTCTTCAGTTTGACTCGTTTTTCCATTATTATTATATATTGTATAATAAAAATCAATATTTATATACAGGATGTCTTATTTTTGACGTACTTTTACTTCTAATCAATTTTCAAACAATCTAGTGACTTTTTTCTCGAATTTAATGAACAAAATTCTTGAGTTTGACTGAAAATAAATATTAACATACAGGATGTATTTTTTCTAATGTCCTCAAATCTCAAATCATTTTATTAATTATCTAGTTTAAATCGCAGAACGTCGATTCGACCTAATTTTTTTCTCTAAAAAAACTTCAAAAAGATTCAATTTTTTTCTTTTTTTCGGTAAATAAAAACAAAAATACCTTGTAAAAATAATCCTTTCGCCACGACAACGACAACAACAACAAAAAAAAAAAATAAAAACCTTCTATGCATTACGTAAATTACCCAACCTAATTTATATCCCGAACTAAGATGGATACCACAAATTTCGAGGCGTTACTTCACCGTCCCCCCTCCCCTCCCTCTTACGCCAAGCAAAAACCGCCGAGCTGCGCCCCCTTCCCGTATCGGTTTGAGTAATGTCTAAATGTTAACCAAAGCTCGGCTGATCTCGAAGCAACTACTTGTTGAATTAGTGCGCGATTCATTGTATATATAGAAAAGTCCACAAAAACGACTCGTTACGTTCAACCCGATAGCATTTGATAAGGGCGATATGACAACCAAGTCGGATTATCAACAAACATACAGTAAGTGATAAAATTTTATACACATAGATTATATATATACACATAATATGGTTTTTGTTTAGTTTTGTTTAACTTTTACTCGTTTCTGGGTTGTAAAATTTTCTTTTCGATCATTTTTCGTCCTTTTTTCTGCGACGGAACTTTTTTTTTTCGTGTAACTTCGCGTTTCGATCCAGTGCGAATCGCGTGAAAATTATACGAAAAGAATTTCGGTAGGTGGTCGTGAGTTTTTTTTTCTTTTTTGGAAATTCGTAAGGCGTTTTTGGATTTTGAATATATTGAATCTCCGCCATGTTGAGGAATAAGTAAAATTTAAAGTAATTTTCCAAAAATTGTTGAAACTTTTCGAAAGTTTTTGTAGAATTTCTTACAAACTTAAAAATTTATTCGATTTCCCTGCATATCTCGAACGCTGCTCAACTTCTTCTTGCATTTCCTCGACAATTTCTGATAAACTCTTGAATTTCATATCGAGAATACTCCATAAGTTGTTGAATTTTCCATGAAATGTTGAATTTCTTCGAAAATACCCACGAATCCTTAATTTTCTTCAATTTCCTATGAAATCTTGTAATTCTTGCAAAATTTTTCATCCTTCTTCGAGAATTTCACATGAATTGTTGGATATCTTCCATAATTTCCCAGCAAATCTTGAATTTCTTCGAGAATTTTTCACAAATCGCTGAATTTCCTCGAGAATTCCTCATAAACTCTTGTAATTTTACGAAAATGCCCCATGGAGTGTTGAATTTTCCATGAAATGTTGAATTTCTTCGAAAATACCCACGAATCCTTAATTTTCTTCAATTTCCTATGAAATCTTGTAATTCTTGCAAAATTTTTCATCCTTCTTCGAGAATTTCACATGAATTGTTGGATATCTTCCATAATTTCCCAGCAAATCTTGAATTTCTTCGAGAATTTTTCACAAATCGCTGAATTTCCTCGAGAATTCCTCATAAACTCTTGTAATTTTACGAAAATGCCCCATGGAGTGTTGAATTTTCCATGAAATGTTGAATTTCTTCGAAAATACCCACGAATCCTTAATTTTCTTCAATTTCCTATGAAATCTTGTAATTCTTGCAAAAATTTTCATCCTTCTTCGAGAATTTCACATAAAATCTTGAATTTCTTCGGGAATTCCCCATGAATTGTGGAATATCTTCCATAATTTCCCAGCAAATCTTGAATTTCTTCGAGAATTTTTCACAAATCGCTGAATTTCCTCGAGAATTCCTCATAAACTCTTGTAATTTTACGAAAATGCCCCATGGAGTGTTGAATTTTCCATGAAATGTTGAATTTCTTCGAAAATACCCACGAATCCTTAATTTTCTTCAATTTCCTATGAAATCTTTTAATTCTTGCAAAAATTTTCATCCTTCTTCGAGAATTTCACATAAAATCTTGAATTTCTTCGGGAATTCCCCATGAATTGTGGAATATCTTCCATAATTTCCCAGCAAATCTTGAATTTCTTCGAGAATTTTTCACAAATCACTGAATTTCCTCGAGAATTCCTCATAAACTCTTGTAATTTTACGAAAATGCCCCATGGAGTGTTGAATTTTCCATGAAATGTTGAATTTCTACGGGAATTTTCCATAAATTGTTGAATTTATTCGAGAATTTCCCATGAAATGTTGAATTTCCTCGAAAATACTCATGAATTCTTAAATTCTTAAATCTAAACCTTTTAATTTCTTCAAGAATTTCCCATGAAATGCTGAATATCTTCAAATAAACTCTCGACTTTCGACTTTCTTCCAAAATTTCACATAAATTCTTGAATTTTTTCGTGTAGTTCTTCCATAATTTTACATACAAACTCAAATTTCTACGTGAATTTCATATAAACTGTCGAATTTCACATAAACTCTTGTAAAACTCTTATAAAATCTTGATTTTCTGTCAGAATTTTACATAAATTCTTGAATTTGATATAAACTGTTGAATTTCTTCGAAAATTCCTCATGAAATTCTGAATATCTTCGAAAATTTCATATAAACTCTCGATTTTTTTCCAAAATTTCACATTAATTCCGGAATTTCTTCGTGTAGTTCTTCCATAATGTTACAAAAAAAACTCAAATTTCTTCGTACATTTCATATAAACTGTTGAATTTCTCATATCTCTTGAATTTCTTTCAGAATTTTACATAAATTTATTCCATAATTTTACTTACACCTTCAAATTCCCTCGTGAATTTCCCATGAACTGCTGAATTTCTTAGAGAATTTTCGACAAAATGATGAATTCCTCATAAACTCTTGTATTTCTTGGAAAATTTCCCATGAAATACTGAATATTTTCGGTAATTTCACATAAACTCTTGACTTTATTCCAAAATTTCACATAAACTCTTGATTTCTTCGCGAATTTCACATAAACTATTGAATTTCTTCGTGAATTTTTCCCTATATTGATGAATATCTTCGATAATTTCACATAAACTCTTGAATTTATTCCAAAATTTTACATAAAGTTTCAAATTTCTTCGCGAATTTCACATAAACCCTTGAATTTATTTCAGAATTTCTTCCATAATTTAACATTTACTTCGTAAATTTCGCATAAACTTCTCAATTCTTTCGTGAATTTCTTCCAAAATTTTGTCAAATTTCTTCGTGAATTTCACATAAACTGTCGAATTTATATGAACCGTACCTCGTACAAAAATTTGGCTAGAACGAAAATGTAAATTAAACTTTACGTATTCACGGGGAGCTCGTAGATACGAATTATATTAACCCACTTATATTTAGAGATAAATATATACAGGGCGTTACTATAAAATTTTAAAACCGATTTTCCAAATTTTTGGAATCGTTTCGAATCGATTCTGTTCTTAAAAATCGACAGTTTTCAATGGAGATATCGCGTTTTTTTTTGTTCGTCTCGGAAAACTAGGAAAATGAAAATCGTACGCAAAACATTTGATTTAACGTTGAAATATTCAATAATTATATCGAAATCAAATTGTAAAAATGTTTGTTCTGTTGAAAATCTCGATCAGAGATAAGAGCTTAGTCTGACTAAAGGTCATGAGGTTATATTCAGACGACATTTCATTGGAAATTCAAACACATGATATATATATACAGAGATACGTTCATTTAGTGTTTTTTTTTTTTGTAATAAAGATGGGGCGGGGGAAGTGGAGGGAAATTTAGTGGAAATGAGGAATTTAGGACACGAATTACACGGAAATTTATGTAGAAAGAATGGCGTGTTTATTTCTATGGATGTTCTAAGTTGGAATTGCTGGAACCGTTGAGAATATTCATACTGAACACACTATTTAACACTATCACTACACCAAAACTCACTATTGCACTGTCTGACACACGTTTCGATAACTAAGTTATCGTCTTCAGAGACTGAAGGTAAACAGTCTACCTTCAGGCAGTATAATCGTTAGGGTTGGTGTGGTGGTGGTGTAAACTGTGTGTTCAGTATCTATGGATGTTATCTGGAAAAGTTTGGATTCTTTAAATTCGAGAATTGCGATTGATTTTTTCAAAAAATTCGAAGATTGGGTGTCTAATTTTAATTATCTGATGATATTGCATGAGAATTTTTGAAAAATATCGATTTTGTTTCTAAAAAACTTGACTTTCTTTAAATTAAAGCATTGGGAGGTAGTTTTTTAAAGATTTATAGCCAATTTTGAAGATTGGACGTCCAATTTTGAATATCTGATGATATTGCATAAGAATTTTTGATTTTATTTACAAAAAACTTGGATTCCTTTAAATTCAAGCATTGGGAGGTAGTTTTTTAAAGATTTATAGCCAATTTTGAAGATTGGACGTCCAATTTTGAAGATTGGACGTCCAATTTTGAATATCTGATGATATTGCATAAGAATTTTTGATTTTATTTACAAAAAACTTGGATTCCTTTAAATTCAAGCATTGGGAGGTAGTTTTTTAAAGATTTATAGCCAATTTTGAATATCTGATGATATTGCATGAGAATTTTTGATTTTATTTCCAAAAAACTTGGATTTCTTTAAATTCAAGCATTGGGAGGTAGTTTTTTTAAGATTTATAGCCAATTTTGAATATCTGAGGATATTGCATAAGAATTTTTGATTTTATTTCCAAAAAACTTGGATTTCTTTAAATTCAAGCATTGGGAGGTAGTTTTTTAAAGATTTATAGCCAATTTTGAATATCTGATGATATTGCATGAGAATTTTTGATTTTATTTCCAAAAAACTTGGATTTCTTTAAATTCAAGCATTGGGAGGTAGTTTT